>NT_176736.1:2968744-2986222 GCF_000188095.3 Bombus impatiens
GCTCTTGAGCGCCGCTGCTGCTCGCTCGCCGTGTGGTGGTGGAGACGCCGTCGACCCTGGTGGTGGTGGAGACGTGTCTGGTGGTGGTGGCAGTAGCGGCGGAGACGAGCTGAACCCGCTGTGTTCGAGCTGCCACGCTGGTGGGAGCACGGATGCTGGAGCTCTCGATGGTTAGCTCGTGAACACCGCTTCAGAGTGCCGCGCGAGCTGCTGAGAGAAACGTATCGACGCCGCTGCTACGAGTAACTTCGTTGTCTCGTATGAGTTTTATGGAAACATTGGAAGGGATGAGGAGGTTTTTGGAAGATTTTTGGGAGGGGAAGAACTTGCCAGGGAAGTGGTTTACGATTTTTGGGTGGAGTCGTTATGGTGGAGTTGATGTGTTGAATAGGTCGATGTTTCGATATATCGGATGATCGTTGTACCGTGGCTTCGAAAGATATTCGTATACGTAATCGTATTTGTTGTAACATTTGTATATATATACTAATGAGCTGATTCGATAGAATCGTTTTATGGCTACAAAATTGCTAGTACGTATCTTGATCAATTTTAAGATTGTTTAAATCTTTAGAACATATCGATATCATAGTATTTATAATACGCACAAAGTTAGAGAAATGAAATACTTATGTAATGAAATGAAGAAATGTATAGAAAGTGAAATCGATTAGTTTGGCTTCGGAGAGTCTCGTATAACGGCAGGATAAAAACACGGTTAGATTCTTCTATTAAAAAGAACATACATACGAAGCCATTGATTTTTATGATACAATTCTGATTCTTCTCATCAGTATACGCAAAGCTACCAAAACATCTGCGCCAAATTACATTACATTTACATAAGCCCAATCCCACGTTATGCGAACCTTTATGCAACCAAACCGATAAAGAAAGAAAGAAAGCAAAACTAACGGAAAAAATGCCCAACAAACAGCCTGCAGAGTTTCATCGGATCCCATTAAAAGGCAACCCTTAAAAGGTGAACACTCGGCGTTCGTTTCCTGTTGGACGTCGTGGGGTCACCGGTTCACAGTCGACGTGGAGCCTTAATAAAAAAGGGTTCAGGAAATCAGAGACGTTCTTCCTGCTTCTTAGCATCGCCGCGTTTTTTCAACCGGTGCATAAATTTGTTTTTTCCCCCGAATAAATACGCCGGCCATTTATTTACGATCTTGCTGTTTCACGTGACCCGCAAACTCCGACCACCCCCGCCCTCTCCGCTGCCGCAGGTCGTGGCCTATCCTCTTCGATCTCCGGTCTTTTCTCGTTCCCTCTGTTGAACACCGAACTGGCCAGGACTTGTCGCAACGCTAACATTCGCCCGGATAAATAAATATTGACCGTCGGGGCAGGCACCGCAAACAAATCCATTAATAACAGGAATTTAACCCCGTTGCGGAGGTGAACTGGCGCTCGCGTATTTAGTCGCGGCTCGTGGTTCTCGAATCACGTGTCCTGTTACCGGCGAAATCGGCATTGTCAGTGTCAATTTATATCTGCGGGTAGATCTACTGTTACGCTAGAATAATTTAATAACGTTCCGGCAGGGGTGAGTTCTCTGTCTTTATCAGCTAACCCGGGCGCATCATTTCTACGCACGACAGAGAGGATCCTTCGTCCCTGTCGCGCTTGCTCTTTGTCCAGCTTTGTCACGTTTGAACCTAAAACCAACTGGAGGGAGCATAGTGGGCGATTGATCGTCCGATAGGGGTGAGAAAGAGAGAAGACGAGGGAGAAGAGAACAATGAACGGCGACGCGCAATTAGCAAGACTGTAATCAAATATAGCTTGATTGTTAATATCGACGGACATGGTTCCGAGACAGAGCTTCCTGTCTCGTTAGTACCGTGGCAAACACACGCTGTAACCTTTCCTTCCCTCTCGTGAGCGACGATGGGAATCGGGGAGGGGGTTGATTGATTGGGTGATGGAGGCGCGAGAGGTTAACTTTACGTATGGCTTTTTTTGGCCTCGTTTTAACCCTTTCATAGGGTGTTTGCATAGGGAACGATTTATAAAATATGCACCTTTTTATTATGCAAATTTGATTTGTTATAAATCAGCAATTTTATATCATACGAAGAGCAGTATATCAAATCTATGGATTTAAGCTACACGTCTAGCTAAATGAAAATATATAGTTCCATTTAAGAAAGCAAAGATCGACAACTTTACTCTCAAAACATTATAAAATCCATTATAAAATCTCCTTTTTGAAACAGAAAAAGCTTTATTTCCATTTCATTTTTTTCACATATTTCTCCATACAGAAGATACTCCAGACAAATTCCATAGAAACCTCGTACAGTAAATTGAAAAGTAAATACCACGAACAAAATACATCATTTACATTGGAAAATAATTAATGATTATAGTATGAAGTTCAAAGAACGTACCATACTTAATATCTCGTCAAAGAACTTTTCACAATACAAAGGACTTCAACGTCGCACGTCTTCCCTGTCAAACAAACAACAAAAAGACTAAGAAAGAACTCCAAATAATCTATCGTATTCCTAAAAAGGTAAACCGGATATATTACCGAACCGCGTGTCTAGCCTCTAGACGCATTCAACAATGGCGTATCGCACGCGACAGCGCACAAATTGATCAGCGTATAAATACAAACGTAGCAGCGATCTCGTACCCAAGACGACGGCACGTCTCCCTATCACATATCTATTAGCCGCGACTGCTCGACGTGGCGCAGACAATGGAGAAGAGGAACCGGCTCGACGAAAATTCTACCCTTCCTACCTCTCCACGACCTCGCCCCCTTCCATCCTGGAAACTCGTCCCGTGGAAGATGATCGTCTCGTAATCCTATATAAACACGGTTATTTTTATCCCATTATAGGGCGGTTCCGTAACGGCCTGTAGAACACGGGGCCTGCATAATGCCACGCTGTGCGTGTACACGGCCGCTTCTAAGGGCCGCCGACGAGTAGGGATGACCGCAGGATCCCGAGGGGTGCACCGGTGCCACACCCCCTTCTCTGCTCGCAACAGAGCACCCAGCAGGGGGGCACCCGGTGCATGATACAGCCCTTCGAGGTCTTGTCCTGGGGCCTGCACCAGTCGCATTCCTCGGGGGACCGCATTTTCCTTCGTCCATTGGTGAAAGGAACGAGTTGGGACGACGTGGTCCAGCGAGCAGGTCGAATTTTGATCGACTTTATTTTAGGGATTTTATGTATATTATATACAAGATGCCTGAGAGAGTTGTTGTTAAATTTCAGAAGCATGTAGTAAGCATTAAAGCAAACAAAAAGGCCGTAATAAACGCGTGTCCAAGCATCAGATTGAGATATAAGATATACCTGTGAAAAGGATATAAGATGTACTCTCCAGAAGGTTGGTACCAATTTTCTGAAACACCTTATGTACATGTATGTATGTAGAGGTCTTTTCGTAGTGATATTGCGTGAGAGTATAACTAGTAGTGATGGGAAATATATTTTGTTGTGAAAGGTTATTTATGTATGGAGAAAATGTAGTGTAAAGAAAATATGATATGGTGTATCGTTCCAGGGATATTTATTGGTTAGGGGTTGTTTCCGCTTGGATGAGAATTTTCTTTATTCAATGATACTTTGGATAAGGAGTTAGCTCTGAATTTATCAACGTTGTTGAGGTTGGGGAGTGGCATGGTTCTTTATTAACAATTTTACTTCGTGATATTGCTATACAACTTTATACAATACAAGATATTCTTGAAATATTTTCAAGGAACAATGGATTCTTTGCTGTCAAGTACTAGTACCAATATTTTAGTGCATTTAACAACGTATTCGCTCTGGTTCGCATGGAGAATGCCGAACACAGCCGGTGCTCTATTTTTGTTTACCCGTAGCATGGTGATTCCGCATCGGTTTATTTTCGTGTAGTCCGCTAAATTTCCTAGTTGTTTCCCCGTGCATCAATGAGGGTTTCTTTGATGTTCTCCAAGCCGACCTTTTCAAGTGTCTGTGGATCTTGAAACGATGCGGGTCCAGCAGTGAACAGCGAGCTTCGGTCAGCTCGTCGAACACGTGTCGCACAGTCGTCCACGAAATTCTATGGAGCACGTGACGCCATCGCTTTGGAACAGAAGCTCGTTTTCGAGCCTCCGTGATGCTAACGACATGCCTCGTCACGTTGTACTACGAGGAGACAAAGATTTCGTGAAATCTGTCCGAAAAAGAAAAAATCTGCGCGCCAGACATCGTTTGATATTGCAGGAAACGAGAGCTGCTTCGTTCGTGTCTAATATTTGAAGGTTTGGATCAACTGCACCTCTGTGAAATTGTTCGAGGCACGTTTTTCCACGGGAAGATTCCCAAAGTGCTCGTTTTTATAGGTTGCTTTCCTTAAGAGGGAAATCTTGTAAGGCTGTTCCGTTTCGCCAGGACACCGATGGAACTCGAGTACGCAACCCTCTTGGTTGTCCCTCGTCCTTGAGAAACGAACTTCTGCGGTCGAATTCCAACTGGGGTGATTTTTTTATAAGAAGGAAGACAATGGGAAATCGGCAGTCGACAAATTAAATTAAAGCTGTTGGAGATGAAAGTAGAATGTTTAAAAGAATGAAAAGATGATTTCAAATTGCAAGCAATAAACGTTACTTAGTTGAATCGTTTTCTTGGTGCTCGGTGAAAGGACGAATAGATTTCCTATTTTCTACGAAATCAGAAATTATTAATTTAACTTAGAAATTTTGAGAAGCGGAGAAAGAAGAGAATTTTGTGAATTAGAAAAGGGAAGAAAAGACGATTGTCTCGAATCTTTAAGAATATATATACAATTTCTTCTTTCTCTTCTACGAAGATCGTGTGGTACCACAATTAGGAAGATCCGTATTAAGAAAATGACAAATAGCTCTAAAAACATAAAAGAAGGGTCTCTGCCAACTATGAAAAAGGGAAAAAGATGCATTATCGGGAATCTAGAAAAACGAATGTTTGTCGAACAGGTAGCTCGAATATCCCCGCGTCGCTCGAAGAAACCTAAAACGCAAACACTCGACCAGATAGTCTTTTCCAATTTTCTTCGAAAGGACAGACTTATCCCAGATCGATTACTCTTCGAACCATCCATCCTTTTTTCCACGTTCTTCCCTCGAATGCACCAGAATCTGGCATCACTCTACTTGGAGATCAAAGTGTCCGATTTTCTGCGGAGAGATAGTCCTAATTGACTGACCGCGTTAGCGATAACCTTCGTAGCCTGCTTCGAAATTCCATTGTCGAAAAATCGAGAGAACCTTCACGACTGACCATCTTTTAAAGATTCGAAGTCCACGGAACCGGTCGACGAAAACGTGGTTTCGCGTAACAGGAGACAAACGATCGATCACGCGACGTTTGGAACAGAAGAAACGAAGCGCCGAGCCACGAAGTGGAGTTCGACGGTGGGAAGGAAAAAGCGTGATGCGAGTCACCGACGAAATTGCGAGGTCGCATCGAGGAAATCGATGTATACGACGAGCGGTCGTATTTTTTTACGCGGCTTGTCAGCGGCACCATTAATTTTCCCGAGGAAAATAGACGCTGCCTGTCTAGAGTTACGACGCGAGTCTCCTCGAGAGTCCACTGGTGAAATCTGAGCCTGTCCCATTTCTCGTAAGAAAAAGGAGGAGAGGCAACGCGCGGGCGGATTAAAAGGGGAAGAAAAGAAAGAAAGGAAGAAAAGTGGAGGGGAAAAATGGAAAAAAAGGACTCTGAAGGTGGAGGAGCTCGGGTGAGGAGGCTGTCTCGAGGGCTTCCTCGAGATATCAAACGGAAAGGGAAAAATGAATACTACTTGGAAATTGTTGAAAAGGAAGAAAATGTTACGCGTTTTATTATTCAAAGTGTATTAGACCCTGGTTATGAAACGTGAATTGTTGAGTTTGGCTAATTTGCTGTGATATTTGTGACTAAGAATGTAGTTGGAATGAATGTGTTCTACAGACCAAAAGCGAGTTCTAACAAGCAATTCAGAATAATGAAATATATAAGTCACAAGCCAAACTGATCGACTCCACTTAATGTCTGTATCTTCGCTTGTTATTTTTATCTCTACCTGTTATCTAAATGTAATAAAAAAGAATAAGAAAAAATAGAATTTGGTATAATAATTAAAGCGACTAACTGGTCAAATTATAAAGTTAAACATTGCATCATCGAGAAGATATTCAACGAAAACGTATTCTGTGCATATTTCGTCTCTGACGAACGTCCATTATCTTCTGAACGATAAGTCGAATGAAATCGACTGTGCCGTAAAAGATGAAAGAGCAGAGTCATCTTTCATGGAAAACAAATTCGAAATATTCGAAGATAGATCCTGAAGGCCTTCGAATCGACTCCTTTATCTCAACGCCCGAATCTCCGTCGTCCTCGTCGTTCCTAAAACAAATGAATCCACTCGAGGCGAACCGGACGAACAGGTAAGCGATGTCGAGAGCCTGTCGACCGCTCGAGGTCTGCCTCTCGATGCCAAGTTGCTTCGGCTTGCTAATAGTGCTTAATGGAATCGATAAGTTGTAGGACAAATCTGTGGCATAAAAGTCGCTCTGGTCGTAAATTCGAAAAGAGACGCAGGTTCGTCTCGAATCTCGTCCTTTAGAATCCTTGCGTTATGTAAGGGCGGAAGAGATAGCTCCCTCCGCCTAGAGTAGACTCCCTTCTTGTTTTCTTCGTCGTTTTCTCATTTTCTTTTTTTTTTTTTTTTTTATTTTTACGGCTACCGTCTCGTTCTTTACGATCGCTTCAAACGTTGTTTTTATGGGTAATAAGATTATTTTCGTTCGAATGGGACCGTTTTTCGACACTAAAAGCACGAAAACGCGTTACGACATTGCCTCGTTCCGATTTGTGGTCGTTAAGCGTCGCTGTGATTTCTACTTATCCCGCTCGAGTAATCGAATGAAATATTCCTGTTTAGTTTCACTTTCGAGGAATATCTTGAGTAACTAATTTTTTATAGTCCTACATCCATATTACCTGTCAATTCGAAACTTTTAGAAACTTTTTTCCTTCTCTGAATTTTGCCGAGAAACGAACAATTTCCACGAAACTACTCAAAATCAAACCGATTCCCTAAAATTGAAAAATTAAACGTAGAACCTTCGAAATAAACGCTTGGTTGACAATTAAGGATGTGTGACAGTTTTTCTTGTAGTCATTGTATGTAATTCGAGACAATCGAGTTGATCGTACACACACGGAACAAAAATCCCATGAACCTCGCGAGATATGTTGGTTTCTTCTCAAATTCGTATAGGTCGGTCGTGATTCCATTAGGGGTAGGTATCTTTGGTTGATCCGCCGGCTTCCTGTCGGTCCTGGCGATTCCCTCCCGCACAAGATTCGCCAAACTCGGGAGCACTCTTTTAAGCGCCTCGTATTTCCCGTGGGAACACGACGGGCTACGACAAAGGCATGAAAAACGTTTAATAAATAAATTGATCGGGTTTCTCTTTTCTGTCTTTCTTTTATTCGTGTTCTTTCTCTGCTCCGTCCCCTTTGCTTTCGTAACCGCGTTCCCCGGGCTTCCGTCCGAAAGGTGGTCGTCCCCTCCCGTCTTCCGGAAACGCGACACCAGAGGCTAGGCTCCAACTCACGTTTCATTAGCTCGCTAATACCCTGGCGACGTTTCTGCCTCCGGGAAATTATTTTTATTATATTGTTGTCGCATTGCACACAATGGAAAGCTACCGTTGGTGGCTCGGTTTACCCATATGGCTCGTTTCGAATGCCTGCAGCGCGTTGAATTTTCGAGTACCGCCGTTTCAACTCCCCGTTACTCGCTGCTGATTGTACTCCGGTTTTCGGGCACAGGATCTGGGTCGAGTCCCGGCCGAGTTTCGCCGTTTCGACCAGCGTGGCGATCGAAATCCGCATTGCGCGTACAGAATTTTCTAAGCTGACCTGAAAACGAACAATTGCGTATTCGCGTGGAATAAGAGATCTACTAAGGAAGATTGCAGTTGAAGTCGAATGGACGAAATGTTCGGTTGTATGGTGGAAGAAAATCCATTTAAACGTTAGTTCTAAAGATAGGACATTTCTACGGTAAAATGTATCAGAATTTAGAAATGCATAGCACTCGTCGTCATTGGATTTTCTTCAAAATCAACCAAAACCAAATTGGTCCGTTTATACAATTGAATATATTCCTTAGAAACTGTACGAAAATTCGTTTTATTCGATTCCACATTATACCATTTTAGATAAAGACAAACGCATCGATAGCCAGCGGGTAGGACTCGTTATTCCTGTTCGGTGGAATCGCGTTGAATAGCCGCGCGGGCAAAGCCTTCGGCCTATTGAAATGCGGAGGAACGTGTTCGCGGGGTTGCGGCGCATTCACGATTGCATAAGTGGCGCAACGGGCGCATAAAGCCTGTTGCACGGCCGCGTATCCCGCAGCGGGAGAGAGCGGAGATCGCAGAGTGCCTACTCGAGTTACTCGCCACTCGTTCACAATTGTGTCACCCCGCTGCCAGCTCTGTGTCGCGAGCAACGATTCGCAAACGGCCGTGTAATGAACGCGGCGACCGGCTATTTTTCTCTCTTTTTCTTTCTCAATTTTTTTTTCTTTTCTTCGAAATCGACCGGCTGTACGGTACACCCTAATTTTCCCCGGCAGTTATTGTGCTCGATACGATTCGACTCTGTCGATCGCCGCGGGGAAACCGTGTGTACCCGGCGATGGTTTAGAATTTTTCAGCGTGTCGAGTGGAGCGAGCATATGGCGTGTCGCTGTTCAAGAGGAGAATCGAATCGGTTAGTTTGCGAACTGGTCGCTGTGGTTTGTGAAACGCGACAGTCTGGAAGGTGCTTTGGTACATACGGAGAGGTATCGTGGAGAGGCAAAGGCTGCTGAGAGCGTCTGTTCCATTCTTTTAATCCTCTCGATATGGAACCATTGAAAAGATCTTTGATATGTCGGTTCAAATTGATTTTGTTGACATGGGAAACACGCGGAACAATATTTATATATTTCGTGCAATTAATTTATGACGTGATTCGTATGAATGCAAATGGAAATAATTCTGTGTTGTAGAGAAAATATATACTATGCATTTAGAAACATACTACTAGAAAATGACGACTCGATGTTTGATATCTATTGTACTGTGTATGTATATGAGTAGAAATCGTAGAAGGTTCCTTGAATAAATTATTGTCCATCGTAGGTAATCTTCAGTAGCTTTAAACGACTTTTAGTCATAGATCGTTTAAAAATAAGAACAGATAAAAGAATCATACTATTCCACTTAAGAAAAAACGTTCATCTTCGTGTCTCTTCTGTACCTCTACTTCTAAGAAAATCATTAATACTAGATCTTAAAATCCCACGAAACCAGAGAAGCCAAAGAAGAGATATGATGAATTCACTGATAAAAATTCATAGAAATATGATTCGAATGAAGTAGGATTTATTTGACTATTTACCTAGGAGTTGCATTTAAAACCACTAGGCGATTAGTAATAATATTTGACTCGTTGTTTGAATGTCTCTCGTGTTTAATATAAAACCTCATTCTCTATTTATAACAATCCTAAGATATTCATCCCTTTGCGCTTCGACATCCACCGATATATTTTTTTTCACTCTACTATGTATCCTTGGAAACACGAGATCCTAAGTGAGGATGAAAAAAGAAACGGTTCAGAACCTAGAAAGAGACTAGTCGATTCTTCTGTTCCGAGGAGACAGCGGTTCGCCATTAGCGCAATCTAATCGGCAGGGTCCCTTAATAACAGGTTGCTTCTCGACGTTCTGACCGGGGGAAGAAAGAAAATGAGGAACGCGGTCGTGAAAGAGAGAGCTTGGTTCGGGGGTGAAAGAAAGAAGGGAATAGGCGGGGACACACCGCGGGCAGAAATTCATTCGGTTTCTCGGATATATACCATCTCTGTAGACGAAGGATTCTTTCTCTGTAATCTCACGGGCCGGGCTCAATTAATGCCTAACGACAAAACCGCGGATAGGAGAAGATGGGAAAGACCTTGAGGGGTTGCCGCGTGGGACTCAGGTCCGTAGCAAGAATGCGCCGCGCGCCATTCGGTAGATACCGCTAATTGTGAAGGCGTCCTCCAGCCGCAAAATTGCCGGGCACGCGCTCCGAGAATGCGCGTCGAATCGCCGTCACGATGTTTCCTTCCTTCCTTTCTTTTCTTCGTTCTGACTTGCGGCTGCTTGCCGCCAACTGTTCACTTTCCTGGCAGAGCCAGTCTTTCTTCTAGGAAGTCGAAAGCAACTCGTTTTCCTTCTCTTGGCTCTTTCGACAGGGAAGAAAGGATTTCTTTTTTATTGCGGGGGGAGAGATGGATTGGAGTTTTCAGTAGTCCAGGAGACTCTGGTGTTCCTTTTCCTCGGTCAGGCGGAGTGTCTTCATCATCCTGGTTGTGATATCTGGATAGAGAAGAGGCTAGATATATGAGCTGTTCAGCAACTACATTGATCAACTATGTGGATTGAAAGGCAGAAAGAAGCGATGATGTTACAAACACTATTTGTGAAATTTGCTGTTATTCTTCTTTTTCTAATAAAAATAAATGTGACAAAATTGGAGTTTACGAATGAAATTGACAAAAAACCGGAGTTGATAGGTTTGTCATCTTGATAGATATAAAATCGCACGTGTTTCACCCTTCGACCGATCGTCGCAATAAACGTGATCTGTTTCCCGTTCTCGGAAACCCACGAAACTCTGTCATTATTCCGAAGGACCCCCCTGCCCACCGAAGACACCAATACCCACGGTGGAAATCGAGGAAGAGAGAAACGTTTGGTTTCGGAATTACAAGCGCCGCAAAAGTGGCAGCGGGAAAAGGTGGAGTTCTAACTGTTCGTTCCTTCGAATACCGTATACAGATTATGAGAAGATAGAAAGAGAAAGAACGAGAAGGATAATTCGCCTTCTAGGCGGGATGCAATCTGGCAGATTGTGGGGCACCAAAATTGCCGGGTTAGAGCAGTGCCTAGGTGGACTCGTCGCCTGCTTTCAGAAAACCAACGTGCCATTAGAGGTCGAAGAAGAGCGGCATGTTCTCCCTTCGCATCAATACTCGTCTCGACTGGATATAATATCGAGTCACCGGCGAATAATGCAACGGCACACATCGCCAGGGTGTGCCCTCGTGAGACAAAGGGAAGGATACTGCCTCCTTTTGTTTCTACGGCCACTATGGAACGCGAACGCCATCATACTTCCTTGATCTTTGCCCATACCCTCCTTTTCTCCTCTTCGTGTGTCACACAGGGACAACCTGTGTACGCTTTGAGGGATTAAAAGCGCGGCGAATGACGACGTCGCTTTGAGAGATTTAGTTGACCGATCTTGAGAACAGCTGGAGGATACTAATATTCTGAAAATAACCATTGATTATAACAGAGACACGTATAATGTATTATGTTCGCGTTGACTAGAACTGTTTACGAAAAATTCACGAGTTACCTTCATGCGAATGAATGTACCATCGTATTTATCCTGAATGTTACGAATAACTTGCGAGTAGGAAAATAAGCAGGCTCACTGTGAATCTTTGACTTCATTCTAATTTTTTGCTTTGATCTTCATTTGATCTTCATTCCAATGTGTGAAATCTTGAGACTTGGCTTTGTGGCATCGTCTGTGGCTTGAAATATTACCAACATAGATATATAAGATAAAATTATGTGATCTCGATCGATCTATGTAATGAATAATGGAAATACAAGCGAATTGTTAACATTATGTGAAAGAAACGTTATTCCACGATACTATAAACCGATCAAAGCTGAATCGATCATTCCTTCAGCTAACTTTCTTCACCACTGCTTCATAAGCGAATAGTATTCGCCATTCGTTAACAATTTCATTGCCCATTACTCGGAAAAGTATCCGCACGATCTAAGAATACCTCGTGAGCAGTTTGTGATTTGCTTAAAAACGCCAATGTGAACGCAGCCTTACGATCTTCGACGAAATCCGCGATTTCTTCATTTCCTCAATAAAATACTTAACATTCTCTCGCGAGCCTGCGTTAACTGCCGCGCGTGTTGCGAAGACACGCATAAACACCTTTCGAGACAGCTACGTATGTTCTTACCGTGGCTGTTATAACCCGAACTCATCCCAAGAAATTTCCGAGCATAAAATGTGTCGAGGCGGCGATTGAATCGGTTTGGGGGCGCAAAATAAGAGGACACCCAGGTATGCGTCGTGTAGCACGCGTGTTCCACGTCCTGGCGACGCGTTATCTGCTCGTGAAGGGGCTGCAGTCGTAACTAACGAAACTCATTTAGCACGTTCCGCTCGTCGAACGGTCTCATCGACCTGGTAATTAACATAATTAATATTCTGGCGACGAGTGGCTCCCATGGTCGAAAACAAGTCGCGTAACCTTTCGGCGGCGCAGCGTGTGGCTCTACCTGAAAAATACCTGCACGAACTGTACCGTGGAAAGAACGACGTTGAACGTGTCGTGGATACCCTCCCACTGCGAACAGTCGTGATCGATAACGGCCACAAAAGATCTGATTAATAGACAGATGGGGTTGCTTTCTCCATTTCGTTCTCGGCAAGATGCTTCCACGAGAGCGAGGAGAGGAAGAAAGGATAGAAAAGCTGACGATGACCATTCAACTTTCTTGGCTTGCAAGCTTTCCGACATGACGCCCGTTGTTCCAATCTGGTAGGGTTTGGGAGAGATAGCAAGACCCGAAAGCGTAGAAAGATTGAACGATTCTCTTGATCTTAATGTGTTCCAAGTACCGAATGGCTCGAATCTTTTCTTGGATAGCATGATTTTAATTGTAATCTCGAGGATGCAAGAAAAGAAAGAAGAATTTTTATATCGTTTACGATTACGAAAATAAGTCTCAATCTACTACACCTTCTCAATTTTGAAGTACGTATACCATGAAATAACTGGAAGATGTAAAAGACTAAAATAATACGAGTAATTTTTACTTCGTTCGAGTATCATGGAAACGAGGAATAAAAATCTGCCAATGTAAAGATCCATCGGATTAAGTTAGATTATACGCTAAGTTGATGAAAGTTGATGAAACGATCCAAATTTCAGATGTATCCAATTTGCAACAAACGATACCGATAAATGAAAAACGAAACAATATATAGAAGTTACATCATTCAAACAATTTCATAATTTAAGACTACATATTCATAACTGCATATAAATATCTTTGTTATACGATATTTTAAGCTTTTCAATATCCAATGCCATCCTACATAAACTTGGGAGCCATTCACAAATCCATAGGTAGAGATGGACCGATACAACGGAGGGTTTCAGGAGACGCCCATCGATACTGGATGTCCCTACGGCTCACCCACGGTTACAAGGGACGTGGCTGGACCTGTGTGTTCGTTCCACAGGTGCGGATTTCGTCGATTTCGCGCATCGGCGAAGACCGCTCTATCAGGCAGCTGCAGGCCACCGGACTCCCATGTTTCACCCTCTTCCTTTCTTTCACGAACGTCTCTGTCCCTCGTTCCTTGTCCTGTCCACTTTGACGTCTTCCACGATCCACACGGTCCAGAGTAACGAACGATTCCGTGCCACCGGTTTTTTACTTCTGTCCACTTCTTTTTTCCTGACTGGAGAGGGCCAGGGACTTGCTCTCTTGACAGCCTCGTGGTTTCTCGTGTATTAGAACGTAGGGCTATTGCACAATGCGTTCAACAACACCGGGCCCTTTGTGCAATACCGACGGTAGCTTCCCTTTTTTCCTTCCTCCTTTTCTTCTTCAAAGACATGTCCGTCTTCTCTTTCGCGCTTGTTTCCTTGCTCTCGTTTCGCAAGAGTGGAAAGATCTATCCGACCTTAATTCGTTCGCCAGTTCACAATGGCCGTCCGTTTTCCAGCTCGTCGGAGACGATGGAAAGCGTCGCTTTACGCCCGGATTTTCTTCTCGTCCGCCTTCTGTCATCGACCTTTTGTCTCTACTTTTCTTTTCTTCTCGAAGCTTGTGTCATCGGTTTGCTTCTTGTTTGCGTGTCCCGTTTCTCGATTTACATTCTCTGTGGATTAGGTCTTTCTGTTTGGACTTTGAAATCTGATACTAACAGTGAGTTATTTCGGTTGTATCTTGCTTCTACATCTATCAAAGAATCTTTAATCTTAATAGATTGCCTAATGGCAAAAATGATACATCTGAAGAAATTGTGAACCAGAACAACAAATGCCGGCATCCTTAGATGTAATTACGTCGAGAACCAAATGTCTTTTGAAGGGACATTTTGAGATATAGAGATAATTAAACGAATTTAGAACCAACAAATTCATAAGTAAGTTATTTACTGGCAAGGTAATACTGTCAATCCTTAACTGCAAATTGAATCGGAGTTTTTATTTCAATATTAATAGCTTCGACGTTATAATAAATCTTATGAAACAAATTATAATTTCTCTCAGTTTCATCTGCATGAAACATCGTATATTAAACAGAATAGTTACATTAAACTAATTCTTAAAACACAGTGATTAGCGAAACTACACGTCTGTGGCAATATTAAAGGTACGAACATCTGTAGTTAAGGGTTAATGCTCGTTATCTCGGTACTAAATCCTGAATCATCATTAGAACTTGTCTTCTTCGATTTCAATTTGTCAGTGGTAAAAACTGTAAAGGAATCGAGAAACACGCATAGATACACTGTTAATCACTGGATTCCTACCTGACCGGTCGGAAGACATGGTGTTTGCGTTCGCCATCGGGCCATCCATCGCGGACGCCGAGATTCATGTAGCAAGAGAAGATTCCGCAAACACGGGGCAATTAATATCCAGCCGGAGGATCTTCTTGTTGCGGCTCATCTTTCATCGTGCGGCATGTACGAGAGACGGGTCACGATCAACCAGCACTTTTTCATCCATCAATTCTAATTGATGCCGCTCGATTTACCTCTCGACGAAGCGGTTTTTGCGCGCGGATGATCCTACGATATTCCCCATAATTCACCTTGCATCATCCCCCTTGCTAGTTGAAAATCTTGGCAATCATCGTAATGGATCCTCGCGCACGAGAAAAATCGAACGACATCTCACGAATCCGCCGTTTCTACTTAATTTGCCATCGAATCTCGTCTATCTTCCTTCCATGAGTTGCTGATGAAACTCTATCTCAGTGAAATCCCGTTTCTCAGTGAAATATTAATTTCAATTCGTTCGGTATTCGTGGAACGTTGAATTGGAAACGTGATCGATTAAGTTTTGATATGTGTGTAAGCGTTGGATGTTTAAGCATTGAAACAGTGATCACACGGTTTCATTTGCACATGATTATTATGAATCGGGAAGGATAATTACGATAAAGAATTTTATTTTGCAGCTTTGGATATCATTGTTCGTATTCCATATCATTCTGTTGTTTGGTTGCTTGAGGTAATAAATTAGTAACACGGAAACTTGATCGATACATTTTATATGGCGCAACTTGATTGACTCATTTCCGATAGTCATTTTCAACTCACGTAGGAAATAAAATGGGTTAAGTTTAGAAACGCTACTGTGAAATAAGTTAAGACAGATAGATATAATGCATATTACGCTTTATATTATATTATCGTTATTCGAAATTGGGAAATCTTGAGTTATAATATTGAAAAATGTGACTATTCGATTATCAAAATCGTACTGTCGAAATTTTTGCAAATATTTCGGAAAATAAAGCCAAGTGAAGGCAATATGTATCGGGAAAGATTGTTCGGATGTTGATCTTGACGACATGTTCGAAGGTCTCTGAAATCGGTGAGGTCGTCCGCTTTGTAAATAATTACTAATTTGTTTTACTGGCAAACTTGTTCTTGTCACAGAGAATTTATTTGCACTAGTAACTTACAACTTGCGATTTGTAATATTTATTCAGTAACATTAATTCAATTCTGCAAGAAGCCCTGATAGAAAGTTGATACAACCGGTAATAATTCTCGAATATACTAAGATAAAGTACGATATCAATTTTGAGAGAAAAAGTGCAGGAAACGACCCTCGTGATGCGGTGGAAGATGCGGCGTCGCGTGAAGACGTCGCGGGAAATTGAATCGAGCAAGCGTGATCCATGATAGTCATTATCGATCGTAGCCGCGGTCTCGGTCCTGATGAATGGAAACTGGTCACGTTAACGTTAACCGTAATTTCGCGATTGATGGCGGCTGCAGTTTCTGTTATATCGCGCAATGGAAGCCAATGATTCTCTCCAACTTTTTCGTTGTTAATGATCCCAACGATGAGTCTACGTTATATACAACAAACACACGTACACATAGCAAAACACTAACACAATCTACCATAATGAAATTACTAAAATAACGAAGGAGATTGCACATTAATTACCATGCAGACATTACGTGCTGCGTTCGTTAATTCTCGCAAGTTACAATGTAACGTTCTAAGAGAAACTTTCTCGAATAAATCAACGAGAATAAATCGAAGATCCCGCTCGTGACACGACGATGAAGGAATAAAGAGAAAAACTCGACGCGATCATCGATAATTCGGTAACATCGATCGTCTCCGGATTTTACCTTATCCATGGTACATTGAACCAAAGACCAGCGGAGATACGCGGAATTAATGGAAGCCCGCCTGTGGAAAATTAATGATTTAATGGAATTTAATTGAACGTCCGGCTTTTCGTCGGGCGACACCCGGCTACGTTGATTTATTCGAAAGCGTGACGGTGTCGATCGTGACGTAATCGCTTATCTTAATCCGCGCCCGCGAGAGGATGCTTCTGCTGCGAAGGTAAATGACGTTTCTCCTTAATGACCGGGGAAACGATAATCGAGTCAGCCGCTCGACTTAACGTCGATCACTCTCTTCCTGCTATCCTTTCTTTCTTTCTCTTCGCGTACAATGGCTCACGAAAGTATTCGAACGCTTATACAAAACTTCTATGCATATATGTTATATTATGAATAAATTGTATCTTTACTTTCTATAGGAAAGCAGTTTTCAAATTCGAAATCAGTGCAATTTAAACAAAATTCTCTTTTTATTTGATATTGGGATTAAACGTAAGTATGTCCCGTCTCTTTGGATACTTCACAGATATCGATCATAATAGTTAACATAATAGGCAAGTTATTTTATTTACGCACTTGATTTTTCACGAAACATCGTGAATTAAGTACAAAATGTTTCAATTTACGGAGTCAGCATGGCTTTTCAGATCGGTTTCAAATTTTACCGACATAGTCCTGATAGTTGTATCCCGATATAGCTTTAATAACATTTTTAGAAGTTTCCTTGGACTCACGCGATTTATTCGTAGAAATTTTCTACGATAAATACTTTCATGCGCTACTGTACACATCTTCCCTGTCCAATTTATCCATCTCTATCCCATATTCCGGCTCATTCAGCACCGATCTTGCTTTCTCGACACGCTTTTATTTTGAGAACGCTCTCAACTATAAATCAGATCATTTTTCCTTTTTTACTCCATAGTGGGATTTTTTTTTCGATGAAACGAGCGTGATCTCAGTCGCGC
>NT_176736.1:2986307-2991673 GCF_000188095.3 Bombus impatiens
CGCGCGCGCGCGCGCGCGCTAGCACACGTAGCCTGATTAAAACGGGTTATTAATTACGGCCTGGCGTCGACGTGAATGAATGCGATGCCATCGATAGCCACGAACACGGTGGATAGAGGTGGGTTGAGGGGGTGGCTCTTTTATTTTCGTGAAAATTTCGCATCGGTACGTCGCTGAAATATGCATCGAACACTCGCGTGCCTCGGAATCGCGGAAGGCTCCGTTGGATATCGACGAAATTTGTGGCGTTTGAGCACTGTGTATTTAATTATCCAACGCCAACGTGTGTAATTAATATCGGCTTCTTCTTTTAAGCCGATCAATTTTAATTATAAGCACATAAAGAGCCAACGAGAGAGAGCAAGAGAGAGAGAGAGAGAGAGAGAGAGAGAGAGAGAGAGAGAGAGAGAGAGAGAGAGAGAGAGAGAGAGAGAGAGAGAGAGAGAGAGAGAGAGAGAGAGAGAGAGAGAGAGAGAGAGAGATAGAGAAGCTGCCGAGAACGATGGGGATTAATGAAAAATTCATGCCGTGATCCACACTGATAATTCATGCGAATCCGCGATGTATCTCTCTGTTACGTTTATTTGGACAGAATTTTGGTTTCGCCGACCTCGGCAATATGAGTTACGTGATGTCGTATCAGTGTCTCTAGAATTGATATAATTTTAAACAGGATTTTAAAAAGGATCCTTGTATTAACTTTAGTAAATCGATTTTAAAAGATCTTCAAGTAATTTTGTAATGATCTTTAATAGCTTTCATACCTCTTTGGAATAACCTTGACACGGTAAGAAACAGCCTTGGAAGATCTTTACGTGACGTTCAGTGAACCTTCGCACACCTTGACCTAACCTTAAGCACCCTCACGTGACCCTTGACAAGTATGTGTAGCTTTAACACTACCTTGAACGATCTCGAATGATCCTGAATGATCTTCAAACTTCCTTGAAATATACCTATGTCATGATTCCAATATCAATGAGCCTTTGGTGTCTCTTACATGATCTACATCGATTTTTACATAAGTTCAATTTAGTTTCAAATGATTGTGCAGTAGTCTCGTTCCGCCATTCAAGTAACATTTGTCGCATTAACGAAATCTAGCGTTCCAATGAATTTTCCCACATAGTAACAATATTCATCGAGGGATGCTTCGTCTAACTAATGGTTCCGAAGCATCCGTTTTATAAAAGTGGCACGGATCACTCTAGAAAACACAATTGTCCCAAGCAATCAGGGCACAGAGAAGAAGAGAAACGGTGCCTTGTCGATGAACAGAGAGACATTTTCAATAGAGAAACCGTCGTTTGAATGCTGTACAGTGACGTTTGTGTCGGGTGATGGAACGACTTCATTAATCCAAATCAGACGTCGTTGAGACCGATGTGGTTGGCCTGGCTTTATACTTATTTCGAGCTCTATAACTTCACTCGTTTCCGCTTATTACTGTTCGATCGACGGCAAAAGGTAGCACGAGCGGTTAATTGACTTTTTGAACTTTCCACCCGGTGAATGAGCCAAAGGGGAGAGCTTTAAAGTTTTCGTGGAGTCGCGAAAGGGCGAAAGTCGCGATTGCACTGGTCTCCTTTTCCTCTTTTCGAGAGACCACCACTCGACGTCCAAGGAGATACTCTTCTTTACGGACGAACAGGGACAAAGATACAGACGTTCATAGGTACACCCTGCTTCTATCGAGAGGCAATTAACCACAGACACTCTTGTATCAGTTTCATCCCGGCAAAAGAAATTGGCTGTTTGAAATGCGTTTTTTTATTTTGTAGTAAACATTGAATAGTGATTAGTGTGTTTAATTTTTGGATAAATTATCGACATCTGCGGAATTGTAGATGTTGAGGATGCAGTATGGTCCAATGAAACGTACGATTTTTCAGGTTAGAGATTGAAAATGGATAGACTGTCCTACAAGTATTTTGAAAATTAATCGATATGAGATTTTTCGTACAAATTCTATGTATAATAAAGTAGTATTTTAAGAATCAATGGCGATATTAGTTGTAATATTCAACAAATAAATACAATTCTAATAAGCAAATTTAATTTGAAGGTAATTTAATATAAATCCAGGTATTCGTTACCACTATCGAGGAATTTCACTCTCCTCGCATTTCAATCACCTTTTCACGTGCTTATCAACTTTAATGTACATTATTAACATTTTAGGAGTGGCTGGGATTTCAAAGTCTTCTTTAATCTTCACGGAAACTTCGATTACTTATTAAATCCGAATATTTTCCGCGTCTACCGCTCTGGAAGATATAAGAACTCCTTTAATAACCCAGATTCGAAGTTCTCGAAACGAAATCTTCAATCCTGACCACACGGCAAGGCATAAAATATTCTATTCGATATATTTAAAATCCTCTTAAATCGCGAAACTTGCGGGGGCCACGACGTCGATTTAAATGTCCCATCTCGATGAAACTTTTTCAAGTATCTCGCATAAAGAAATAAGAACAT
Organism: Bombus impatiens; assembly: GCF_000188095.3. Classification (NCBI taxonomy): domain Eukaryota; kingdom Metazoa; phylum Arthropoda; class Insecta; order Hymenoptera; family Apidae; genus Bombus; species Bombus impatiens. Next base: position 2,988,786 of record NT_176736.1, read on the forward strand.
TTCACGATGAAGAAGACCGACCAAGAAGTTATTCTTTTCTCGCGAGGAAATAAAGTTTCAGATCATAGCTACATACTTTCAATCAAAAAGATTCTGAACTTTTTTCCCAGAGTAATTTTACGAAGTTGCCAATCTTATTGTCCTCGATGGCAACAATCGACTCCTTCCTATCCAAGAAGCGTGCGCTCCAGCTTCGATAAATGCTTCCACAGAGGTGTTTCAACCATGTTATTGGGTCTCGATAGCACCGACCGCTCGCACGTGCAGAAACGAAACGATTCCGCGGCCGTATCACGACGTTTATGTAGTACGCCCGCGAAGTTACACTTAAGCACGTTTGTTCTGCGATGAAGTCGAGATACTACAAGTTCCTGCTACAAATCACTTGGTCTGCAAACGTAGACAGGAAGTGCCGTGATAGAAAGTAGATAGGAAGCTTTGGAGAAATACTCGGAAAATTGATAACACGGAGAGGCTTCAGAATTTTTACGAGTTTTAGTTTCGTCGATAAGAGAAAAGTGAAAATTAACGATTCAATCTGTGGATGATCTAATTTTTCTGTTTTTAACACAGCTGCTTATGTTCCTTCTACCTCGTTGTTGTTTCAAGAAACAGAAATACCATCAACGTTATAAGGAAAATTTTAATATAAAATTAACAGGAAAAATGCAACTTTGAAAGTTTTTAACGATAGAAAGATTCGTTCATAGATAATTAGGACTTTTTATTTCTTTTCTTTCCTTTGTTAGATAATGCTCGAATTTTTACGTTCCAATTTCACCCTTCTTTTAAACAAGAAAAAACTTTTAACATTTTTAAGAAAAACTTCAGCGTAGTGTTGAAACGGCAGATGAAACTTAAGAAATTGTTTAATGGTAGAAAAGCGTGATTGTGGATGAAAAATGGAGATTGTTTTGTTTGAAAGGAGTAGCGGAATTAATATTCGCCACTTATAGTGGTATTATGCAAATGTCTTGGAACTTCATAAATCAAAAGGGAGATTTCTAACCAACGATCTATTAGCAACTGATCCCGGATCTCCAGACTCGGAACTTGGTAAGCTTTTCGCATTACCTAACGTTATAAGGAAAGCCCGCGAAGCTCTGACAAAAGGGAGATATTCCAACAAAATAAATTAAATTTCCTTGAATTTTGTTCGTCGTTCAGCTAAGACACCTTTAATACTGATTCATCAGCAAACAACCGTAGTAGCCATTCAAACTTTCGGAGTTTCAGCTGGAAACGAGGATGGGGTACAGATATTTTTTCTTCGTGAACTAAACTGGCAGTTTCTAGAGAATAATAGCAGTCATTTCGCGTATAACCTTGCTGAGTCGATTCGCTCGAGCGATCTTTCTCCTGAGAATCGTCTTCTCGTATTTTAGATGGAATATGAACGAATAGAATGAATCAACGATACTGGAAAATTTCCTGATCGGTGAGTCACTTGTAGATAACCTTTAATCTTGAAGACCGACCTAATTGAAGTGGCCCTCCGTCGACTTTAGAACTGGAGTGAAAATAGGTTATTGATGATCTAAAAATACACATCTTATTGCATCGACTGGATGGACAGCATCCGCACAGAAACGATAGTTCGTGGAACCTGATAACTTCTAAATAAGTCAACATAGACCACATCGAACCTCAGTTTAAATGTTGCTTCAATGGATTGTGCGAAATCTAATTTATTCAATTCTAGAGAAAGACAGTAAGAATTTCAATACAAAATTTATCGTTCTTTTGTACTAACTGAACACGTAAAATTTCCGCAGCTATCAAAATGTACAAAGAAACATATTTTACACTTTTTCTTCAATATAAATATAAGTTTATTTAAATAAACTTTCACAACAACGTACATGATCTTCAGAACTTCAGATTTGTAACTTGTTCAGGCCTGACAAATATCACTTTGCCATGCACCAATAATATTTCAACTATTGTAATTTCGACCTTGAACTTGACAAGTTTACAATTATTACTCCACCTAGAAAATTCACAACAATAAAAAGGCAGTTGTTCATTCCACTATATTCCGATATTACAGTGACTCACGATGGATAACCTTTACCCTTTCGCGCATCTGGAGCAGTTCCACGTTTCCGTATCGCGACTGGAAGGTTGGAAGGTGGCGCGAAGGAGCGGCGGAATGGCGTGCAAAATCCGGCAAATTATCGTCGCACGGCTACTTACGTCTCGAGGCGTAGCTAGAAAACTGGAAACACGCGATAAAGAATTTTTCCACGTGCACGTAGGTCCAGGCTCACGATGGGAAACACAAGTTTAGCGTAGCATGTGATTTCGTATCGGCTATGGAATATTGCGAAACCGGTTGCCCTCGTTGATAAAAGCGGAAAGAGAGAAAAGCAACCGATATTCCGTGCACGTTCGATTTCGAGGTATCGCACGTGCGATACTCGCCGATTGCGTAACGCGAGTCCTCGAGAAAACTCGAAAGAATCTCACGGACAAATCGCGGATCCGTTCCAATTTTGCATTTATTCAATCGTTTCGATTCCACGCGTCTATTCCACGAAGACTCGGCTCGATAAATTGTAATGGTCTCCTTGTAATCGGCATTTCAGGGCGCAACTTGGAATCCCGTCAACGATATTCCGTTTCCTCTTCGTTTCTTCTATTTTCTTTTTTCTTTTTCTTTTTTCTTTCTTTTCCCGGATGGGCTGGCTTCCAGTTGATTCCAAGTCGCGTTACAGCGCGCGTGCTTCGACTTCGTGGTGTTTTTCCTCGCGGCGAGGCATGCGCGACAGAAACTGGACGTCCTGCTTTTATTTACCGTGGACGAGGACCGCGGCTACGTCCAGTCAATTAACTCGTCCCCGGGAAAAACGACGGGCACCGGGCGCTATAGCGCGACCGCTCCCGCG
>NT_176736.1:2992093-2993400 GCF_000188095.3 Bombus impatiens
CGCTCCCGCGGATTCCGCGCGAGATACGCGCGATTGTGGGAGGAATACGTAATAGGGACAACGAGCTTCGCGTGATGAAGATTCTTCCTGCTTGGTTACAATGAGGGAGACTGTGATAATTAAACTGTGCATTTTTATGCAATTTCATATTTTCATTAATATAGCTAAGGAAATGAGACTTGCGTAAAAATTTATTTCATTTGTTAAATATTATAACACGTAAATATCAAATAAAAGAATGGCGGATCAAATAAAGTTTATTTCATCTGTTGAATATTAGAAACAAGAACACTTTGGTTGTTGTTCGTATCTTTTTACGTTATGCGTATTTAATACATTTTTTTCATTTTTTAATACGTGTAAACTCGAAACTCGAAGCTCTATCATTTTTGATTTTTGACAAAACCAAACGCGTCAGCTTTGATGTGAGAACTGTGAGTGTAGTTAAGTATGAAATTGAAGAATTATTAAACATGGAGTTGATGTCATGCTAATGTATCTTAGGCTAAAATAAAAATGATCATTTAACAGCATTATGACTGTTTCTATTATGAGCTATCGCAGTTATTGATCACGAAGAATGAAGAGATCGTCATACGCGTACGCAACGATATTAATTAAAAAAAGTACTAACAATCGTATGTATTTCTTTGATTAAGCACAAAAATGTGAATACAAGTTTTATGTACAAATTCAATCAACGAATGACTCCGTGTAATCGGATAACTGCACAGATAAATCTCTTATTACCCGCTTACTACTCGCTATCGTTATTCAAACGTCATTCGAATCCGCCTAAAAATTCCATCCAAGTAATTACAGAAGAACACAGATGTAAACTTGTGCACAATACACGAAATAATAGCCGTGTTCACTTAATGAAACTTGCACTAGCATATCGGAGCCAGTGTATTCATAACTAAAATCCTTTGGATATTCATCAACGATCCATCAACACGCAGAATAGCCAACACGAAAAATAGAGCTCACGCAATTAAACGATTAACCCTAGGCAGGAACGGCGAATGAATCTCGTAATCGACACGAGTCCCATTGTACCGTTGCGTTCCATTCAACAAAAGCGGCTCTCGTATTCAACGACGAGCTAAAACGCGTCTAGCTGAACAAGGTCGGAAAAAGCTATGGAAGGCGAGGGATATTCGAATTCGTTATTGCGTTCCACGAACAGGACCGTAAGAGTAAAAAGGACGGAGAACCCGAATGATGAAGGAAAAACGAGAGAAGGTAGAACGAAGAGAGAAGAACGTACACGCGAAACACGCGAGAAAACCGGGGCGTCGTCGCGG
>NT_176736.1:2993849-2994872 GCF_000188095.3 Bombus impatiens
GGGCGTCGTCGCGGTGCACGACGCCACGCACGACGGAGATACGTCGGAATTTTAATATTCCTTGGCGGGCTGGAAACAGGGCTGGATGTAATCCCCTTGACAAACGGCTGCCTGCTCCCTGATGCCTCTTGACAAACAGGGGCCATCGTTCTCGCGCCGCGCGGCTTTCGAACGAAACAAGCGGACGAGGAAGGAAAGATGCGGAATATTTCGCCTTCCGCCGAGGGGAACAGAGATCTGCTGGATCGAATCCAAGCAGTTTCGCCGCGCTTTGTCGCCGAAACAAATTGCTCGTTCTTCCTCGTGGTGGTTTCGCCTCGCCCTCGCGATAATTGCATCGGTCGTGCTCGACGACTCCGCGAATGTCGTGGAAAAATACGCGGAACCATCGCCTTCATGGTGGGTACTACGTATGTATTAGGTTTGTGACTATGAAATGTCATTTCTGTGAAGTTTGAATTTGGTTGACAGATACCACCCATTGAATAAACTGACGAAAACGTACATTAAGATATTCAGTAAGGTTATATTTATTGTCTTCGAGTTTCCATTTGCGTTCATAGAAATATAAATTTGCATAAACGTCTGCAGTCTAATTATGAGTCACTGTTAATGATCAATGACAGCTATTTAGTAGTTCAAGGCTGGCAGGAATGTCAAAGAACATTTAGCAAGTCCTGTTCGAAGAGCCTGTCGCGATGATTCACAGGGAGGTACAAAGGCCTTCAGCCTCAATTTTTCTTGGAATTTCGCTTTATTCATTTTCTAAGAATTACGAAAATAGCATTTCTGATATTTCCAGAGCCTACAATATACAATTACTTGTTAAGCTGAGTCAGTGGACAGAAAGTATGTTTGCGAAACTTCATTAACCCGGTATGTAACATTTTCATCTCCGGGCTAACATTAACATCGTCGAATAGAGACGGTCGTGTGTCGAGATTCCGCGGCGATTCTATTTCTAACTCGTTCCTAAGCATCGTAAATCGTGGCTTCTTCGCGGTCCGCGGTTGTCCGAGGAAC
>NT_176736.1:2995088-3000702 GCF_000188095.3 Bombus impatiens
GAGGAAGAAGAGCCACGTCGAGGACGGTACTTATTTATCTATGTGGGCAAGGATTATGCGTATCTCGTGAATCTCGGCGTGGATCTCAGCGTGAAACGCTCGACTAATCGACAATCGCGTACAATACGCGAAACGGACGTCTTCGTTCGCGTGTCTAATGACAGAGAATGTTAAGTTTATTATCAGAGGAAGAGGTCAGGTAGAATCAGCAACCTCGACGAGGATGAAACGAGAAAACGGACGCGGCTTCGCTCGAGGAAAGCCACGCGCACCACGTCAAGACGATGGAAGAAAGATGGAAAAAAATAGTGGACCAAGAGAGAAAAGGGGAGTGTAGACGCGAGGGACGCGAGCTGTACAATTAATTTCGAAGCGTCGCGACGAGGGAACGAGCCGGGGCGCGCCTTGTCGAGGATCTGCATGCAAGAACAATTAGCTACACCTCCTTGTGGCTCGACTCCGCGATAAATCAGCGAACCGCATTACCGCAACGACCAGCGTGCACAATGCCTGTAATTCTCGCCCACTCTGCCAGCCAGAAACGCAACACCGTCGACTGGCCAGTCTTGGACGCGCCGATCGTTCCGCGAGGACAGCCTCGAGAACGTGGTAATGAGAGGATGGACGTTCCTTCTTTCGTGAGATGTATACGTATTACGAGGGGAATCGGTCTGGTGATGATGGACGGAACGATGACTCCGTTGATGTAACGAAGAAACATTTTTCTAACTAAGAAACGTACAATTACGAACAGATTGTGGGTAGAATGGAGTGAAACAGGTCTTGTTTGCATCGGAAGATTTAGAGATCTCTAGATCTTCTGTATATATACTTCTACAATAGTTTCTTTAATGTTTTAAACATACTTGTTTGAAATATCTTCTACAGTTGGGGAGGTTTTAATTTCTTGTATGAATGAAAGGATAAATAGATAATATTTAAATATACGACTTGATGTAACATAGACAATAGAAATTCAATAAAACTTCCAATCTCGACTTATTGCATAAATAACTACCCTGTGCATGCATCTTCAAATACTAAGAAGACATTTGCAGAATACATTCGATTACATCAAAAACCTTCGATGATCACCTTTCACAGCCTAATCTCAAATATTCAGTCCCCCGTTCTCATCTTTGAAACTCGGCCACTCACGATAGACATTTACCTCAAACGCGTAACTTGATAAAAGCTAAATTCGGGTTCTATTTTAGCCCACTATATATAACTATATATAACTTAAAACTGCGACTGAGAGCTCGTAGTTAACGCAAAGAAGATAATTTAGAGAAAGTTTGGCAAGATAAGGACGATTCTGCGGAAACATTGGTTGTGATAAGCTAAAATGGTAAAATTTGGCCATCGTACTTTCCTACATCTAAACGTCTTAATCGAGCTGCGTTCTCGGAATCTTTCGCAAAAGAGACGACGTATTTCTTCCACGTGAGGTGTCTCGTCAGAACCTGGATCTAAAATACTCGATGGATATTTAATAAATCGCCAGGGATGCTCTACGAGGAACAATAGCTTGGAGCTCGTAAATGTGGCCGCTGGAAGGGACATCGACAGGGCGATAAAGCCTCGTGGAAAGAGTGTGGCGTGCACGCGCGCGTGTTCACGGCGGGAGAGCCATGCTACGACGTGGAAGCACTGTTATCGTGTATCGGTACATCGAGCACCCGCGCTTACGGCCGATCGAGCGGAAACCTTTACTGCCTCCGTCTCAGTAAATCGTCGTGGCACTTGCCGATTTTATTTACTGGCTCCGCGGTCGCGAAGGAATCCTCCTACGGGGGGTGGGCCACCCTAGGAAGGTGTATCTTTGTCGAACGTGGCGATTTATCGTCCATCCGATGAACGGACAACGAGAACAATGCCGTAGATAATGGATACGAGCGGTTTTCGTGGAAATGGGATCTCCATTTCGTTGCTATCGTTTTTCTTAAAAGCCTAGCAACTAGGGGTGGATTCCAGGTACTCAGGATTTGAAAATGCTAGTTTTATTGCTGTAGACTGTGTTTGCTTGCTTGGTAATTCTCGAGAATTTACGAACATTTTCTATATTTGAGAATTTTGTACAGGAAGTGCAATTCATCCGCTGATTTTTATACTTCAGAATGCGCAATATAGTTTTTCGCATATGAAAACTGAATTATCGTGCAGCGTGTTTTTTATATGATCTCTTGAGGATTTATTTTTTTATGAAAATAATGGAAATAGATTCTTCAACTGTTTGAAGAAAAGAAAGGATGAAAAGAGATTCTTCAACCCTTGATAAATATCGTCGTACTTAATATCCAAAATTAATTTTAAAAGGAGATGGAGATCCTCTGTGTCGAAATTACTAATTTTATTATATGGGATGTGATTGTTTGTTTCTTCATTTTTCGAGAATTCCCTTTCTGTAGAAAAGGTATCTCTTACAACACTCATTAAAGAGGTTCCTTAATTTCAATCCTTAATTTCCAAATCTATTAATAAGTAGATATCTACATATTTAGCACCAAAAAATTAATTCCCCAAAGATACACAAAAAATCCCGGTGCACCATTCACTTGTGAGAGCTCCCATATATTATTATCGACCCACCACGTGCAAATATACATGGTAAAGTAGACGAGAACAGGGAGAAACGAGCACAGACAACGAGGAGCGGTTTTCGACGGTGCACCGAGATTCCATCAGCGATCCATCAACGAGATAAAGGGTGGATCGATTTGGCCTGAGGCGGGGAACGGGTTAAGTCTTATATACCCGTGGCAAGAACCGTGCCGGACTAGATTCACTTGATCAATCATTCCGACAGTTGAAGGATGGATCGACTCGCGATGTTTACGGAGAACTATCCGCTTGAAATTCTTCTCGTTACCGGCTTTCCCTTTCTCTCTTTCCCTTTTTCCTTCTTTCTCTTCGTTGTACCACGAGGGATCAACCTCGCGGAAACGAACTTTTACTAACTTATTAGCATCTAGTCTTCGCTATATTTTTACTCAGCCACTCATTCACCGAGCGAAACTTAAAAGCGTTTTCACACGGAGGATATGAAAACTGTTCGAAGATTTTCAATTAGAGGCTCTGTTAAAGATTATCAAATGAAATATCAACCTATGTAAATCTTGCTTTGATATTTTGTCAACTATATTTCTAACCATCCTAAATAATAATTGTTTTATTTCTCACATAATATCGAATAACAACGAAGCATTCAATTGTTTTTTAATTTGATTTTATTGACATCTAAAATAAGAAATATATATTGTAGTGAAATTTCATTTACCAGACAATATATGTAATTTTCTTCAATAACAGCCTATGCATCGTAAAAGCAATTGATCCAGATTAAATCGGTTGAAACAAACAGATTAAATTAGAATTCAAAAAAGTAAGGCCAACTTTCTGGCTCGAAGAGAATTTATATAAATCCTCGCAATTTGAAAGATAGATTCTAACCAACTATTGGCAATTCCAAAAACATTAGGGAAAGACAGGAAAACATTGACGATTCAAAAGACAGATTTTCGTTGACTACTACACTTCCTATGTTCTATTCGTATACTCGTATTTCATACACGTATCTCCGCGTGTAAGAGGGCTAGGGGTCGAGCAAGAATGACGAACCGACCAGGGAACAAGAGCGACAGGCCGCGGGGGCGGTCAGACGCATTAAAACGCGCGCGAGGAGAGAAGCTGCCTTCCTCTTTCGTGGCAGAGAGGCAACAATTGGAGCGTAATTATGAGCCGGGACGACGGGTGACTCATATCCAGTGGTCGTTTCGTGGGCTTGCTCCTTCTTTCATCCATTCTGTTTCTTCTCCTTCTCCTCTTGTACCACGCCGCGCCGTGCCGGCACCCGAGGAAAAGAAGTGTCTCGTTGTCGGCGTTTATCCGCCTGGAGCTTGCGGTTTCTGACCACACGTTGCGACAACCACGGATCTAGGGTTTCGCTGGGGCCCCACATACGTCGATGATCTTGTCTGCTGGATGATGTTCAGATTATCGATGTTGGTAATAGATACTTGGCAATCTGTGGGTGCTTGGTGGAATTATTGTATTATGAAAATGGTAATTATATATTTATGTTCATATAGTGGTGAGTCAATAGAGAGTGTGTGCATCGAAGCTGGCGATTATGTGATTGTAAATTATTATTACTTAAAAAGCGTGTGGTTAGGAATATACAAAATAACAATATTTTCTTTACAACACGTAATTTCTGGAGCATAGTATATAATTGACGCATGGGCGAATTAAATTCTGGTTAATTCCATTTCTTGAAAATTTCTGAATTTTGTCCGACTCGGTAGACCCATAGTTCTATCGTTAATTCTCTAATCTGAATATTCAAAAATATATTCTCTATTCTAATTCGGAGGATAAACAGCGCTGTTCCATCGGGACAGTACTTGAACGTGCCCTAAGGGCGAACGCTTAAACGAATCGCGAATCCCCTATGATCCTCGGCTTCCTCTTACCCTTTCAATCATTTTACATACGCTAACTCATTCCTGCAAAGTGATTTGCTACCGGACGAACGGAAAGTCTTTCTGGATTACAATCCGTCACCGACGTGCTGCCTGTCATCGCGTTCAGCCTCGAAGTCATCGCGTCACTCGTGCCCCATAAAATCGGTGCAGCATTCATTTGTAAGCGTATGTACGTCCCTGACGTGCGAAGGCTGCGAAGCGTAACGTGCCCATTCATCCCACACCTCGTCACCGGTGTCCGGGTTCCGGAGCAGGACGACCAGACCATGGGAGCGCACTCGTCGGGATGCGACGACCACGCACACCAAATAATGTTTACACGTATTTTGTCGCGTGTTTGCGACTGGTGGCGCCGGCGATGCTCGACCAAGTTCCTTTGATTTGCATAATACTCGTAGTTCACTGTCTTGATGAAAATTTAGATGTCGAAATTTGAATTTCGGTATGTTAGAACGACAGAGTTGAGGTTTCTTTTTGTGTGTCTTTAAAGACACTTAGGCGTTTGAGGCAAAGTTAGTATAACGATATTTCTACTATACTGTTACAATTATAATTATTTAAGTACACCTTAGGGTTTCATTGTTCTTATGTCATTCTCTTAAACAAAAAATTGATCTACATATGTATTACACTTAACACACAAGTGTATTATAGAGGTGTATTTTTCATCGCAATTTCGTTCATTTCCGCTTCAGTGCTATAATCTTGAGGTTCTCGACAAATTTCCCACGAATCGCAACGCGGCTGGTTCCCTGCCATATTCATATCCACGTCGATCGCGATTAATCCCAACGTTGCAAGCAGCAACGGCAAGACAAATAAATAATCACGAATGGATAGGAGTGGGGCTGAAGACGAGACTCACACACGTGATTTACGCACAACAAATCTTCTATCCCATCGGAACGCGTAGGTCGTGGATCGGCTAAGCCAAAGGGAAGCAGTAATGGGCCAGTGGCCGACAGAGAATAACAAATCATAAATACGCATGGCTGGTGAGGTTAAAAGTGCGCTTAAATCTTGCCAGAATAATGGACTTCCCGTCGGTATTAATAACGATCCACGCCAAGCGTCTTCGTTGTTTCTAATGGATTTTTCAAAAAAAAAAAAAAAAAAAAAAAAAGGAA
>NT_176736.1:3001039-3049029 GCF_000188095.3 Bombus impatiens
TTAAAAAAAAAAAAAAAAAAAAAAAAGGAAGAAAAAAGCAACGTCGGACAGGAATCTACGAGAGATACGAGTCGGTTAACGGTGTGTCTCTCTCTTTTCTCCTTTTAGTCTTAAATAGTATACTATCTTTCTTGAACTCTTGTCACGGCTACACTGTTACCCACGGTACTTGGAGCTAGAAGGAACACGTGGCTGGCGTCACTTTAAACAACTTCCTCGTCGCCCCTCGGCCGTGACGCGGAGAAACGCATCTTCTTTGCGGCTTCTTAATGCTCTACCAGTCTCATAAAGGGTCTAATTGTTTCGGGGGTTCGTCGAAAAAGGAACGGAAACAGCGTCGGTCCCACCGGTAAATTGCCTGAAGTATCGTTTTCGATTTGTCCGTTTCCTGTATCGACTTTCTGAGACTGTAACGAACACAAGATATTGCCTCTCTACTGGATTTCTTAATTGAAGGTAACAAACTTCGACTGAGTTCAACTGAATGACTGTTGACTGTGCTAATTGTGCGAAAAAGCTGGATTATGACTGCTGGCAAAATTTCTATAAATGATAAATGTATCTTCGGATTTTTTTATTCAGCCAGAGATTCGATTTCATAGAGATTTATTAGGCTGAAGTGTACTAAGCAATGTTAGGGTAATAAAGGGCGAGTACTTACGTTAGAAAAATAGAATTGCTAGGGCGAGACTCTCCACCGAATAATAATTCAGAAGAGAATTTCCATAAAAAAAAGCTAATCGGTTCGCCTACGTGTTGTTCATCAGCATCCTGCTCGGTCCTATCTGCATCGAGTTGCCGTAATTTCGATCAATTATCTTCTCGCTGCTCTTTCATCGGTCTACCTACACCTTTGGCTGCTTGTGACAACCTACACGTTCGTTGTCAGTCTTAAAACATCCCCGATAATTTTTTCACCACCCCCGAAAACGATCTGCCCACTAATCTGTCTCATCCCACCTCGTCGATGTCCTCGATGATTTATGACGGCTCGATCGTTATCAATCAGCTCAATGAATACCAAATTATGTTTCCATAGACGCTTGGTGGTTTATGAGACAATCTGAGCGGAAGAATAAATTCGAAGAATATTGTAGAGAGGGTTGGATCGTTTGACGCGTATATATAAAGAATATCAATGCGGTGTTCTGTGCAGTTCTTGTAGTCACTAAAATTCCTATACTCATATGAAGAATACTCCTCGTGAAATCCGTACTTTATTAAATAATCAATGTTTTTTTACGATATTAAGAAAACGGAGAAATTAAAACAGAACAAGATTTGAACGATACACAGAGATATACCTTTCAGTTATGATAATTTTTTAATCTCTGTAATCCATGCAACCATCAAGTGCCATAACATAAAATGCATACTTTATCTCGTAGAGAAGCCTACAATGTTTTTCTACGCAATTTATCCAATTATTCTAAGGAAAAGAAAAATGTAAAACAGTGTTTCTCCATCCAAACGAATATCCCGAGCATCCTTGTAGCTCGTTTAGAACGTGTCTCAAGTGGATCCGCAAACTTGCCAATGAATGAACTCATCGACGACGCTTTTAATGGAATTCACGCCGGTTTCTAAGCCCAACGCAAACTACACGCGGCAAATATTTGTTGCAGCAAAGAGTAAGGGGAACTAGACTTGTCTCGGTCGGTTACGAAGTTAAATAGTTTAATGCGAAACGATGGTCGCGGACACGAGAATGTGTTGAATACGAATCCCTTCTCTTACAAAGCTTTGAACCCGCTCGCTACCGGGGAATGAAACTGTAAAACGATTCAAAGAGCCACGAGCAAAGGAAACATTAAAGTTTTAAAGTGGCGACCGTGCACCGGAGTTGTTAAACGCCGCGACGTCCCGTCGTCGTCGTCCTCGCGAATTTCATACGAGAAATCGTACGACTTTATACGAAACTTCCGCGAACCAATCCGTTCGGAGAAGGGTTTAATAATATTCAGATGGCTGGTAACTCACTGCTACAATCGATGGACTGCTTTAATGTACTTCCGAGAGAGAAACTTGGTTGGCGACTTCGACTCTCGCCGAACTTTGACGTAATTCGATTATTGGATGTAGTATAGGTATCTGCGATACGTGAATAAAATTGGTTCGCGATGGTTGAATAACATTTTGTTATAAGTAAATTTGAATTCTATATTTCACGTATTACAACAATGTTACGAAGGAAATTGCTGTATAGAAATTATAGGTCTCCTTGTACACTATACTTTTGGAACTTGTTATGAGATTATACCTTTTACAAGACTGTAACAAGTCGTACAACATTTCACATTTCCTTATTAATAATTAATTTCGTTATCGATATTGGGATTCAATTTATATATTTATATGTCGTATTTCCCATTCATGCCTTTAAAGTTTATAGGTCTCATTTCTCTCGGAGTAATTAAATTAAACGTGCAATCTGTCAGTCTCTCTCCATTTCATTTCATAATTCTAGGAAACAATATCGAATGATAAAATCAGTACTCAATAAATACATCAATAATAAAATCGATATATTTCCTCAGGTTCCATCAACGCTTGACGAATATCGTATAATTTTCTATATAACGCGAGAAACATCATTTAACGTAATGCTTCATATCGTAACAATTTTCTTTCTCATTCTGCGACAAGTTTCATAACTTCATTATATATCATTACATATACGTTACTCAACAATGAAGATACGAAGTATGGAACAAAATTGTACAATAACTTGTTGCAATAAAATATCACGCTAATTAACATCTCTTCGCAATTCCAACAAACTTCTCAATATCAGCGTGGACAATACTATTCTGTCGGTAAGCTTCCACTGGCAGAATAGAAATGGAAACAGCGAGCGGCTCTCAAGTGTGCCAGACGATCACACACAGTCTCGTAACCGGTGAACAGTGGCACTTTCGTCTGATGGAAAGCGGGCACGTAGACGCCGTGTCGGTCAGGTGCGTATTTGCGCTACGTCTGAGAGGACAACGTGGCTTGTACCGTCAAAAGCCGCCTCGTTCAAACGCAGACGAATGTTTCCTCAGCCCGTTTCCGTTCCCTAGAGCTTTCCATTCCGCGGCCAGCGTTCAACGACGAGCCAGGGAAAACGCGTATGCTCGGTTTGCGTTACCACGACGACTCGCAAGACGATGTTGAAGGAGTCGAAACGCATCGTCTCGTTTGACCGACCAACCGGGTCGAAACAGAAACGAATCAACGTCAGGTTTGGGGGAAGGACCATGAAGCGTTGTGATAGACCTTTCGATTAATGAGTTACGCGTGTTAGACGCGTGTAGACACGGCCAGGTACACGGAGACGGCCCGATGCTATAAATTGGTAAGCACTCGTCCGAGAGTTGGCTATGGGTGAACGAGGTTGCCTATCGAGAGTTGCGACACGCGTCTGTCGAGTCGCCTCGCCACTGACAGGTGCACGCTCCCGCCATTATCGGACTCTAGGGTGCATAGGAGATTAGAGACGGTGGATGGCCATGTCAATCGACGCTAGCTGCTTTCGCGAGACTTTGTGTCGCGACTGCATGCAGGAAATTGATGTTGTGGCTCTTTTAAGCAGCAGATGGTCACGCGTTTCTTTGTTGCGGAAATTTTTACTCTCTAATCTGTCGCGATATTGCGTCAGAAATGGTACGAGAAATCGTTTCCTTGCGCTACGATAATTTATCGTTCTGATAGGGAAAACTGTACGGAATTATATATTATATTCAAGTTAGATACGAGTCGTGCAGAAAACACGTTGAACAGCTGCATAAATTGAAGAGCAGAAAAGTGTAGTGATATTGTAAATGGGATAAAATAAACCTTCGTTTAAATTTGAAATAGGATGAAGGATGTAACGAGCTGTGATAATAAAGAAGAACTTTAGACAGTAGTTTCAAAATTGATCGAAGTCTACGCTAATCAATTCATACTCTTAGTTACCAAATCGCTGCGTATGAGATAACAAAGTTTTGCTTCCGAAATTGAATATTATTCACCGTTCTACTTGATAATTTGTAATTTCATTACGCTGTAGAACATCATTATAGAAATTAACCGCGACGCTAATAGAAACGTCAGTCACAGAAAGAAAGAAACAGGAACATTTCAATCATGAATTCAATTAGAGACTTGACTTTCTATCTAACCTGACAATCCTACATCGGTGAGATCGTTGGAAGTTTCAATGTAATTCAACATATGTCGGTGGAAACGAATAATTAGCCCGAAAGTGAATTACAAATCTCACCTCGATGGTAGACAAGCAGCGTTATACGAGATCTCATCGGAAATGTTTCCATTAGCGTGGCTTCTGCCAACGATCGTTCGTTCCCATTTTCATCACAGTCATGTATTTTAATCGATCCCATTTCTATCGCGAGTTTGTGGATCGCGACGCGAGAAATCATCCTAACCAACTGAATTACAAGTCCAACGAAAGAGAAACGAGCGGAGAGATACGTTTGGCAGAATGCCCAGCGTCGTCGTTGCACGAGCATGAATTCAGATAGAGAAACCACTAATTATTAACCGACTTATCCTGGTAAAAGATTTTGGCAAAGACTCGACGGTTGCTCGCGAAGCGGATTAATGTCTCGCAATCAAAACTACAATCGCATTATTTAATCTTTACGGTAATGGAAATACATTGTTCTCGGCGCTTTCACGGACGGTACTTAATCTTGGCAACGAGGAGTTAGGAGACTTGGAATCGTGGAAATTGGAACAAACAGTCGGTGAATTTATTCGGTATACTTGGGTTTAAAAATTATAAGGTCTTTGGATAAGGAATTTTTGAAGTTTCGATACTTATTAGGCTATTTATTTACCATTTGTATTATATGAAATTCGAACGAATTTGACGGTAAAGACGCTTCGATTAACAATGGTGGAAAATCGTAGCGAATCGAGAAAGAAATCAAAGCGATTATTGTTAAGGACGGATAGTAGAACTTTATAGACTATAAGATACTTCGTTTCCCGTTGCTTTATTACGCCACTTTATCTTCCGCTGTTTTTCTATTCTATTTTATTTTTTTCTTCCCCTTCCTCTTATTTTCCTCCGTACAGTACACCGTTCTTTACCGCTCTTATACTTTATTCTCTGTTCCTGTTTCGCTCAACCTCATTTTTCATTCCTTTACTGCTCCGCTTCCTCCGCTACTTAACTGCTCCAGTTTATTCTCTACTACGCGTTTTTACCTCGCCTCGTTCCTCATGACCGTTTTATTCTTGTCGTGCCATTTTTCTACGAAAACTCCTAGGTTTACATATGCTCGTAGAATACCGTGCCCCTGTGTAATTGCCATTCGTCACGGTTATACATTCAACGATCCCCCGATTAAGAAATCACAAAATGCAGACGTAGATACGATCACATAAAGATCACTGTTGGTCAAATTCAGTATCAATTATTTATTTTAGACCATTGTCGCTTACCGAAGAAGTCACGAATGTAATTTGATGACATATCCATGAAGTATCGTGCAAAAACGAAATACATGCCTAATACCTAAAATATGATGACCAATAAATACTTTGAAATCAATATTTTGCAAGGAAAATTTCAACCAGATTTAATAAAAATGTAGTATAATGATATTGCTTTTATATAAAGAATGAAAAATGTAATTTATTATGCCGTTTTTTTGTGGTCTTCATATGAAGGACACAGAGAAAGAAAAAGATCAATAGTCTTCTACTATACGAACTTCAATTATACATATAAACTATTTGTCTTCCAAGTTCATCTGTACGCAGTTCCATTGTAGTTCAATTGCATAAAACACATCACCAAGAAGAAATAATAGCTATAGCGACTATAATATAGCGACTTCTGGATTCGTTATCTGTTTTTACCATCTTACCTCCTTCTTATACTTCATTTTCCATATCGAATGCATCCGAATATAGTCAAAGAAATTCTAAAACTTGCCAGCAACGCATAGTCTCTACATTCCTCGACAAATGATCTCGAACGCGCGACTAATTTCGAACGAAGGACAGCCAATAATCCGCAGCGAGAGTATAAATCAGAGAACCATGGTCGGCCTGTAAAAAGTTATAACATCGAGCAATGTCATTATCACTCAGTCGGCTCGCAACTCCACAGCATGAAATCGTTTCCTTCCATCGGGATCGAGGAACGTCTAGCAACGTCCAGCGCAGTGAAGCATGACAGGATCGGTCGACCAGATAAAACGAGTACCTGTTATCTCAGCCATTTCTAATCGTACCTCGCTCCTCCTCCTTCCCTTCTTCGGTCCAGCGACGCGTATAATTTACGCTAAGCTAATGTAATCATTAGAGAAGTAGCTATTCGCCGCGGGATGTCCGTTCGATGATCTTGAAAAGCTTTTGGTACCGGCCTCTTTCCGCTCGTTTCAGCCAGCTACCAATGGGCAACCGTCGCAACCCTCGGTAAACTGGTTTCAAGCATAATTGGACGCGACTCCGGGTGGCTTTTAGAACGACGTGCACGCTCGCGTGTCCGCGACGCCACGCTCCAACGAAAAGTGGCCTGTATGTCGGTGCTAAATTTATTTCGCCGTCCCTCTGCTCGTGGAACGCACGATCCTTCCATGCTGCTAACTAAATACCATCGTTTCGTGGTTTCCGAGTCTGAATCCGGCATCTGCATTCGAAATTTTTAATTACAGATTTCGCTTCGTGGATTCTCAACTCTGAATTGTACATTTCTGGTTTCTAGATTCTGAGTTCTGAACTATGAATTCCGCTTTCCAGACGAGCTTCCGCTTTATCGACTTCTGAACTCCGGATTATAGATTTTTGTTTGTGGGCTTTGTATTCTGGATCATGGATTCTTGTTCATGGATTCTGGATTTTAAATTCAGGACTATAGATTCTGGACTTTAGATTCTAGACTACAGATCCTGGTTCGTGTATCCTGGATCCTGCATTCTGGTTTCTAAACTAAGAATTCTGGATTTTAGTTTGTGGATTCTGGATTCCATAAGAAGCGAAGATTCGAATTTCTAGTATTGACAAATATCGAAGGCGTATCATGAGCGAAATTTTTACAATAGTGGCTACTTATTTCAGCTTTATAGTGATGTCACAGGAAGCCTGAGTGGTAACAGCTTTTCAAGGATTCTCCAATGATCAAATTCGTAAGACGGTTGTTGGAACAAAATCTGTCAAAGACGAGTTTGTTCGATTCGCAATGGAATGCCTCAATAAAAAGGGAAGGTTGTATGAACCGTGGCGCGATGAAGCGTGGCAAAACTATCAAGAAACGATTTGAGGGCGACGCCCGATGCATCCTGACAGATTGCGCTCAATTTACGCAATTAGGGTAACGAAGAGTGGAACACGTGTCGACTGCAGAAACGCATTCGGACGAGACCGGCCGTGAAGCCAGGCATTGTGTAGATCTTTATCACCTAACAATGCGGTAACGAGCACCATTAGCTTTTTGCTTTATTGCGTTACGAGGCTCCTGCAGCGCCAACTCGACACGAGGGATCAAATAACTCTCATTAAGACAAACGAGTTAAATAACTCACGGATCACGGGTGTACGCCTCGTGACAGTCGCGCGACCATTCCAAAAACAAGAAAACCAGAGAAAGAAATGAAAGAGGGGCACACTAATTTTTCTAGTATCCCGGGGAATAAGGTGACGCCTGTCTCAACACCCTATCGATCTTCATTTCTCGTAAAACTTACGGTTCGTTAATCCTAGCGTGAAATTCTCTTCGTCGATCTTCTAAAATGTTTCATTTGGAAACTCTAAGTAGATTTCTGTATCTCGTTAGATATTTTACCACTGTGGTCCTATTATTTAGTTGTCTCGAAGTATTAAAATTGGTCAAACCACTTCGATTCATTTGCATTTAAATACTATAACCTAAGACCACTTTGTTACTGTGTAGCTATTAGTTTCTTATTGGACTTGAAATATTCTCGCAAGTGTAGTTAGCGTTTTTTCAATTATTTGGAAGAAACGAAGAAATAATTAGGTAACGTAATGTTATTTATATTTCCATGCTTGCTTTTACCATCTCGTTCGATAGTTATCCATCTTTTGTTAAATATGCAGATGAAGTCAAATTCAAACGACTACATAGTTCGGCTTGTGTGAATACAAAACTTGAAACCAAGTTACTTGGAATCTACCAACTTGACGAGCTGAACAACGAGGCTTTAGCATGTGTGTGTTGTAGGTATCTTATTTCAAAGTTCGTAAATTTGTCTTTCGAAGTGCAAACTACATAGTAGAACTGATGATATTCTTCAGGATTGTTCTCTGACAGCGAATGAATGATGTTCCGGAAAGAAGAGGCGCGACGACGTAAACTCAATAGTACCACCCCATGTTTCGACTTTTTTATTAATGAGCATTGTTCCCCTCTATGAGAAAGGGAAGCATTCAGAAGTTCCTGTGATTCAAACCCCAAATCCCCAACGTTCTCCGATCTCTTCTGTATCTACTTCTTCCTCTATGCGCCTATTGACTCTCATCAGTAATCTTTCCAGGCTATCTCGACTCGTCAATCTTCGTTCTAAGAACGTACAGCGATGGTTGAAAGGAAGTTTAAAATTGATACACTATGAATTTTAGTAACTTTTGTATTAAAAATATAATACCACATTGATATTGGTGATCTATTCTGTGCTATAATATTTATTCATTGCTCGATAATTATCGATATCTTCATTATTATCTCAATGATTTTTGAATATGTTGTTGGTGATATGATTCTGAGCAACTTTTCCCTATATATGTGACAGACACTCGACCTTAGTTTCCAAAATATTTGCAATAAACTATAAACGGAAGACAAGAATTAGGTTTGGGTTACGCGGCTGGCAGCCAATTCTCACGCATATACTCTCACAGACGCACAATTGTAGGCAGAATTCACTGTAGTAGTACCATCAGTTTTTTGCGAATATTTCGCAAACTAAGGTCGATCGGCGGATATATGTATAGAGAAAAATTGTTCAAAATGCTAATTTCTTCAAGATATCCGAAAATTATGGGAATCGGCGAGATGGGTGAGATATCGATAATTACCCATTGCTACTATGAAATATTGTATAATATATAATATATATAACTTCAATTTCTAGAATGACGTTGTCTTTTTATACTTCTTATTTTATCGATTTATTTTTGTTCGTCACACTATACGTATCTGTAATTGAGATTCTATTCTTTTATTTTCTTCCTTGTTATTTATCAGTAAACACAGATGAATGTCGACGATGGTTACGACGGAAGTTTTCCACGAAAAAGGGAAAAGTTTATCGGTAATAAAAGCATCGTAAATGGCCTGGTAAGACAAGCAGTTGCACAGCGTCGCATCCGTCACCAATTAGTACAGAGAACTTATCTGTTAGTTATTTATGATCAGTATTCCGTTGTCAGTTCAATAAATAGCCTACCATCCGTTGAAACTATCGCGTTGCTGCGGCAATATCGTAATAGGGTTATCGGTGTCTACTTGTGTGGAAGAAATAGGGTCAGATTCTTGAGCTGACATTTCTGAAGAAACGTTTCGATGCAACGTGTACTTTCCTCGAAACGTTACAGTCTTTTTCTTGAGATTTCCAAACGAAATGATCCATATGGTCAGCAATAAAGATCTTTAGATTTAGACAGCCTTGAAGTTTAACAATTTGTCGAAGCTATTAAAATCTAAACGTAGTCACCTTTTTTATTTTTCTTTATTTATTATCTTTTGCGTAAAATAACATTCAGTTACAAATAGAGAAAAGTAATTAAATCTCATGCACAGACATCAGATGGTTACACATAGATGGACGAAATAATTTTTATAAAATAACAACATTCAACGAATAGTTAAAGGTATCGTGAAAGCTTATAAAGTTCCCAAAGAAAGTGGACCTAACTTAAGATCATCGATCACCATCCGTTATCACACACACGACCATCCAAAAACCGAGATCATCGATGCTCCTTTCTTACTCAGCGTTGGAAGGCGTATTTCCAAAGAAGCAACGGGTAAAAACACGTGGAAAGAGAGCGAGGACGAGTTGACGGACTTGATGGTCCAAAATGCTGCAGGCTTTTTAGGACGTCAATGTAGCTACTGGTAGAGACGATCGTCGAAGGGAGGCAGTACAACTAACGACGTGGCAGGTCGAGTAAATCAGAGGAGGGAGAGTGACGATAAGTTTTTGCTCGTTACAACCGGGTCTGGGAAGCTCATTACTCGGCTCCATCTAACCCTGGATCCAGGGTGAGGAACGACAGAGATGAGAACGTCGAGGGAGGAGGCCAGGCTTCGACCTTTTCACCCTCGACCAGGAGGCCGTTCGTTCGTCCGTCCGACCAACCGGGGGTAGAAAAGTTTCACGCGGCGTTTTCCCTGGAAAGCAGACAGTTGCCGCGGCGACCAGCCGCCGGGATGCCGGCTTAACTCGTGTTTAAACAAAACGACGCTGCGGCTAATACGGAAATGGAAAAGTTTCCGCTGACAGAGCTGGGATAGGAAACTAGTCTGTCTTCCGATGAAATCAGTTGATTCTTGTTTTCGGGCATATATTAATTGATATTTTTCGGTCTAAGAATTGTTTAGTTGTGATAGAAGATGGATCGTCTGTATTGGATTGTCCGCTCTATGTACTGAATTATTTTATTCTTATTCTTTACTAGTATCTTTTTATTTTAAATCTTGGTGTATCTTTTTTTAGTAGAATTAATTAATATCGTTATTATCTGCATTTTAGATATTTTAGTTAAAGAATTAACATTAGAAAGATCATAGCAGTAGATCGATAAAAGTTGTTATTTCCATTAACAGTTATAGTTATCCATAAGCTTTCGTCTTGCTAGGTTTTAATCAAATAATAGAAGATTGCTTTTAGGATTCAAAAAAAGTATATTAAGAGGAATTTCCAATCGACGATTAGAGCGAGCATCGATCGCACTTGCAATTAGCCGGCCAATCGAATGGAAACATTCTCTACTATTCTGTGGTTTGGCCAACGTTTTTCCGTATGTCCACTGTGGGCCACCGCGAATCCCACAATCAAATGCGTGAATAAACGGAACTTTATGCGCAATCGCCTGTTATGTAGATGAATTCTGCAGTGTACCACGACCTTGGGTGTTTTGCGTTTTGGATGGTAGGAGAGTGAGGTTTATGTGGTTGTTTTGAGGGCTCGCAGTAGAATGGATGGGTAACATTAATTGTAGTATTAGTTGTTTCATACGTACAAAATATTATATATGAGAATCGTACGTACTTTTAATGGAAGTTTCCTTTATTCGCAATATCAATAAAAATAATCAGGAAAAAAAAGCATTAAAATGCTTCAAATTCATTCTTCATGTACAGATGATGAAAACTACCTTTAAGAAGACAAAAATCATTAATCGACGAACCGCTCGACACAGAGCAGATTCACCCCAGTGAATCACAGGATGACACACCAGGAAATGCATAGAACAATAACATAAAGCGTGTCGTAGAAGCGACAGTCCGAAAACATTTGCCATGAATCTTCTCGCGCCCTAAATAAAAGGGGGTAATACGGTTTAGGGGTTGGCGGGCGTTTACGTTACAGCTCGCTTCTGAAGTCCCACTTAACGCCGTCGAGGGCTCGTCGACGTGCACACAGCCGCAATAAAAATCTCCAACTTCGCGAAACTAAAACGTTCCTCTGAGACTCGCGGCAATTTCCAAAAGTGACGTATAAACGCCGCGTTGCGCGTTATCTTCGAGAGCGTCATAAACGCGGAAAGTGTTCGTGAATGGCAACCGCGTTTTCACGAGAGAATTTCGTTTCGATATTATAGCATTTATCATAGAAAACTTTTGTTATATGAAACACTTTCAAACTTCATTGTTACTGTAAGATGAAAGACTGTGATTTGCTAATATTACATGGTGAAATATTATAACCAAGAAGAATATTTTTATATTATGTTAAGGGATTATTAACACTTTGACGACCAGCATCATATAAACGTGATTTCGCTCCGCTATCTGTTGTCGATCACCGTCATGGTCGCGTGACTTCAGTTTTTTTCTAATTGCAACTTACGTGCGAGACAAATGATTCCTGTATTCGATAGTGTTTTATTGAAGTGAAACGATTTACAAGTGAACTGAAAAGCCTGGAAAAATACTGGACTGTTTCTAACCCTAATGATCCAGCAAAAGTGAATGGTCAGAAAATGATTATAATTCCAATTTCTGTAACTGTATGAGACAATCATGAGTTAAATAAATAAATTCATATAATGCATAAGTGTAGAAAATAAATTAGGATAATTGAATGAAGATCCAATAATGATAATGGATTTTCTCATAAAATTTACCTATCATAATTATACGATTGAGTAAAAATTGCAGGTGGTTGGTAGTAATAGTACGCCAAAATGTACGGTCGTCGGAGTGTTAAAGAACCAGTAAACTGATAATTAAACAAAATTATTTCTACAAATGAAAAGAGATGATGATTAACAATCTAATAGCTGTCCCACTTACAATTATAAGTAATTCATTACTGACGTTAGTCGTAAGAACTGTTTATTATTATTATAGCGTTCGCTTATCGTAGAATCGTTCGTTAGTACAGCCTATTGCACTTATGAATGGTGGTATATACATTCCTGGTATATATATTCCTGGTGGATCGGTCGAACGATCCACGCGTTGGAAATCCACGAGCCTCGGAGTACGAGACTAATTGACCGTGGCCGGAAAACTCATTAAAAGTGCACCCCGGAACTTGAGACGCTGGTGGTTCGAGTAACGAGTGTTGTAATTCGAGCTGGAGACCGTTGCGCCACGTAAACTCGCTGCTCCGATTGCTTGGCCTTTTTCGTCGTAGTTCCACTTTCGACAGTCCGAGTAATAAGGGATTTTCCAGCTCCAGGAGATCTTCTCTTGCTCCGTCGAGCGGAGATTGGCTTCCCACCCCGATCATTGCAGACGATCATTGTTTTCTACGTTCTTCTACTTGCCTGAAATAGAATTCTTGGAAATCGTTCTTGTAAATTCTTTAACGTGGAATTTGTAAAGATAGCAATTTCAGTTTCGTTTAAATAAATGGTTAAAAGGTGTGTAGTTTTAATATGGAAATGGTAATGAACTCTGTAATCAGTGTGGCAATCGTGTTACTTGGTAACTTTTTAACTTTGGAATTTTGTTAAATGTAGCAGTCTGCATGCAGCTTAATATTTGGAGGTCGGTCACGTACATCTACAGTTTCGCGTGCTATTCATTTAAGTATGGGTCACGTAGATTTACTTTTTTCTGTCCTAAATGCTTGCACAGCGTTTCTTTTTGCTCTTCTCTTGTGCAAGCACGTTTTCCATCTTTATTTCTAGCATTAGTGTGAAAAAGCTGTTTCCCCACCTTTCTCGCATTAATATTATAAACGATGATTGTACGACATTTCGATGGATAAATTTTATTATGTGGATATACTTCCCGATCGTTCTAATGGCGAAAATAACCTGTCTTTTAGTTTCAATTGATATTATTGAGTTAAGCGCGATACACAATAATTTGGATTAAATTTCTTAATTGTAAAATAATTTATTTTTATTCTTACTCTATATCCTGTATCATAAAGATCATTGATGTTATGTATTACACGAAATACCCTAAAGCCATGTAACTCGAAATCTAACTCAAATCTAACCGTGATTAAGTACGAACTTCTCATTTATACCATAATTTACAATCCTCATATTTGTCGACTCTACAATCTCTACAACAAAAACTTTGGATTTATAGTAAAACAAACATAACAAACAAACAGGGAAACAAAGTTCCTCGAGTTAACGTTCGAGCCTTCATACCACATATACGTACTTTTATTCGATTATTCGAGCACGGTCAATTAATTGATTTATTGAGTCCTCGCCTGGAGGAGAAGTTTATCGCGCGGCATGTAACGGATGTGTTTCCCCGGTCTAGTCAGCCGACGAAAATAATCCGCTTAACCGAGTGGCTTCGTTAGATTGGCGAAAAGTTCGTCCCCAGGCGAATTCTCGTTTCGAGTTTTTTCTCCGCCGGGATCTACCTCCCCTCTACGTCTGCAAGATAAAATGATTCAATGATGAACGTGTGCACGCACAGTGTATACTTACATACATACATTTATGTAAATATATCGTGTGTATTATACAAAAGATATTGAAATTTCGTTAGCGCCGTAACAAGACAGATAGAATGGTATATCTATGGAAATATTACATGGCAAATGTTGGAATACTTTCACGAGTAATTCACTGTAATGTTGAACGAAGGAGAAAGTTGTGTCGTGAACTGGAAAACTATGGTTTCCATGGTAGTCGCGGTCGCATCGATTACGCAGCTGTCAGGGCTCCGTATGTAAAGATGACCTCCATAGCATCCCCGATACGTAATATTATCTCCCCGAGTTGTACGACTGTGTAGTAGTCGTGTTGTGTCAACGTCCCGTCGAGGGGCCAGACCTCCAGTTGTGAAAGACGATATTGGGTAATCGATTGCTCGCGGACCGTGCAAGTTTGCGCGCTGCAGGAATTTCTCGTGTCGGCGATCCATGAGTTACTCGAGTAATATCGAGCTTGTAATTAATTGAATTGATGAAGGTTTAAGGATTTCCGAGATCTCCACGTTCGGTTTCGGTTTTATTAGAAGTGTTTGGTTAAGGTTTCACGTATAGTATGTAATTTATGGATCGAGGAGTTCGATAACTGACAAGTAACAACATCTTTAATCCGAGGAAATTAAAGCTAAACTTTATATTGTAAAAGAAATCTGTATACTTTTAAAAGTCGAATCACATTATTACCAGTACTGCTGCAAAAGCTTGGAAATTAAATAATAAAATTTTGCAGATAGATAGAGATGTTAAACACGTTTTCTGCATTTAACTCGCCTTTTTCATCACATATTTCAATTATCAGTGGATTGCGGATTTTTATACACTCGTTAGATATTTTTTATTTGTAGGGAATGACTCGAGAATTCAATTTTTCATTTGAAAATTAGAAGAATCACACTTTAATTTCGTTAATTTATCAGAATGACCGAACATAAAGTTTTCAATGACTTTATTATTCTCTTAAATTTCTGACCCATGTAGCTTGACGTTTCATCTCCATTTTCTTTAATCACAGCGTACTTCAGTCTATTCACTTTCCTTTACAAAAACGATACAATTAACTTGACAATGACTGAAATACAAAATTAACAAAAGAAGAATCGTAGAACTGCGACATTGTAGTTCTTTGGTTAATTAGTGGAAGGAAATAAATCGTCGTTGGCGAAGGGAAGGCGAGGGCATTTGCTGGAAGTCGCAGGTGCTCGTACGCCACCCGGAAACCATTGTTTTCCCATAACCCGTTCGTAACTGCTGGCGCCTCGTATGTTTCTTTAGGATCGAACAGTGGTATTCCAAACGACGTCGGTATCGGGTCGCTCGCGTTTCATTCGGACTCGACCTAAGACAACAAACAGACAGCTTCCTGTCGTGAAAAGCGGCCGCTCTCCCGTTCGAGAGCCCACTCGATCCGCTATGGTGGCGAAATTTTTCTACCAGACGTTACAGCCTGCTTTTATGTCTTTTTTCCCCAGATGTATAAATAAGTATATAAAAATACACTCAACGACATTTCAGACGTTTAATAAAAAAAATAAACAAGAAATAATAAAATCCATAGAATCATATACGATAATGTATACCTTCGTGGAAAAACTACTATAAAGAAAGTAAAGAAGAAGCTACAGTAAAATTCCACTTCACAATAAACAATTAATAATTACTACTAAAAACGCTTAAATATAAAGAATTATAAAATATACCCCACAAAAGATAAAGACCAAAAAATCGGAAGATATTCAAATCCACAAAGCCCACCTCAAACTTCCCCAACATCAACATTCAAAAAACACAGAACGTCCCCTACGAAACTCCAAGATGACTAATCTCCACTTTGAAAAATTCCCACACACCTCGCCAGGCTTATCTACCCTCAAAAATCTTTCTATATCCCCAAGCAATACAGAATCCCGATTTCCAAACGGGAAACGTCGCTCATTATCGCACCTCGTCGTTAGAATGTTTGCAGGAAGAGACGCGGGATTCGAAGCCGGAAATCGCGGCCTTCTGGGTACAGATAGCCGGAAGGAAGGACAGCGTGCACGCGTCTTAAGGACAGATTAACGCGGACATCGATCAAACTGCTGAGAGCCGGTGTCTCTCTCGGGGATACT
Source organism: Bombus impatiens (assembly GCF_000188095.3). NCBI lineage: Eukaryota > Metazoa > Arthropoda > Insecta > Hymenoptera > Apidae > Bombus > Bombus impatiens. The sequence continues at coordinate 3,017,247 of NT_176736.1, forward strand.
TCTCGTTCTTGGTAAACAGCGGTTTACCACGGGGATCACGTTTCTCTGTTCGAGACCACACCCGGCAGCCTCTTCGTGTTTGCAGCGTACGTTAGCCAACCCCTAAGTGCACGTGGGCCACGCACGTGCGTGTTTGCCACGAACACGACGCTTCCTGGCGCGATAACCGTCGCAGATAGCCAATAGATGGACACGGAATGCTTGACACAGAGTTTTTCCCACTTCTCCTTGAACCACGTCAAGTGATACCTGTTATGGTGATCCTATGGAAGCATGTATTTGTATTCAACAGAGGCTGTTTTTTCTTGGAATTGTTTAGCGTGTCGGTTTTTTTCTGGCATTACCAGGGTATCGGTTTTTTTTCTTTTTTTTTTTTGGAAATACAGCTGGTAGTGGTTGGTTGACGTGACGCCGTGATTCATTAACTTTGAAACTACTTTCTTTCGAATAGCTGGACGTGGATGGTAGTGGAATGAAGCTAATCGTGTCACGTGTCTTTGGTATAATTTACCGGAGGAGTGATGTGATTCGGATAGTCTTTAGAGTAATGGCTTTCGATATCTGACAGTTTGATGAATCTCCTGTAGCTTTCTTCTCAATAAATGAGATACGAATGAATGAAAAAGTTTGCAATATCAACTTGCAGCTCTGAATGCAATTCTCAGGTCTAAAACGACGTATAAAATATTTACAAGAATATGAAAATACTCGTCGAGAAGAAGAATATTTAAAAAATTGGTACAATCTAATCATTCATTTCGTATGTTTCAACTACTAATCATCATTCTAGAAATAAAACTCTAGAACCCTTCATTCGTTCGGATTTTCTTATATTCTTCTATTAACAAATCTCTATAAATGGCTCGAGATATAATTAAAAGAACCGCAACATCAACAAACCAGGAAGACAAAGCCGTAGTCAAAAGAGGTAGAAGTACATCCCTTTTCCTCTTACTACTCTCTTTATACCAATGTCCCATTGAACGCAACTTATGGAAGTCCCTTCCACGAAGTTGCCTCGCGGATTTTCGTGGGGACCGTAAGCCCGCACGTCGTCGACAATGGCCTTCCACCTCGGCTCTGGTTCCCTACCCAGAGACCGCAGCAGTTTCTCATTCCCTCCACCTTTCGCCGGACCCGAGGGAAAGGATCGTGAGTAGACAGCGGCTGTGGGAGGGGAAAGGGGTGAGCCAGGCAACGGGGGGTGCGCTACTCATTCCGGCGGCAAGATTTAGAAGCCAATTTTCGCGAGCATTGACCAGACTCCCTCCGACTCTGTTCGATCCTCTTTCTTCTTCCACAGTTCCTCTCATCCTTTCCTTTCCTTTCGCCATCGCCGTTCCTCTTCCGTACCGCGTCGACGAAATTTTTTTCCTGTCGCTCTCTTTTTCCACGTTCAAAGCACCATGGAAGTTGCGTGGTGAAAGGAAGCTTCGAAAATATAGGCGGCCGTTGACTGACCACCGAATCGCTTGTCGCAAGGGGGTGAAATTGCGGAAGGAGGATTTCGCTTCCACGCAACTCTGGGATCCGCCTGATCTGAAAGTATAAGGACCGACCGCGACGGTTTACCGGCCACCACGGCGGAAACTGTCGTCACGGGATACGGAATATCGTCGTTCCATGCGGAATGGGAGAATAAAGGGACCGAAAGGGTGGTGGGAATTCGTAATTGTTTCCCTTGAGGGATGATAGAAGTTGGAAGCTATGTTAGAAACAAAACAGGTACATTTCATTCGTCGAAAAAGCTTCTTTCTTTCCTTAGATACTATATTTATTATATCAAACATAATTATAGATACATTTACGTATAGGAATTATTAAGTTCCATTTTCTTGTCCACGGATTAACTTGTTATCATTGAACTGATATGACGAAAACAAATATGCATACATAATCCTTTTTCCATCCCAATATTAATCTCAACTCAGTTTTTCAATTAATTTTATCGAAAGCACTTGCATCCTTCTACTAACTGCAAAAGAGAAAAATCGATCTTGTCATTTCGTCGAGTATCTAGTATTGCGGCATTTAGCTCTACGTATGCCAAAATTATCATAGAATCCAATTTAGACCGGAGTCATAAGAGGGGATGAGTTAAAATTCCAGCATCCATTTCAGGAGTCCGCGTCGTATCAGTAAACGTCTGTGACGTTCCATCGTCGATCGTGAACGTTAAATGCACCGGCTACGTCGCGTCCAGGAATTCCTAGGCGTCTGGGTAACGCGAACGAGGGATCAAACGGGGCGCGTGGTCGTTTCACGCTATCCGTCCATGGATGCCAAACGGTCCAACGATGAAATTAGAGCGGACGACGTTGTCGTCCGGAGGCCCATGTCAATGAGTCGGTCGGGAGATAAGCGAATAGACGTGGATGGATAGTACGAACGTCGTCAGAAAGACGTCGGTGTCAAGAAGGACGAGAGAACGTCCTCGCGTGTACTGGCAATTACTCTCCCTCGTCATATCCGACGCCGGTCTTTTCATTACCCTTCTAAATGGCGCATGAAGTGCCCTCCTCTTCTCTGTCTGTCCTTATCTGAGACTCTGTGTGAGTTGAAATACTATAGATAGGTGTACTTTCTCTGTCGCACTTTCTTCGTATTTCTCTCGAAGTTCTGTGACTCGCGTAACGCGGCCACCGAGTCCAATAATTACTGGTACTCAGAGAACAATGGGTCGTGCCTGTCATAACTGTCATCCGCGGCAATGGTCTGGCGTTATTTAAGGCTTGGAGGCTTATTAACTGTAATGACTGGCCGTGCCGCGCTCACTTGTTTCGACGACTGAGCCCTGCTGTACGTACCAGATGATTTCTCTAAGTTTGGCTTGGATTGATTTTTTGAAATGTTGGTTCTCGAAAGCGTTGGAAGACAGAGAGACAGGGAGAAAGATAATCTTGGTTTGATTTTATAGATTATACATAAACAGATTAATTATAAAAGGAGGTTTCTAATCGATAATCAATATTCAACATCTTTGGAATATAATATTAGGAAATGTGAAATTGGGTACCAAATTTGGAGGGAATTGTCTGTAGATGTCGTACTTTGGAATCAACTGATCTCATATTAAACCTTTCGCTTCTGAACTATTCTTACAATTAATTTTCTGCTCCTATCGGAAAAATATTCTTTCCGTGAAAAATCACGAATGAATTTAACGTTCAATTGTTGAGGAAGGTCGGTTGCTTTCATCGAACAAAGGACAATCTTTATCGAAACGCGCGAGAGCCTTTCGGTGCAGGATGATCGTTCGCATTTTATGAAGCTGTAACTGTTTGTCTATGTCCTCGTTGCTGTACGTATGCGTCCGAAGTTATGATAACGTATCTGCTGGCATTACAGCACTTTCGCGGAGGTATCTTTATTGGCCCTCTTACTTAATGGTTCGTGAGAAGGATAATATATTTCCGCTAATCGCCTCGCAGTAGCGAGCGAAGCGGTAAGAATGTCGGAACGTACTCGCCTCGCAACGTGGATATCCTACTTTGTGTCACTAACATTGCATACCGCAGCTCCAATCACTGAAACCACTTTAAAACTTACCCTATCTTTATATTAATAAAATGTCCTTGTTCTAAATTCTCTGAAACCAGGTTTCTTGGTTTATTGTGACTCTACTATTTAAACGTTTTAGATCCTGTTTGTACGTAGATCCATACCATTTTATAAACAGTATCAGTCACAAATTACAAATTGTATCTTACGAACTCACGTGGTTTTGTATATTCATTCTATTTTGTTAGCAGCATCACTTAAAAATTACAGATTATATCTTATAAACCCTGCTTGCCGCTAATCTACGTATTCTCGCAAACTACACTGGGAATTCTATCTCTGAACGATAAATCTAACTTTATTAATACATCAAGTATTTTATACAAGCTCAGATCCGTTATTAAATAAAGCAAAAAAGTTTCAGATATTTCATAATATTCCAAGATTAAAATATTGATACCGACTTACCGTATCCTTTAATCTTCTCCTTCTACTCCGCCCTCGAATCCGAATTGTCATCAGTCCCAAGTTTCCCTATCCCAATGCCAAAGCATTCCAAACCTTGAAATTGCTCTGGAAATTCTAAGCTTCTCCCTAATCTAAAACCGATCGTAACCGGGTTCAGCTGCTTCGAACGAAACGACTCGGGAACTCGATGACCGGTCGACAGAATCCAACGAATGCGTTCAGTTGGCGGCGGCACAGCAGCGAGAATCCGCGGTGATCCACGTACACGCGTGGTACGCTCGTTCGCTCGCGCTTCCGGAGGCGGGCAGAAGCGGACGTTCCATCGGGTTGTGGAACTCTCGCCGCTCGTAGCGGATGCTATCGTATCTGTTGGTAGCCGGCGCATGCCTCGCGCTCGTCAGATTGCTCGACCGCATTCGAGGCAACCGCAAATCGATAAGCGGTTATCGGTGAGCTCTGTGGACGATGAGAGGGAACCGGCTTCTTCGAAGGGAACACGCGCGTTCCTGCAGCTCTTCTTTCGTCCACTTGGTCGGGATATCGCGACGATAACGCGCCAGGTACGTGGCTGTGCGTGCTCCAGACGCCGACCAGGAGAACGATAAACCGGGACGAGACGCGCTCTCGAGTGAACCGAAAGGAAGCCTGCACTTTGTTATTTTTCAAGCGGAGATTAGCGTGGGATGGATGCTCCGGCTGAAGTGGAGAACGTGGGACGGGGTGGAAGCTTCGGTTTTCTTTATGAACTGTAACGTGTGTTTCGTATGATGGTATTTTTAGGAAACGATGCGAAGGAATTTTTATGGTGTTTGGATTACAGAGTGCTGCTTTGCATGGATTAAGGGTTGCATTCTTGTTATTGCTGGTTTTCTAGATGTATGTAGAAAGTAGGAACAATGTAGGTAAATGATGGATTGGCAACTGAGCATGTTGATGAACACTGTCGAATGTAAACAGAAAATGTAAACAAATAAATACACAGTATAAACAAATGCACAGAAGTACGTAGTAGTACGAAGAAACGTAGTGTAAAAGCGTACATAAGTAAATCAAGAAATGTTTGTGAAGTTTCTTTATTCTTAGTTTGTGTTATAAGGCGACATTTGGTGTCTCATAGCAGAAACTACTCGTATCTTTATCAAGAAACTAACTCACAGTTAATCAAATATCCAAAATAGCGTATTTCTTATATTCTATGGATAGATAAGAATAGGAAAAAGACACATCGTTCTTTTACGTTAATAAAATTGCGCTTCGAATGTACCTATCATGAGCAAAATTGTCACAGAATAACTTTCCACGATGATGACGAAGGAAATATCATACTGTCCATCCATCGAACGAGCTGTTCCGCCGGCTATCGCGAGTTTTCCACACACGTGCCGTTAAAACGCTGACTGAAATAGCCTATTAAAATGCTGACTGAGCCGGTGCATTCGCCTTTAACATGGCGGCCAGCCGGCCCGCCACGAAACTTTTAATTCAATTCGTGCTAGAGCGGAACGACTGCGAGTTTCGCGTATCCGCTGTCGCCAGAACTCAAGTTACGCGACGGATGACCGGGAAGTTAATTCGATTGGTTACCATACTCTCTTGCTCGTAATACGTTTATCGTGCGGCTTAATGTTGCCCTAACCAACGGCTACGTAGATTCCTTTGTACAACCCAGGACGAAATCCTACCGCCTCTCTGACGATAATCGGGTCAAGAATTGATCTTGTTTGGTAGTTTCAAATTGTATTTCAAGCTGGATTCTTAATTTGACGTATTTATTCGGAAGCGATTATTCTAATTTGACGCAGATGATTATTTATACAAAAATATTAATTTTGTTCCATGATATTATTATAACATGAATTAAAATTATAGTATAGAATTCTTAAAGAGAGAGAGAGAGAGAGCGAGAGACACTTAAAAAGAGATTCTCGTCAAATCAAAGACTCTCTGTACCTATAATATGTGAGTCATCTTTCAGGCGAAGCTGAACAGGACGGAAACAATTTCCGAATTCCGTGCACGCTTCCAAACACATAGTCCGCGAAATACAGCGGCCGTTATCCCAGGTTTCCGGCGGATAACCGAGCGCTGCTCGTTAATCGGCCGCGTTTCGGTGAAAGCGTTGCCGCGGCCAAGCGACGAGGAAACACGCGCCGTCGGGATAATGGCGTTATTATACTCGAGAAATAGATCGTATCGTACGGGACGAGAAGCAGACTCGCGGAAGGTACATCCTTGACTATCGCCTCGGCAACGTTTGCTCGATCCTTACAACGTGTTGTGAACAGCGGCTGTTGTTCGCAGCGAGTGTCGCCAGACTCTTCCGTTTCTCTGTGATTTACGCTTTAAACTATAACAAAGAACCTCCACAAGTCGAGGTGAACGTACCTTTAACCCTGCACAGCTGCGTTTTTCTTTGCTCATGAGAAAAAGAAATGTTGAAGTTTCTTAGGAGTTTAAGAAAATGAAAAACAATCACTGATATAAATAGATTGTTTGATAGCAAAACAATGATACAGTGATATGATAAAATGAATAACAATATAAATGAAACTTTTAAAGTCGCATAGTATTATAAACGATTATATCATTATCGAAATAATATTTTTGGGAATTGTGGATGGTACAAGTCGATGGGTGGTGAAAGATCAAATCCTGGCAATGAATTATTGGCTGACCTTTGAGGGGAGTCCTCGAAGGAAATCGTACGAGTGATGCGTTACTAGAGACGCGGTTAATGGAAAGGAGATGGGAACTGTCGTGAGAGATACGTCTTCTCGAATGGACTCAATAAGGTTCATGTTGTCCGCTTTCTTTCGATCAAATTCCTATCTTCTCCAAATATATCAAGACGATGCAAGAGAAGATCAATCTATTAAGGACACATTTTTCACGTTTCTACTCTTTATCTCTACATGGAGATTTATTTACATTGAACCTATTATCGCACTATACAGTAGATCTACTTCCATTAGATTATCATTATACTGTACATTACATCTACTTACACCAGAATATTTAATTCCTTAAAACAAGAGCCTTTCTCGTCAGACACTTCTCCACAATCTTACTATGACTCATCCCGTAGCTTCGTAATTATGATTCCACATGCTGTTCCGCGAGTATTGCGGTATCAAACTCCAATTTGCAAGCCCTCGCCAACAAAACCACCCCTTCTAACAATCTACACCGGAGTATCTCCCAAATATCGCTTCATCAAATCGACCACCACACATTACGTACTCACACCTACGCACACACGCGTATGATTCACACAATAAACAGACCCTAGGAGCAGCCCTAGAAGCCGCTCTCGAACGCAAGAACATTCACCGGAGAAGATTAAGTTTCTATCCGGAGGGCACGCAGTCCAGTCGCACCCCCCCTCCCCCCGTTCGACTAAATTCGCGCAAGAACTCGCAGCATCGAGAAGAAAAGAAGAGAAAAAAGGGTTGAATTGGCCGATGGAAGCGGTACCAGGCAGTAAGCACGCGTCCAAGGTTCGCAGACCAGCTGGCGCGGGTCGCGATAATAGTGGCGGGTTGCATGCATTAACTTTAATTAACAGTTTCGCGTGGCTCTTCGCGTCGTTGTATTAAGCGTAAACGCTGTTGGCCACGCGACACTTTCTACTGGATTAACCCTTGAATGCCGGAGCCTGGGTCGATTCTGAAACGTGCGAGATATTTCACCTTTATTAGTTTCTCGGTTGCATTTGCATACGTGTTATTATTTTGGAGAACTATATGAAGAATTTTACTGTCTTAGTGAATTTTATTAAAAGATAGTCGTAAAGGTTTGGGTTTCGTCTTTTTGCTTGTTTCCTCACTTCATTGATATTGTAAAATATTTTAAATATAAATATAACTCTTGGACCTGAGGATATTTTCTTATAGGAGCCTATATCAAGTTTATAGATAATTATACACAGTTATTCATCTCTGTAACTGAGATACCTTCGATCGAGTCACAATATATATTTTCAAAATATCTATAATTTTTCATCACTCCTGAAACGACAACATTTTTATTTTGCCCACGAAAAATTCATAAAACTCGTCATCGTATGCCAAGCGAAAATAAACTGGATGGGTAAAGCTTGGAGCTTTTACCCGGAGGTAGAAAGTTAGTTCGTTTAGTTAGTCCGTCACTCGTTGTCGAGCTTCAATTCCAGCTGGTTTAAATTTTGGCAGGTTTTAATACGCTTCCCAAGAATGTTAGAACGTGACTGCATGTTACCTGGATGCGAGTTCCTCCGAGAAACCGTGGCGCGTTTCATTTATTCCGGACCTGATTTACGGCGGTCGTCGGATAAGTGGCTTGCCCGATGAACCAGTTCGTTTCTCCTTCTCCCACGTGATACACATTGTCTCGAGCATGGCCTCCCTCCTCCACCCTCGCGTGCCAGCTCATTTGATTAACGATCCGTCCGGCGTTTATTGCTAGACGCGAAGATGCAAATTGGACTCGTTTCGAGCGTGTTTCCGGAGAGCTCGTTTGCGCAGAAAGAGCTAGTCCTACGAAGCCTTCGCTGACTAATTGAGCTGTCCGGAATTGGACTAAGAGTCTTTTTGTTTCTTCGTCGGCCGTGCGGAATGGTAAGAATGAATTCGTAGGACGGGGATATAAATTATGTTGGTGGTAAAGGGGAAATTTCCGAGGTTTCAGGATTTTCCTTCTTGTCAAGCAATAATCTTGATCCGTATAAATCTGTCTTTTTATACTTTGAGTAAATGCTGAAGGAACGTTTTTTGGAAAGTTTTTTATACGAATAGATTCTTCGAAAATATAGCAGCAAATAATCCGGGAATATTGGACTACGTACAAACGCTAATAAAATACTTGGCCGAGAGCTTTATTAGACTGTAACTATTCCTAATTCTCTTAAAATCCAGCACACGTATTTCTCTTGTTCTGTATTTCTTTGCTTTCTTTATTTGTTGCAGCCATTGTTAAAAGATATTCAGTCACGTTCACCTTAAACCTAAGTAACTGTGCACCGCTCATTCACACCGTAATCTCAAGTATATACGTGCTCGGTCTAAACACTCTTCGTTCGAACTACGAGCACTTAAAGTCTAGAGTTTAGACTTCAGACCAAGTATTTTTCACACGCACATCTATTGCTCTTGACTCGCTTCGCATAGATTCTATCATTCCTATAAAGTTAGTAAAGATCATTAACGAAATTATGTGTTTAAGCAGTACGGCGAAAGAATAGATACGTATCTATATACCGCAGTAGAATCAGACGACATTTGACAGGCTTCTTAGCTGAAGCTACTATTCGACGTTTCAACCAAACTAGCCACAATTTCAAAGTTATCGAATATTTAATTTTTAAGGGCAGAGACTCTTATTCAATAGCCTCTTGTGGCAATTAATTCGACAGGGCTAGCGTTATCGAGGCTCATGTTGAAACTACCTTAAACGAATCTTGTAAGACATCCGGCTGGAGACATCGGTGCCGCGATAGGGCTTCACGGTTCCGCTTTCTTCGACGGCTGCTTGTCGAAGATCGTGCAAGAAGAGAACGACGACCCGGCTCCTCGTACCCAACCCCGTGCGCTAAGGTATAATAAGATGTCGGCCATAAATGTCTTAGCACTTTGCGGGATGCGCTTAATTGATCGTCGCCTCGGTGTTCGCCCGACGACAATGCTTCCTTCGTGCGTGGCATCGCGGCTCTTTTCCAGGATAAAGTTGCTCGTTTACGGGTTTCCTCCGGGACCATGAAATCCCGCGGCGTGGAATTCCTCGAATCAAACTGTCTGACGCACTTCGTAGAAACTTTCTACCTCGTCACCAGTTTTGGTCTTGGCGTTTTTAATTAGGCGACATCGTCAGAGCGACGAACGTTTCGTGTAATGATATAATAATTGGATAAAAGGACTAGTTGGAGGATTTAACTCGGTGAAGTTTGAGGGGGGAGGGGGGATGACGAAATGCTCAGTTACGAAATGTTGGGAATATTGCTCAAGTTTCGTTGCATTCATTGCGTAACGACGATGAATAGAAAGTGATTCAATGTTGACGAAGTGAAGCTCCTGGTTAGGATCAGGCTACTTGAGTTTCTATACTATACGGTGTGTGTCGTAAGTATTCGCTGTTTGATGAATGAACTATTGGTTCGAGTCATTGACATTTTTATTCGCTGTGAAGAATGTCTCTTGCATATTCTTTAACGTCTGATCAGTTTCTGAACGTTCTAGCAATCCAATGGATCTGTTGAATATATATTTTCGTTGTGAAATTATCCAACTGTATGATACCTATTTTGCTGGTGTATTGTATTAGATACATTAGATGAAACGAACAGATTAACGATGATTGATCGCGTCGTGTGTAATATTTAATCGACGACTAAGCAGAAAATGCAAGCTGTGTAATGCTAAATTGCACCAGAACGGGTCGAAGCAATCGCTGTCACGTTTATTTTCAATTCGCCACGGCTGATGAGAAAAAAACCTCGTACAACTTTCGCTTATATAATAAAATATCGTGACTATTTAATAATATCTTATATTTATAAAAGCGTCTCGTACATTTGATATCAAAAAAGCTGCTAGCTTATATACTACAGATAAAGAAATTTGTTGGTACATATATCAATTGCAAATAGATAAGTATTCGTCGATAATTAGTCACTAAAGTTCAATCAAGAGTATGAATCAGTCAAAATGAAATTTATCCGATAGACTTTTTTACGCGACAAGCTTCATTCGCTTGCACCATATGTTTTTCTATTTCATTTTTATAAAACTACTACCGCGATGAGTCTCATTGTTTCGAATCTGGCTTTCAGAAATTCTGTGCTACTTATAAAAAATAATACACGTTTCAATTACTTCAAAACACAATGTATTCGTTCTACGCAGTCCAAAATATAAAGCACACATTCCAAACATTCTACCGAGAAAAGTATAGGACCCAATTCCTCCAAAACACAAAATACACGTTCGAATTACTTAAAAAAAGAGAAGTACACGTCCCAGTTACTTTAAAGAAGAAAAGTACACGTCCCAATTACTTTAAAATGGATAGCACACATGCTATATATTCCAAAAAATAAAGAACACGCTCCAATTACTCCAGAATGCGAAACGTACGTGCCAAATGTCTTAAACGGGAAAGTACAGATTTCAATTACTTCAAAAACGAAATTATAGGTCTCCAATTATTCAAAACACAAACTATATATCTGGAAGGCAAAACACACGTATCGACTGCTCCAAAAAGTAAAGAATTCCTTCCTGGAACTTTCAACGATCGCTTTTATCGGCATCACTTCCGTCCATCATCCTCTAACCTCTTCCTTCGTCGATTTATCCTCTGCATACCGTGATCTACCATTCGCAAAGATTCCCCAGAATCATTCGCAGCGAGTATGAAGAATGGCCATCATTCTCTGCAAGTCTATACAGTATCCACAGTGCACCTTTCCAAGAACGATCGAATACCACGAATCGAAGGCCACGCGGCGACAATTCGCGGAGGACGACGATTAACTCGGCCGGAACAGAAAAACGCAGTTAGCATGGCTCCCGAAGATTAAAGGGACCCGCTCCTCTGACCCGTGAGCAATACCGCGAGCATTAAACGCCATGTGTTTGACAACGTAACGCGCCGCGTCGAGATCTGAGGAGAAAGGCCGGCCTCGAATATGGAACACGTGTAGGTTCGCAACTCCGATGGTTGCGCCTTGCGCCTGTGTATTTCATCTCTCTCTTCCTCTTCGTATCTCCGTTAAACTTTCGAGGCTACCGACGAGTGGATACTTGTGTGTCGGATGCAGCCGAAAATAAAGCTGACTAAAATTAGGCTGGCGCATCGCAATAAAACGGCCAGCAGACCGGTTTAGTAACGATGTAGGCCTGTTCTCTCTTCTTCTCGTGTATACGCCTAATAATTGGACACCTTGAGTGGATGTTCGGATGAAGATACCGGGAATTCGTTGTTGCCTGCTCGTTCGAGAACGAAAGGCTGGCCTTGCATGTTCGTGCAGCGACAGACTGAAAGAGGAGGATGTAGGCACTTGAACTTGCTCTTGACATGTTTTACTGGAACGATTTGGTAGAGTGTTAAATGGGAAGTTGGATTTTGATCACGGTTTTTGAGCACGATGATCGGGTATTCTGAATGGCTGTATAGAGGAGGGTATGATGGAAATGTGTGGCGGAGAGTATATTTTATTTTCGAGAGGTCAAGAATCTCGGTGGTTTATGGTCACATGTGTCACAGGCTTCGAGAGCTATAAAACGGGCGATGTTTCACTTTCAGTGGCGGAAGAAGTCTCTCGGTCATGGGTCAGAGATGTTATAACTTATCCATATGTGTCTTTCGATTTCTCAGGATTCAGATAATCATAAGGAGCTTCCGAGCTTAAACTTAACGTGATCAATTGGTTTCGATTATTCTTGAGAATGGTTAAGTGGAGATCCGAAGTTGTTCTCCTCGACATTTTTATACATTACATGCATTTTGAACACTTTTACGTATTTATATTTCCCGAATATACATAATAAATTCACTGTTCATATACTTTTGTGATCTCTATGAAATAGATAATAGTACTAAATATTTCCTAATTTCCATATGTTTTATCAGATTTGTCTGAAATTTTGTTAGTATATTCATGACAGTCGAAGCTCGTAACAATGTTAGTGGAACTTAAAAATGTATCGTATAACACGAATAATATATCCCCAAAAGATGTCTATAACGCTTTCGTGAGCCTGTATGTGCCAAATATAATATGTGAAAAAGACAAAAAAGATATCGCAAAAGTAATAAAACAGCTAGGCGTGAATATTTCGCAGTTATTTCTTTGTGGTTTATACATATTTGACAAATAAACAGAGCGGCGGGGCGCTTACTCCTCGTTCGCTTGAAAACCGTGAAAATCATGAAACGTCATTTGTAGAGGCTCTGGAATTGTTCCGTTTTAATACGAGCAGATTGAATTCCAACGTGTCGGGCTACGCTGACGAGCGAAATCAATAACATTTCTCCAATTTGCAGCGAGTCGAGTACGAGTTCTTTATTTACCTTCGATCACGCGCGCGTGGTCCCGCGAATGTTAAAAATCGCTTATACGATGAAATTTTATTCGGTAATTCGCTCATTGTGAGAGGCTCGGCCGCGATAAATGTTTGCCAGGCAGGCTATGGATTTTCTGCCAAATATTTGCCCGCGACGTGTCATTGGGAGGCAGGCACACGCCGCGCCGAGCGGATTTTTCACGAACGAGAAACGCCTCCATCCTGTAATTGCTGTCTGCATTGACGGTCCAGCGGCGCGACATAATCGAATGTTTGCCGCGTGAACGTCGAACAGCGATGCGTTGGATATTTTATCATGTCATGCTTCATCGACGCGTCTAATTTCACATGAAATGTTATATTTCCTTGTCCGGAGATCGGATAATTTTATTACGCTTATAATGGAGGCACTTGCTGACTGTCGAATATATTGTTGATCGAACGTTCTATAGAGATTATTGTTAGGTAATTTACTGTTTTGTTTCAGTACGGTTTATAATATTCAGGGGCTGAAACAAATTTCTTTTCAGGCTCTATCTTTATTAGATAAAGATAGATATAATTAGATAAAGTTCTACGGCCAATATATTATAATTATTTTTCATAAAGAATATGAAAATAATCACTGAAAGAGAAAAATATCGAACTCGCGCATTTCACATTATTCAGATATGTAATTAATATTAAACATTCATATCTCTTATTTATAATTCTCAATGAAAAATATCTTATTTTCATAAATTTTTGTGTTATATAGAGACTACGTGAATAATCAGAAATTCCAGATAAATTTTATAAAAGAGCGTTTGTAATTGTTACCATACTTTTCTGTACATTATGATATTCTAAAGTTAATCAGTGTCGCTTCTGAGCAACTCATATTTACGCATAATTACGAATCGTTTTCTGATAAATTTTCGTATGAAACATGGTCCAGGAGGGTACGAAATATCTCTCAAGATGAAAATCCAGAAGAAGTATCGACGAGATTCAATTATCACGGCGATTTATCAAAACGGTTTCCACCGAACCCACGCTATCTTCCTCCCATCTACTTTGGAAACGGTCTGTCCACCAGCACCTGCCTTTCGGAGTCAGGTGCGGCCTCGTCCCAGCGTAAATCAGAAGATATAGCCAGCCATGGGAAACTGACCTTCGAGGAAATCAATATTCTCCCGCAGGCACGATGGGACAACGGCGTCGACGACGACGTAGACTTCCGTTGGGAAAACATAGATATGTAACTACAGTCTATGAAGTTACCACCATGTATCGTTTCATACTCCCAATTAGAATTATCAAATAGGAATAACTCACTTACCGTTAAATTGTACATATTTGTTTAGAAATAACTAGCTTCTACATTTCTACCAAACCATTTCGTTTAATCTTGTGGGAAGTTTTATCAGCGTTTTTATTCGCCTATACTCGAGAGCTAGCTAGCTGATTTTATTAGGTTGGTGAATATAAAACATTGCTTTTTCTTATGAAATTTAAGTAGCTTGTAGAAATATTAAATATTTAATTTCCACGCGATTCAATACACTTTTTCGAGTAACGATTATAACTTCGATATTTCAGATTTATAAAAATTATCAGAATTAAAAAATTCTTAGAACAGCGCAGTTACATTTTCTTCATTCGGATTTTTTTTTTAAATAAATAAAAGATAGCCAATGAGTGGAATAAATTAAATGTTACATTCCTATTTTTAACACCTTTAACAGTTCTCTGTATTTTAATACAGTCGACAACTAACAACAGAAGAAGATCTAAGTGGTATTAGCCTATCGGACTGAATTTTCACTGAAGTTCAACATTCTAAATGCAACATCCTAATACCAACTCCATAATTCTACTCCCTAATTTTACAATGAATATCCATTTGCTTGTACATCAAACCTCACAAACTTTCCCTAGCAAAATACATGTATCAATACCTTCGTCATTCGACACCATGAAATTCTCAATAAGCTGAAATTGAAGTCTCGTACACACGGAATACTCTACACTAATACTCGATAGACTGTGCAGAAAACACACAGAGACACAAGAGGGTAGGTATTCGGTGCTCGTTTCATCCCTTCTATCGTTTTCGGGGGTGGGATGAGTTGATCTATGACTCAGTCAGGAAGTACGCCTCGACGATGGCTCACAAAGTGGCGGTGAAGTGAACCTGCCGCCCCCGTTCGAGGAAACCTATGTGCCACCCCTTCCTTTTTTTTCCTTCGACCCCCTATCGACTTTGTTTCGGGGAAACGGAGCAGCCCGTGCCGGAAGTACGATCCACGGAGGCCACGTGCCCTTCCATGGCAACTCGCGGAATCGTACAAGTGACTGATGGCAATGGGATGCGATCGATGGGGATGATACACGGGCTGTCACGCAGAAGTTGCACGGTCGAGCAGTCGACGAAATAAAGTATCCATTAAGGGCGCGTTTTTCTGTAAGATTCTATAGCCTATTCGATGAAAGATAGGAAATTACGCCTCCCTTCTAGGTTCTGAGAGATCGATGCTATTGCGGTTGACCGACGAATTGCTCGCTTTTTAGGAAGTCGATGGAATTGGGGGTTGATGGAACAATTAGAACTTGCACGATTGAACGTATTAAGACTTATTGTAGTTATAGTTGAAAAACTGGGCTTTATTATACACTTTGGTATTATCGACAGTATATAACAATTTATATTGCAATTTACGTATTGTAATAAAACCTGTTCGTTACGATTGCATAATATTTCCCTTCCTTGTTGTGAAATATATTTCCATTGATTAGTTATTGTTTGCGGAAAATTTATGGTAGATTAATCGACAGAAATCTAACAGAGAAATTGCACAACTTTCGATCCACTTTAAAAGAGCAATCTCCATTTCCCTCGTTTCATCCAGAAGCAACACTTTGCCAATTAAATAGTCCACTCAGGAATATTGGATTTCTTCTTCCAACCTGATGTAATTTGGCCAGATATTCAATCATATTTACAGAAACCATTCACGAATTGTTTCGACTATGAAAATAAAAAGATTGCGAACAGGGTGGGTTTCACGGCTGGAGATTTTCCGGGGACGGTGAATCGCGTGCGGCGAAATTATTTTCTATCTTTTCACGGCATCTGAGGCGTCGGCAACAAAAAATAAAAAACAGGGAGGAAAGCGAAACGGCGAAAGGGCGAGAGTGACTGACGAGCGTGGAGAAGCCAATTTAACTTCTTTCAAGCCAAGGCCGCGAGGGAAGGAGAGGTGAGCGCGTTCGCGACACGCGAAACACCAGATCCCAGATAACCGTAATTGAATAACTGTCAAATTAAACTAGCATCCCTTTAAATCAACGATATTTGAGAAAAACCGATTCAGACCCGGTAGTAACTCCGTTTCACTGTAATTTATCAATACCTGCTTGGTTTCGTGTGTTCCTGATTTGAAAATCAGCCACGAAGACAGGTATTAATCGCAAGTAAGTCGGATAATCTGTGTGGAAAAACAGCAGACGATTGATTCCTCGAAAGTGTCCATCTTATAGATATCGTGGAAGAATTCTTCTGGAATAGAATGTAGATATTCTAACTTTAATACTCTTTAATTTATTTTTCTTCGTGATGATTCTTCGCGAACGAAGTAGAAAGATTTCAAGACATTTATAGCAAGTGTCTGTCATGGTGACATACACGATGAAAATGGACACTTGTAGACACCATATTTTGTAACCTCTATTACATCTTCAGATTGGTATTAAATTTTACTAATATGATATCAATATGATACGTCGTAACTCATACAGATCTAATTTTCAAATTGATTTATACAACACACGCGATATATACATAAAGATTCTCTGTAATAAATGTAGGAATGTTATATTATTAATTTGTAGGTAACAGTATGATTAATACAATATCGTTTGCACTCACACGAAATCGAATATAATACCCCGTTTCACGTATTCGTTACTCACTACTTCTACGACACGACAACACAACGATCTTCACACGACAACGATAAATTCAACTCTGACTCTCTCAACTCTCGTTACAATGTTTTCCATGCTCACTTTTTCCTAAACATATCTTGGTAACGCCCACAACACCCTTTGACAACGTCAACATATCTTGACAACGCTAATAAACAATTACCCCTCACGCCACGTTCTTCCCTGATGTCACACTACCCTACATAAATATTCAAATAAATTAACGAGTCACGATACCAATGGTTTTCTGTAAAAGTCACACCCTCATCGATTTCGTTTCTTTCACCCTGCCATTACTTTCATTACTGTCGTTCGTTTCGCTAAAACCAATAAGAATTTACGGCTTGCACGACCTTTAAAGACCAACGAATCATCGTTCGAGATACGAGTCGACCGCGTGAACGTCCTCGTTGACAGGGTAGCTGTGGGTTTACTGAGTCAGAACCGAGGGTTGGAGACGGAATCGGTGCCACTTTGCATCGTTGACATTCCACGGCGACAATCTATACGCTGATACACGTTATATTATCGCTTATTGCCCTTTCTCGCGACGACGAGGGTGTTCACTGTTCCATTGAGAGGCCAAATTGAAAAGCTCTGACGATCTCTCGCGATGTTGTTTGATGAAATTGCAGTCGACTACCGTCGACGCTAAATTACGCGACGATTAATTAAAATGAACAGGAAAGTGCGAATATTAACCTTCGTATGGCTTCGCGAAAATTTGATATTCGTTTATGGCGCTGCGACAGTGTTTTAATAAGAATATTGAAGAACGAAGCCTGTCACATCTATTTAATTTCGAGTTCCACACTTTGTACCTATTTGATATCAAAAGGGGAATGTATATATTGAAAATAGTTATTACATTGACAATTAATTCTCTTCCTATGAGTGGAAATTCAATATACAATAAAAATAGAGTAAGAAGTAATATCATCATTTATTGTAAATATATTTGATTTGATCAGACAAGTAAACTGCGGCATATTTATGCAAACCCATACTTTCATAAACAGAGTTAAAGTAATTAAAACCGGATAGAAATTTGTTCTGATGTATCGACAATTTATGTGAAAATTGTTGGACTATTCATTAACGATCTTGTATAAAGAACGAAGGTCTGTCGAAACGCGACGAAAATTTGATGTTAATTTTTGAGTAAAGTAACGTTGAATATTTCTTCATTAAAAATTTTGAATGAAGTTGAAACCAAATTGAGAATCAAATTGAAGAAAGAAAGTTTTATATAATAAATAATAGAAGCTAATATTTTAAATAATTTCATTAAACATAGTATCCATCCACTTTATCAAAATTCCAAAGGCATAGAGCGTAGATCCGCACGTGCAGAGAGCTCGGGGGCAAAAATTATTCAATTTACTCGTACAGGCTTGTGGCACGGCGTCTAATAAACCCGGTGATCCCCTAATGTCGTCGTCATTACCGTCCAGCTGGCGCGGGCTTAACGTGGATCCTTCCCGTGGCGCGAGCAAACTAGCCGTGGCGGCGGAAGTGAGAGGACAATTTCTGACCAAGGCGCGTTAGTCGCCCTTCCGCCACCAGGAATCAATCCTTCTGTTCTGCATTCATTACCCCTCGCTTAATGACCCTTTCTCTTCCCTTAATGACCACACGCTATACGAAGGTGTAGCAAGAATAGCCTGAAACGTGATTTATTATTATAAAGAAAAAAGTGAAAGAGGAAGAAAAAGAAGCGAAACAGCAAGTCGGGTGACGGGGCGAAAAACATGGGGGTGGAACGACAGAATTTTTCGAGACGTGACGACGCGAAGTTTCGACGAGGAAACAGGGGATTTGCAGCCCCTCGAAAATCTGCCGACTAGGACGACGACTGTTAGAGGGTGGCGAAGGGGGTGGAAGGTGGAGAAAACTCCCTACGGGGGTCTGTAAACGCGACATTAAAATCAGCTTACAAATCGTTTCGACGACGTCTCCTGGTCCGCTCGCGGAGCCGATTGAAATCCGCGAGAGCTGGTGGACGGACGAGTGCTGGTTCCGTCTCTCTTTCCCTCGATCGATTCGTCATAGTCCTTCTGATTTCTTCCCTGAAGCCTACACCACCGAAGAGAAACCGAGGATTCTTCTTCTATAAGAGTAGTGGAAAGAGGGGAGGTTTTCTGCAACCGTAGCGTTTCTTCTTTGCGAATCGACTCTTGGAAAATTCCGGCCCCGAACACTGCCTCTTTTGTGCATATAATGATCCCCCGACTGCTTCGCTAGGCTTATTTCGACGACCTCCTTTGACGACCCTCCCGCGCGCCCTCGATTCTTTTCGATTGATCCTCGCGGCGTCGGCCTCATTGTCCTCCGCTTTCAGCTGTTTGTACTCTCCTCGATTTTGTTGTGGAGCACCGGGCCTCGGGAAATCGCTATATTGAATCGGTCAGAAGCAGGTCTTAGGGGTCGCGGGCTCGACGATCGATTTACTCAAATGCGATGGTGTAGTTAAATTTTTCATGTATACTTTGCCATATTGTGAACATTGGTGTTTTAGAGATTGCAATTTTTCTTTTTCATTGTTGTAGGTCTGTAGAGAACTCTGATATGAAAATCACACAATTGCTTTTGATACTTCTTTTAGTTTTCCAATGTGGAAACATTAAAGCAGCTTTCGCTTGATCTCCATTTCGTATTAGAATTTATAAATACGAAAATGATATGAGATAAAACGTACGTATTATAGCTTTTCTTATATTAAATAATCTTCTCGATTGAAAAATTCTATACCAGCTCTCAGTATTGCATGCACATATACACATAGACACATTCTGCATCAAAAAATTAAATCAGTTCAATATTTCGAAAAACTCGCCTCTTATAGAAAGTCCCTCCAGACACCGAATCATCCGAGGGTCCACTCATCTCGATTACAATCTCTGTAACAGTCGGCGTTGCCTTTAGCAGACACGGGGGCGCTATTCGTGCAAGACGCCTAGCTGCGGGTAGTGTTTCGCAGCCTTCGTTCAGGGAAAAGAAAAAGATCCCCATTGAAAGGCGCAGCAAGGAGGCGGGTGTTCGTGTTCGCGGTACGCTGAGTGCTGGGGAATCGAGATAAGTAACACAGTACGTAATTCTCGGTTACGTGATCCGGCGTGCGTCTTCCATTCACCGTTCGCCCATCCGCGGCTCCTTTTCATTGCAGCTTTTCGACGCGTAGTTTCTACTCTCGGCGAGGTTACGTTGAATACCAAAGTAACCAGCCCTCGCTATTGACCGTTCTCGAAGGCATACGCGCGGCCACGGATCGAGATACTTATCGAGCCAAGAGCTAACGGAAACACATCGTACATCAGACAAGTCTCCAGCAACGGATAGAAACACAGAGAGATACAGGAACAGAGAGTTGGAATCGGAAGATCCACGATTTCCAGGATGCTGCTAGGCTGGTAAACACGCGGGCTACACGGGATGAATGCATGTGACTCGTCGGCAAAGCGATCTCTTGTGTTTCTTTTGGCCGTTTCTTTTCTTTTTCTCTATTTTTCGGTCGGACAGCATCGTCTAGAGAGTTTCGAGTGGAACGTGAGGAAGCGTTAGGCGGCGAAAGTGGAGCCAACAGACACAAAGGAGAAGGAAGCAGGAACAGGAGAGCCGCAATCCTCTCGAGAGACGGTCGAGCTTCACGAGTACGCATCTACGAAAAAGGATCACGGACGAACACGCGACGCTCTTAATACCACGCGCGTAAGGAAGCTTAAGAGCTGAGCCGTAAGCCAAACAAACAATCGACCAACGCCGCGTGTATGACAGATCTGGTTGGCGAACAGTATATACGTGGCATTGGATTCGGAGGAGCTACCCCGTGAAGTCGAGTAACGCTGATGCGATTTATAGTTTCGCTTGGATTGTCTGTGTTTCTACTAGTGAAACGGAAGTTTCGTGGATAGGAGCGTGGTATCGGGAAATGAGGATGCGTCGATGAATTGAATTTTGGGATCGTTAGTTTGGACGAGAATTTAGAGATTTTGGTCTCGCACGACACAGAGAAGATATAGTAGAAGTAACTCAATCACAATTCTTTTGCAATTTTTCTTTCGTTTTTCGGTGATTTGTATCCAAGTCTAATTTCTTGACAATTCTGGGCTTTCATAAAATCTAAGAAATTTTGATCTCTCCTGCATCATAAGTATTTTAGCATTTTTATCTTAGACAAGAATTTTCGGATTTTTTATAATCAGACCGGTGAGATTTGGAATATGCAAGACGTTTTAGTAAAATCTAATTACATAATTGAATATCTTCTCTGTCGTTAAAAGATATTTAAAGAACAGTTTTAATGAGTCGAAAGTAGAAACTCCGCGAGCTATCCAAATCAGCGACGTCGACTTATCATCGAATGATTAAATTAGAATTCGTCCAACAAGCAGCGGGAAACGGTTGTACGGTTCGTTATCTCGAGCGTTCCCGGTTCGGTCCCACACGGACGTCGAACAAGAGGATCGAGAAGAGAAGACCTTAGAGTCGAGCCGATTCGTTTCTTTCCCGACGTAATAAGTTAGTTTCCCCGAGGTTATCCCGGCTTCCATTTAGCCCGGGTCTTTGCTCTTCCGTGGCGTTCACGGAGGTCGACTCGAAACGAAGGCAATTACGCGGCATGGCACTCGACATTATCGCCTCTCGGGGGTCGCTCGATTTCCTGCCCAGCTTCTCCACCTCCTTGTCCGCCCTTCTTCGAAACGCCACCCTACATTCTTCGCTGCTTTCGCTTTCGCAACAGTCGATACAGACTTGATAGTGTTTCTCTCTCTTTCTTTCTCTCTCTCTCTCTCCCTCGTTCATTAAAGTGTCAATCCAGTCTCGAAGGGGTGAACCACCCTCTTCCACCCTGTCGCGATCGAGAAGACGGCCGTGAAATAAAGCGAAAACTCTACGGCTACGTCTCCAATGTTCACCCCCTCCCACTTTCGCTCTCTTGTTCTTTAGCCGACCTAGAACTTTGTATCGGCGAATAAAGTACTACGGGTGGCGTCTTAATTCGTGCTTATCGCGAGCGGAATTGATGTTCTCGTGCTACGGCGAACCGAGAAGCAGACGACTTCGTAGGGTTCGTACCTGATGGAAGCGGAAATTTGGAGGAAGTTTTAAGTAGAGGTAGATTGTGTTGCGTGGAATTAGGCGGTTGACAGGGTGGAAGGAAATTGGTAGCTTCAGTGAGTATATATGTCTATGCAAGTTGTAGCAATTTGTCGTAGTTCGAGTTTGTATTACACGGTATGGTGCTATGCAAGTAGTTCTATTATTTTATTATTCTATAATTAATAATATTGCTTGACTACAGTTCATACAACTCACGTGTGAGATCTTCTTTTATAATTTTCACTTTGTTTTTAATTCTTCATAAGCAAACGTATATTTGCACACTTCATAGGCGCAGTAGGTGGTTTATATTCGAGCCTACCTTTTCACGATTCTCGACCTCCAAAAAATCGAAAAGGTGGATAAAGTCCTATTTATTAATGTCTCTACTACATTGTACAATCATTCGTTAAATTAAATATTTTAAATTTTCTTCGGTGAAAATGAAAATTCGAAAGAAAGAAATTTTCGAGAGAAATTTCACGGTTTATTTTCAAAGTTTCTTTACTTTCGTATCACCATATATAAGAACACTGAAGCTGAATTAATTAACATTCTTTCTCATGTCAATGATCGGCCAGAAGAAAATTACGCGAAGCGGTCGTCAACCATGGTTGATTCGAGCAAATGGCACCGGACGTACTCGACGTCTTACCGGCATAAAAATCGACCTAATCGGAAGTCCGCCGTTTAACGTGGGATTGCGCGGAGGCCGTGTAGCTGGAATTGTCATTCGAGTCACGGGTCACGCGCGTACTCGACGCTGTCTACAATACGCGCCGCTTTATTGCGTAATTGCTGGCGCTACCTTCTCTCCTTCCTACAAACGTGTACAGGCTGTCACCGAAGTAAGCGGCAACACTTTGTCAGAGCAGCAATCGTGTGAGTAAGGAAATACTTCCTTGTCGAACCATAATTGTTCATGGATTAATATAGTGTGAATAGCAATTCAGAGAAGAAGAGTTTCGATAATAAATTTGAATTTTAAATGTACGATTGTATACTGTGTCATCCCTGAATACACAATTATGTAAACTTAGAGTTGAGTGAACCTGCAAGACAAACCTATAGTACAATCAGTCACGAAAGTTTACATTTGGAAGGATTATTAATTCCAAAAATATTCTTGGCATCAAATCTCATATTAATTGAACCTGGTATATGTCTGAAAAAATAATACAAATTTAATACAAAAAAAAAATAATACAAACTGATTACTGAAAAAATAATACAAACGACACAAAAAGCATGCAAATGTACATACAATTGGTCATTTCCATGAGACCACGGGAAGAGACTCTATGGGAATTAATTAATACCCTACAATCATATTGCTTGTTGATAAAATCTCCATTATAACTACGAAAAACATATCTAATGTCTTATCAGCTTGTCGAGAAGCATTCGATAAAGCGTACGCAGAATCCCGAGGCTTTTTCTTTTTTCCCAGCTC
This sequence comes from Bombus impatiens, assembly GCF_000188095.3. Lineage (NCBI taxonomy): Eukaryota > Metazoa > Arthropoda > Insecta > Hymenoptera > Apidae > Bombus > Bombus impatiens. The sequence continues at coordinate 3,040,776 of NT_176736.1, forward strand.
CAGCTTCTTCCCGCGCCTATTATAGTCGCTAGCTCGTAGAAACGGAACTTGCCTGCGAAGTTTGATAAAGTTGGTCGATTAAGCGCGTTGCACGCGTCGCAGTGCTTCCGTATCTCCTCGACGGACGCGTGCGCGTCGTCGTCGTCGTCGTCGTTCGTCGTTTCCTTCGGGGCTCGAAAGCCGCGCGCGGGAGACAAGACGACGAGCTCGCGCGGTTCGCACCCTGTTCATTATAACTTGGCCGTAGGACGTGCGAGAGGCCTCGTTGTTTTGACGGCGTTGGCGCCCCAATTATACACGCGTTGCCGCTAACTAACCTTATTTGCAAGCCCCGAGGGTGCTACCTGGCTGCGCGCCCACCCCAACGCCCACGTCACGAGGAAGGGAAGCCCGCCGATTTAATTGCAACTTGACCGAGCCACCCAACCGTGCCCTTCGCTTCTGTCTCTTTCTCTCACTCTCTCGCTGGTTGTCGCTTCCTTCGGCTTGAAAATGAAAGACCGAACTGTGTTCCGTCCCGAGACGAACCCACTTCCGTCAGGAAATTCGGAGATGCGCGGATGCTTCCATGGGATGCAGGTATTCGAAACGAAGGAACAGAATTTCCATAGAAATAAATGAGTTTTTCTAAGATATAATGGTGAACGTAGTATGAGGATGAGTTTGCGACGATAGAAGCTGTTGATTGTTGGAAAACATTTGTGTAACTCTCATCTGTGAGAAGTAATTAAATTTAGAGTTACTCTCATGATCTACGCATATCGTGGGAGGAAAGTTTTTCTATTTTCAAGTTTTAAGCTCTGTTCGTGAAATGAATGAATCGTTTAGAAACCATATTGGAAAGTATATAGAGAATCGTAACAATGTTAAAAATATATAAAATCTTAAAAATTCACTTGGAATTTATGGTTTTTCTGTAGCATTTTGTTATTCAGGTAAATCATGTTTTTTTAGGTGGAAGAGACGAAGTTCAACACTAATAATGCCGTTGAAAAATTAAGATAAAGTGATGTTAATTATTTTGTAATATAGTTTTTGGAAAGTCGTAAACTTCGTACGTGTCTGAGTAACAAAAGAATTAAGAGCCGGAGTCTGTTACATTGTAGTCGATATGTACATTCGTAACTAGGTGAAAGAGACTGTCAATTACAAAAATATAACGATTATTCCCACTGAATATATCATCCCCTCTCACTATAACATAACACAGTTTGCCATCTCTCACCATGAGTGCGTCTGTAACGTCACGATCCATTTTCCATCGCTCGTTGCCCAATTAATTTCGTCAATCTTCTCTCCAAATAATTGAGAGACGCCAGATTTCGACCACAAATATATCTTGACGCTGTCAACTTGACATTCATTTTGCAGAGGAAACGAATGGCGTTCCCTTTAATTACCATTATAAATCTATTATAAAATACAATATATCTCCATAAAAACGACCATATGTCGGTGTCGCTAATAAATCTTCACCAGGCCTGACCTTCCTAAAACCAGCGAAATATCGCAATAGGCATATCGAAAGTAATTCAGGCATCCAGCTTTGCTCCGATCCAGGGGCTAATAACAGAACGATAACGATATTCGTCGCTACTAAAGGGAACTAATGACTTCTGCGCTCGCCGGGCCGAGGCTTGCAAATTTAAATGCAATTTGAGCGAACTACCCAGTGGGGTCGCGGCTGGTGTAACCCTGTTCGCTCAGGCCGAGTCGAGGTCCCCCGGCGGACGTCATATTTCGCCGTCGGAATGGCCGCATTACGGCCAACTTCGGGGAGCATCGAAGCTCCCTGGACCACGAGTAACCGTCCAACCAAGGGAGGGATGGGTTTCTCGCGCGGAAATTTTATCGTTGCCGTTCGAAACTTGGACGTTACTCTCTTTCGAAACGCCTCCGGTCGAATCGAAAGGTTTCGACTGGCCATTGCTGCGGAAGTAAGAAAGTTTTGAGTATCAATGTTGAAAGAGTTATGCAGTGGCTCGAAGTTTGTGTGCAGAGTGCTTAGGTTGGTTTAGTACCTTGACGATAGTTGTCGAATATAACGTTAGAATCTAACGGATAAATAGAGTATCTCACTTGTAAAAATAAATCAAATAATGTCCGTATTAAGGCTTAGATTAGTAAGAGAAATTAATATTAACATTATATAATAAGATATATAACGAAGAACAAGGCGATGTCAGAGGGACGCCAGTCTTGCGATATTAGAAGCAAGATTGAAAATCAAGCAGCAGCTTTGTATTTATACATATGTTTCATAGAAATTCATGCAAGTTATCAAAAACACCTCGTTATGAATCTACATAAATCATTGTACACACTCCTGTAAAAAAAATAACGGGTTGGTTATTTTGATAGCTCTGGTAGTTGTAGTATTACGGTAAACTTTGATTGATACACATTTTACACAAGTACAACAATGTCTATGTTAATCAATTCTTAGTCTCAATTGGAAAATAGGCAAATATATCAGATATCCATATGTTACTAGAGATATAACTCTTTGATAAGTGGTCAGACAAGGACCCCATATTTACCTAGTTAACGTACTTACTACTGTAATATTCAGTAGAATAGATAAAGAAAAAGAATGACATGTAGTTACAAGGAAAACGGATAAAATGTCTACTTCTATTTAAAAGCCTTCCTGAAAGCCCCATTTCCAAGAACCTCTACGATCATACATATATTCAATTTTAATAAAATTCAAGAATAACGATTCTAAAACCTTCCATGGTTAATGCGTTTCTATCGATGGATCTGCGAATTGGTTCTGAATTTTGCATTAGATCCAGCGCAGCCTGCAAATGCACCATTAACCACGCTTCAATTTGCAGTTGGGTGACGATGAAAATTGTTGATTCCAGCGAGTACCAGCCATTCTTTCACCTCCATCTTTCTCCACCTCCATTTCTTTTTCCTCCTCCCCTTTCTCTTTCTCTCTCGCTGCTCGACATCCGGAATAGCGACGGAGGTTAATATTTCATGTGCTCGACGGTTCCGGCGGCGCTGAGAAAATGGGAAGGGCAAGGCCGCAGGTTTCGAGGTAAAAAGGGGTGCCGGAGAAAGGGTGGCTAGCTGCGTGAAGTTATGAGGCCCCTTCCGGTCGGGACAACCGGGACTACCCGCGGCGTGATTTAGCGGCAGAAAGTGTTCTTTCTCATTCAATAAAACCGTCGCTTTTCCCCTGGACCTACAGCGTGTCCTCCCACGGACACCTCTGGCTCCCGAGTTCGCTGGACAGGGGAACGAAAGAGAACGCCGACGCGGTAATTGCACGAGCTGCACTCCTTGGTCACGCTATTTGTCACGCGCGCTGGATATCCTCGTAATAGAATATCTATTATCGTTTCCATTCTATTAGCATATAACAGCTATTACCTAGCTCGTTACACGGGGTGAGAATGAATGTTTTCATGGTCTTCTGTACGTGAATAGAAAGTTAAATGGGCAACTGATTGATGAAAGAGTTGAGAGATGTTAGCGTTGTTTTAAATAAAAGATACCGATGTAGGTAGAATGTCAGATGTTAGGAGGGAAATTATGGTCATTCGTTTTGGTATTTTTTTTTAATGTAGATGGAGTTTACATGGTCACTGGTTAGGATGCGGAGAAATATTAATTTATGGGTTTTCATTTTCATATTAACATTCGAAAACAACATCTCAAGAAATCCTATAATCCATTAATTTATCGTATATCTACGATTCTTAAAAAATTACTTTTCCAAATTTTTATTATACGTATTAAATTACTGTCTCGTATGTATACAAGCTTGTAACCAATTTTTAGTCATCTCTCTAATAATTTGTCTCAACTTATTACATTTTATACGAGACCACCAGGTGTCCGAATATTTATGAGCGAAGCTGTACACACATAACCGTGCCAGTTCTTTACGAGTAAACAGACTCATAAACGCTATAATCATCCGCCTGACATACCCAACTGCCTAACATACCGAATAAAGAACAAGAATTCAAACCTCTACCTCACGATATAACTTGTGAAGCTGTTCGACACGTTTCTCCTCGAATCTCGAATCTCATCGAACCACCCCACTTTCTGTTAGACCTTCGATCCTCGCGATCATCAACAGCAATTCGTTTCTGAAGAGACTGGAGTACGCTTTTCATCTTGCGCAATCGAGACGCGTGGTATTTCTATTCGACTCGTCGAGTACCGGCCTGTAAAAGCTCGACGATGGGAGCGCGTCGGTTTGCAAGCCCCTTGAAAGAATAATGCCGCTACGTACGAAAGACCGGTTCCTCCCACCTTTCGTGTCTTCTTCAGTCGGTAAAAGCTTCTGCTACGATCGCGTTTCCGAATCGTTCTCCCTCCAACCCGTTCTTGGTGGCTGTTTCTCGTTCTACCTCTCGAGGATGTGCACTTCGCGACAAGGATAGACGTGTGCCCCTCCAGGGCGGTTTTAACGGGCCCCCATTGTCGGTCAACCACTGCAGCGAACCATTAGAGGAAGTTTCCACGACTCGACAGCCTTCGACAACGATTATCGTCGCAATTACGAGCGACGTGACGAACAACGTCCGCATGGCTGACTTCTCGAGGATCACTGTCGTGCCAATGACTCCAGAGAAACGTTTCAATCTCGTGGCTTTCATACATAACGTATTTTTGAAAATTTGCATTTTTATGAATGCAATAAGGAGCTAAGAGCTAGGTAGAAGTATAATAATACTTTTTATAATAATAGTTATTATGTGAAACAATAGATATCGTGCGTGACTTGAGGATTATCTACTACTACAAACTGTTCTTTACGACAGTCCGCTTGCTCTCAACACTCTTTTCAACGCATACTGCCACATTTGAAACATGCGAGTGTTATATGGTATCCCTGTATCAATCAATACGCAAAAACGTATACGTTACATCACAATTACAATCACGTTCTTCTTAAACAGAGAATGTCAACACTGGAAAATAGGAGAAGAGTTGCAGATCTTCTTCTTCTCTTCCGAATTTTGAATAATCTTACTGATAATCTTCTTCTATGCAGTTAGTTAATCCTAACGCGTGTTTTCGTTTTGTATGTAGTCATCCGAGCTTTCGCGTTGACTTCTTCAGAAACGATCCGAAGTTTTGTGATTCCATTACTAGAACATGTAATCGCGCTAATGATATTGCCGATAACGCTCACTTTTTCTCGGGTCTTGTCAATATGTTCAAGAAATTTGTTGTTGCCTCTGGCTTTTAAGATACGTCTCTCTCGTTATTTGTTGCGAAACTTTTCGACAACTTTCCTGTTTTCATTCGGTTATTGTATTATCTCTAATTTTAATTTTCGTTCAAGTATTGTTATAAAGAACTTTTTCTCTATAGTAAACAAATATATATCCGTCTATTAAAATAATCACAACAATAATAGTTATAATTAAGTAAAGCAAATCTCTGCCTAGCACTTAAATTTATGTTTTATTTCTAAAAATACGAAATTACATAAACGCGTATAATAAATAAATATTACTATATTTATCTACTCCGACCCTTGAAATTTTAATTCATAGCCGATTTTACAACGTCTCTCATACGCCAGGATGAACGATAGTTATACAGAATTATCACACGTTTCTCGAATATCAACTCTGATTCGAACGGATGTAAACCACGCGCGAATTGCACGTGAATTCGGTTCGTTTGGCGATTTGGTTGAAAGAGGGTGAGTTGGTTATGTCGGTGTATTCAGCTTGTGGATTGATTGGAAGTTTAATACGGGCCAACGGGATTGTTTTTTCCGGCAGTAAAGTTTCATCCAGTTCTGTACACTTTAATTCACATAGCAATTAAACACAATAGAAAACTATCGAGACTTGAAAACACGTTTTGAACTTCTGCTCCATTTAAGCTTACGTAGGAATACTTTCTATACCATGCATTGCCAATTCCTTTTTACAGCAAGTATGTCCAAACCTCAATTATTTTAACAAACATACTCACAATAGTCTAAACTATAATTACTCGAAACCTCATAATCGCGTCTAAACGAGCGGGTCAATGGGAACCTCGAATTCGCAAGCGTTTCACGCAACAATCAACCTCGTGTTCTCCCCCATGCGTATCCATCCAGAAATTTCATATCGGAAACATTACACCCTTGTTGTGTTTAACAACGCCGCCCCTTGAACAGCCATTTCTACTATTGTGTGTAGTATGCTACCGTCCAAATGTACCTGCACACTTGCCTATTTTTAATAAGATGTTTTTCTAAAAATAAAGTTACACGAGAAGTCTATATATAAGTCTAAGAGACCCTTCATAATCTGTTTCATAATTAATGATGAAAAATTCCGTGTGATACTAAAGGCCTGTCAAGTGATAAAATAGTTCTATAACAATAGTGACAATTAAAAATATCGCTTTTATTATTATATAAATAATAATTACTTTTAAATAGTCAGAAATTAATAATTATAGAAATAGTAATAGATGATAATAGTAAATAATAATAGTGAAAAACTGAAAATTATTTAAAAAAATCAATGTAATAAGTCTGTAATATACTTACTATCGTAAGTTGCTATGGAGTGATTATAAAGAATAAAATCATTGGAATTTGACTTTTCCATATTCTTATATTATAGTTGACGTACAGCTTGATAAGGATGAGTGTACGGATACCTTTCAACTTTAGTGCATTTCAATAATCATGGACAAGAACCTGGTCGTTTCAAGAAACTTCGTCCAGGTTTCAATTAAAAGCTTCATGGTTTCGTTTCGATCCCTCTATCGTTGCTTTGAATATATGTACCAGTCGAAGACGCAGCTCAGAGCAATTTCAAAAGTCATTGTATACAAAATGAACGTCGGTAGCCGCGATATATCCTCGGTCCGGCATTAAGAAAGTTGGCGATTCGTAGCAGCGCGCAATATAAGGTGGCCCTCTTAAATTTAATCGAAATCTCATTCGTGGCCGTGTTTGTCTTGCCGCTACCACTCGCGGCTTCCGCCGCTTCCACTCTGATTATGAGTTTCTTAACGTTCAAACTTCGTTCGCTCGGTCCTCCTCGACGAGGCGGCCACGACTTTATGTCCCGAAGCATAATAAACCCATTTCCCTCAGATTATCTGTCCCTTTCTCTCATCTCCTCGTCTCTCTTAGCTCGCTTCCTGCTTGGACTTTACACGAAAATTGCAGCTAAGAAACTTGCGTCTGAGAGTGGAACGATTCAATGGAGAATCTCAGACTGACCACAGGAATTTTCTTCGCGGACAGCTTTATCGTTTTATTGTTTCCGCGTGTGTGAAATGAAGCTGGGAAGATAGATGTCCTTGGCACGGGAAATTCTTCTCGATTGGATATTCAGGATACTATCGGGTGTGGCATGAAGAGAAATAGGGGTGTAGCAAGAAGGAAACCGTGTTTAGTATTTATTTCCCTGAAGACTTCGGGCTTCTTTTCGAATCGTGTGTCTTTGGATGGTTTCCGAACGCTGGGACATCTTTGCGATAATATGTGGAGAGCGGAAACATCAGCTCGTTTTATTCATCTATTCCTTAAATTTATGAAAATTGATGAATAGTGTAATTATTATAGTTGTAGACCATGCATAAATATAGTAAATGCACTCCTATCAATTTTCTGATTTCAATACAGTTTGGTCTTTAACACAGAATATTGTAATATGAAGGAGAAAACAAGCTGTAAAAATTAAGTTAAAAGGGAAATCTGATAATATTGACAGAACTGATTGACGGCGTATGGACTTTTAAGAATAGTCTATCATAAAACACGAAAAATGTGGTAACTTATCATGTTTTCCCGAGTGCTCTTCTGTTAACGATATCAGAAAAATCACGAATGCCAGATAAGTATTTATATTACACTATCTCAATTAAAACCAAAAATTGAGGAAAAAGAACGAAGAGATATGCCATGCATAAGTTTCATTTATTCATCTCTCGAAAGAACTAACAAACCTACGCGACGTACCCCCGTACACGAGATAACGCCGAGGTTCAGCGGAAAGCCCAAGAATTGACCGTAACTCGATTCCTATTTCGCCGCTCAAAACTTACACGAGTCGCGGTCGATGGCGCCGACCGATGATGCCAGTGATCCACTGGTAATTCAGCCGTGGATCCAGCATATAGGCCAGCAACTTAACACACTCCAACTGAACACGTGGAACCCGGGGATGGACCGCTGAACAGGATTACGAAGGCAAGAGGCCTCAACTAAACACTGGGGTCCACTCACGGGGAGGGACCGCTGAACAGGATTACGAAGGCA
>NT_176737.1:0-3449 GCF_000188095.3 Bombus impatiens
ACGTCACCGAGTGTACTTCAGTGCCTAGCACACCATTTCACCTCATATCTTTCTTCCGCTTAAATTCTCTTAATTCAATGATGAGAATGTTATCAGCCCTTCTAAAGTTTCCAAATTTTCCAAATTCTCGAAAATCCTATACTAACGACCATTAAAGAATCAAGCGAATCACGCAACACGAACCACTCCTAATCGATTATGCCCGAGCATCACGAACTCTGTCACGTCTCGATAAATGGCCCTAGATTCCTCGCGTTCCGTCGAACTTACGACGAAGCCTTCAAGTATGAAATCCACGCACGACATGGGCGTGTTTCGAGTCGTCTCGATAATTCAGGAAATCGATTGCACGGAGGACGAAACAGGGAACCGGGTCTTTTACGATTCTGCTCCGTATTTGCGTTATAGTCGAGGAAATCTGCGTCCTGTGCTATAGTGCGGTCTCATTGCATCGATACACCGAAGGTGCACCGGAAACGGCTACATAGAGACGCTCTCAGTCTGCGTATCCGCATTGTTATGGCCACGTTTCCGGTCGTTTGTCCTACGAGGAGACATTCTGAAATCTCCTCGTCAGTTGTGCATTGCGTTTCCCTATTCGGCTTCGGTACGCCTTCCTCGAAGATCGTAAAGCGGTCTTATCGCGCTGACAACGCGAGATGCATCGTATCGAGACGTATCGAGCAAAGGAAGATCGTTAACGATCGGAAAAATCGTAAAGAATCGACGATACGAGCCGATGTTATGTTGCGTGAAGTCTAAGAATACTTACACGTTAAGAATTAAATCTTCGAATATTGATTGATCAAAGAAGTTGAAATATTTCTTACGCCAAATACTGCGTACGATACAAATCAAGAGAACTTCGTAAAATTAGCAAATCGAAGCCATAAAATACATAACGGAAGATTCGTGGATAGGGCTGTAACGATAAAAGCTTGACTACCAGAAACTCTTAACAGCGATCGCGATAAAATCGCTGTGGCAAGGACGTGAACGCAGACGCGTTGCCATTGTGGAGAGCAGCAGGTGCCATTCGGCGAATGGCAGCGTTATCGCGCATTCTCCGGTTCCAGGTTATGTCAGGGTTACGCACAGCCTATTCAGAAGTGGCCATGCACCGTGTTCAAAGGGCCATTACGAAAATGACCATTAAAATAAATTACTCTCATCGCGGGCAACGTAACGCCCGACAACGCTCGCCAATACCTTGGAATACGTGGCGCGGAAATAGTTCGCCGCGTACGAATCAATTTACGCAAATAATGGCACTGGGAACAGGGCGCAGGGCCGCCGGGCGAAATTTTCACCGTTAGAAACAGTGGACCATCGAACCGAACACCTTTGCGCACAGGAAAATGTTCATCCTCCGTTGGATTTTGGTCACGATAGCAACTGAAATTTCGTGATGAATACGAGTTCTAGAAATCGTCTATCCCGTTACAGTTATTTCGGGCTGCAGGTGGCCGAAGCCATATTTCAAGGAATTTCGAATGGATTATTGAGCAGTCAGATTTGAAATGAATGGCGGTGGCGAAGTTATTACTGGAAATCTTTTTCTGGTGTTTGGTCATTCCATCGCTTGTCCGAGGTATAAAGGTCTTTTCGGGCGTAGAATGAATTACGGATGTTTTTAGCTGTAACCAGTTTAAAATTCATTACGTTTCTCGAAGTCACGAAAATGTATCGCGCCGGAGAATGGCGTTAACGCTGAATTAATTACAAAGAAAATGAGATCGTACTTTTAAACGTTAAAATACATAGATTAGAATTTTTTAAATCTTCATTTTTATACACCACTGTATGATTCTCGGTACGCTATTTTTAATCGCGATATAGTTTTATAAATAGCGTAATATCAATTTTGAAAGCTATATAAAACTAAAGTAGACACCGACTGAATTGGCCATTTTCCTTCTGTTTCATTCTTGTCATAGGAAAAAGAGGATAGCAGGTATGTTGTAGATTAGGTAAGAAAACCGGAGGGGACCTACATGTAGAAAGACAAAGGCAATATAAAAGGACAGATACAGAATGATATCTCTTAGAAAGATGAGGAGATAAAATAAAGAGGGTATACCTTTGCGAGAAGAAGGGCAAAGGTTACATTAGAAAATAAATATAATACCCGTACCCTTCTTCTATAAGAAGTCACTTAGAATTAATTGAATCGAACGATAAAAATGATAAATTTTTTTCTGAAATATTGTTATTTCGTATAAAATCCATTACTTGTATCTACACGAAAAGGATAATTTCTACTTATGGATAAACAGAGAGAGATAAAGAAAGGGAAAAGAATATGGACGTTTGTAGAGGTATTTTTCTTCTTCCTGCTATTTCCTCGTCGACCCCTTTATTTTAACGCTCGATATTACCGTTTTTAGAAGAGCGAACCGTGGCCAGAGCGTTTGACGGCGAATCGAGTGGCGGTACATCGAAATCCTTTTTCGACGCGATTCAGCAAATATTGACGCTCGCAAATTGAAATTTGCATGGACGGCGAAATTGGCAAAATATTTCTGCTCGTAAAAGAACGTTCGGCGACGCGCTGCGTGGCCCGTATAGCGAGAAATGGAAACCCAGCTATGTCGAGAAGCGACGACGTCAACGGTGTTTTCCTCTAGGGAATATCACTCGTTGCCTGACGTAAAACTGAACCCTTAAATTTAATATCACGCGTCCGATCGCCCCGAAAACATCTTTGCTCGCCCTCTTTCTTCGATCGAGTTACTGTCCAGAAAGAAAATTTCATTCGTTTGTATCGTACTGAATTAAGCTCGTTTCTAGTGTTCGATTGTTTATTGAATTGTAATTTTTGTTATATAGATAACTTCAGTACTGTCGATACCAAGATACCTGTAGCGAAGCTGTCTACTATCAGCGTTAAATCGATATAATCAACGTAATTCACTTGTGTAATTTTTACAAATTATTATTCCACATTTACGAAGTGTATATTTATCGGAAAGAAAATTTGAACATTCTCATCGCCCAATTGTTTCTTAACAACATCACGATAGACGCCTATCAACTACGTAGGACGAGTCTTCTTTTATCAACAAACATTGAAACAATCAATTTATATGATATATTTACTACAATTTAATGGAAACTAACCTATCAAGGTTTCGTAATTTAGAGAGCTATAAAAATTAATAAATCGTTGAAATTTTGTAAAAGGCAACGAAAAGTCTGATTTGAAACAGCAGTTCACAATTACAAACCAATTCCTCTTAAATCTAAAAATGTTTTAATTTAAATGTCTAATTTAAAAAATGTCTCTGGTGTCCAAAAAATCTGATTCTCAACATTATCTGGTAATATTTTCAGGGTCCGGTCGGGGAAGTGGGCGGCGTCAGGCTGCCGTTGCAGTCATTACATGGGTACGGATCTGTGTTCATGTACTCGGCGTCGACGAGTCCCGGGGGTGGAAGTGGTCAGGGTGG
>NT_176737.1:3926-7088 GCF_000188095.3 Bombus impatiens
GCGAACCCGAGGACATTCCCGAAGAAGTTCTTGCACGCCTTGAGGACACAGCCACCCTCTCCATCTCCCTTCAAGGCGACGCAGTGCTAAGGCTGGGGGCGGCTGGCACGGGTAAGTCCCATTTTTATCTCTTTCTGGTCACCTGTTCTTTCTCTGTATTGGATAAAGAGCAGTAAATATTTTAACAGGATAAAGCTTCATTGTGATTTTCGAGAAATCAATTCGTTCAATTTGTCGTATCTGTCGTTATTGTAGCAGATTTGATGTAGACCACTGCCCAAAAGTTTTATATTCATTTGAACGCTAGATAAAGTCAGGTCATAACCAAGAGACGTAGAAAAGCAAAGTTCGTGTGATTTGTACAAAATATAGGTAGGTTAGTAGCGAGAGTGTTAAGAGGATGAAAATTCTGAATTGAGAGTAGCGATAGCTTGAATAACTGGTAAATTCGTTTCTTTTATTAACAAAGCTGAACACAAAATCATTAGTCATTAGTTTATAGGAATAAGAAGAACGTGAAAAGAACGTTTGAATGGGTTTAAATTAGAGTGTTTTAATTCGGTCGGGCTAACTTTAATAAGGTTGATGTTTAAAATAAGATTTATTTTATAAAGATACGCTTTTATTATGCACGTATAAATCCATGTGGAAACATTATTACGTAATATTATCAATTCAAAATGTGTATTCCGTATGGAAATTCAATTCCCCTCCGTATTTGCATATAAAACCGATATTTCTTTTTTAACTTTATAATATCACCCTAAGAAACGCCGATTGATAGAATTTTAACGCGAAACGAGATTAGGAATATAGAATGGCTGTAGAAACGTTGGTATTCTTCGATAAAAGCATAATCGGAATGTCGAACTATAATCGAATGAACGTTCTTCACTCGGCTGAACGATTAATCGAGGTCAAATTAAAAAGTGTTACGGTGGTCAAAGTCGAGGGACGAGCGGCTGGACGATAAATAATTGGCTTATACGATGCATAAATTCCGGCGGGGTCGCAGCCTTCGTGAAACTTACTCCAGAATTTATTATAATGGGAATCGCCCCCTCGTATTTTTGGGATCGCAATTAATTTTCTCGTTTCCGAAGCGCGCGCGTATGCGGCCTCGGCCAGATTAGCCAGCGCGTTTGCACGCGTGTGTGCAGCCTAATGCAGAATTATTTTACTGAAATACGCCGATCCCTGGCACGCATTATCGCCGATACTACTTTTGTGCGATGCATTTTTCGTTGATAAGCTGGCCATTCGTTTCGTTTTATCGGCGCTCGATGCCGCTGCTAGCCTGTCGTGAAATTTGTGAGCTCGATTAGTTGGTGAACGATCGTGCTGCTTGCTCGTATAAGTACACTTTATCGCGTATTAAATATTCAGTCGTAAAATGTTATCCTACGAGGAAATCTTAATTTTACTTCAAATAGGAAGCCAGGGATCCGATAGTTGAATTAAAACAGGTTATTTATTGGTCGTTGTAACTGATTCTGAAGTAAATGAGAGGTTGAAGCGTGTTTCAGTTATACGTGCGACGTTTATACATAGGTTTAATTGCTTATATTATAATTAAGGGTGAAAATAGCGAAAAGATTAATTTTTGTAGAATCTTCAAGAAGAAAGTTATGCTTTTCATAGATTTATATATAGATCGATATGTGGATAAAATGTTAAGATCGAGCTGAAAGCTCGCAAAACACACGATCCACCAACTAATAAATAAAACCAAAAATAAACCAATTTCCTCGATGGAAATGTCCATTAAAACGGATTACATTTGCGAACATCTGAAAATGTAGCAAGAAACATCTTTGTAGAATCAGCGAAGCTATTTCATGAAACCGGAGCCGTTCGCTCTAAAAATACACGAGAACACAGTGACGGCTCTAGAAATCTAAATGAACGTCGTACTCGACGTTTCCCCTTGCCGCAATCGTCGGAATCGATTGCATTAACGATTAACTTCGAAGGAGATGGAGGCGTAACCTCGATCGAGTCTCTGCTTTCTCGAAAGACGGAACTTCCAGATTGCTTCAGTTTCGCGTATTTCCATTGAAACTAAACGTATAGCTTTGTTGGCCCAATGGAAACGGTCGCAGCGCGCAGCTTGATCTCGATAAATCGCTTTAAGCATCGCTATTGCAGCCGAGACGGAAGATCGCGTTTCGAAAACATCAGCTGGAAAATAAAAGTTTCCTTATTGCGAACACGGCGTTCGATCTGTTTATTCGAAGAAACTTTTCGATTGAGATGGTCTTTCAAATGGCCAACTGTTCGATATTTCTCGCATGTTCTTCTGCTTCTTCGTCATTCTGTTTAACCTGTTTTTCAATATACATACAAATGTAATAGCTTTATAATTGACAGCTACGTTGCAGCTATGATAGAATCTGAATGGACTTTTAATATTAACGTTCTTGAAAATGAGATTTTAGCCAACGAATTTCGTTTTTTATTTTGAATTTATTCTAAGCGCTCTGTCCAGCTGTGTTTGTAGCGTGAAATTATAGAAATGAAAAAATATGTATTAAAATTACTTTGTTTCGAAAATGGTTTAACCATCTCCAAGATACGGTAGTCTCAGTTATCTCGACCACAAAGATTAAATATTTGAATGTAGCAAATCTTCTAACACGAAACCAGAAGGAAAACTCAAACGAGTAAATCGCTGAATTATGTACCAAATTTTTCGTTCACGCTCGAATCTAAATACTTCGTCTCGAACATTCAAAACTTAACGATACAAGAACGAAACAACACGAACAAAACTTCACGCGGATTTCGAATTCTCGCAGTTAACTCGAATATAACCTCCATTCATATTTCTCTAAACAGCTCTTAAAGCCATCTGGTTGTATCCACCTCGAAGGTCTCATTAAAAGCAGACATTCGTTTCCCGTATTTTTCTGGGGGAAACAGCAGACAAAAGCGGAGAATCCCGGGGCTTTCGCTCTGGCCGAGAGCAACAGAGGAACCACATCGGTAGAGAGCCAGTAGAAACGGATTAAAACTTTTATCAGGGCTTTCAAAGGCAGCTGGTCCACGGGACAGAGGGTGCCCCGTGGCTCTGCCGAAAAGAGGATTCGTGAAACGATCGAACGTTAACTTCCGGACGATTTGTCTGAGCCTCCCACGGTGGTGGCGGCTGCCTCTCGCGTA
>NT_176737.1:7842-16719 GCF_000188095.3 Bombus impatiens
CCCACGGTGGTGGCGGCTGCCTCTCGCGTATGCCGCGATAAATCCCGGATTTTCATAAGTTTCCTCTCTCCCTATGGTCCTTATTCGGTCGCGAGAAGGTCGAGCCATCGAAAGCTTTTTCGCCTGTCTCGTGGGCCACGAGTTTTCCCCCCTTCTCTTTCTTCTGCCTCGTATTCTAAGCGTTTCAGCCACGACGCAACGATCGAATCAAGATATATGTCCACCGTTTCTCTTTTTTTTCCTTTCTTTCCTTTTCTCGGCAAGACGTAGCCAAGAAAGGAAATAGCGAGAGAAAGAAGGAGATTTATCGAAGTTGCGGCTTGTTATCGAGGCTTTACGTCGCTCGAGAGCCGCGATAAAGGTGCTAGCAATTGATTAAGAGGGTCGTTTGCGCCAAGGAAATGCTACTTCAAACGCGACCCCCGCCCGATCTTAGCCGCTTTTCAGGCCTCTTCTGTGCCACACCACTCGGATTCTTTTGTTCCACCTCGTTTCGCGTCAAAACTTTCGCGGTAATCCGACAACCTCGCCGGGAATTCGGAGATTTTACGCCGGTAATCTGGTACGTTTTACCTCGTTGTTCTCCTGGATTCGAAACTGATTTTACTTGTGTGCACGCGCAGCGGTAACAAAATGTAGGTTGGAATTCGAGGACTTGCAGCTCTGGGTGATTATGAGGTAGTAAATTGTCAGGCACGTGTAGAATGTATTTCGAATTTATTAGTTGTAATGTATTATATTAGGTGCCTTTTAGAAATTGAAACTTTATGCGCGGCTATAATATAAATTCAATAAAATTACTTAAGAAACTAAAATTCGAAACCTTATAAAGAAATGTTGATAAGAATTAAACAAATTTGTACTTTTTTAACAAATATGTAATTAATCGCATTGCAATGTATTAAATTGAATTAGAAATTTCGTCGAACAGCATTTTATTAATAAAACACGTGAAATGTTTGGCTTTTGTTAAGTTTCAAATTGCAAAACTCAGTCTTCCCCGATAAAAGCAACGGCGCAGTGGTATTAACCAGACTTAGACAGACGCCACGCGATGGTAAACGATACTCGTTTATGGCCAACCAACACGACGTAAAAGAAGAACCAGAAACAAAGTTGCAGTAAGAAAACTTCCGTTTTGCTAAAATCAACATTGCCGCGCGTTTCCTCCTCTAAACTGGAAATTCGAAACAGGACAGGCAATTTTATGGACATTAGCTTGGAAAAAGTGACACCTGCAAATCGCACGTTGTGGTGTAGGTTTGCGAAAAAAATCTCAATCGAATTTTCGACGCGTGTTTAGAAATCGATAATCGTTCGGTTACCAACAAGAATAATCGTACGTTTCTATAAATCTATCGGAAGTAGAACGAAAACGTAGCTATATATAGGAATGCGTTGCGGTTGCGTCGATTACATTTCCCAAAATTAATTTCATTAACGTTGGGACAACAAGGTAAATACTCAAATATATTACAATCAAGCCCCTACAGGCTGTAATTACGTGAATTCATTGGTCATGTGTTATTTTAAACATTTACAACAAAGTGGAAAATAATTGATGGATATTCTGCAACGATCATTATGCACCAGTTTGATCGAACGTTGTTATTCGGTGTGTGATCATGATTTCATGATTATCAATCTGTAATAATTTCCTGATACATCCACGTTGGCGAAGAGATATTTTTCCAACCAAAAATGTTTTCTAACCTTGGTATTGCTTTTTACGAGTTTCCATAATCTCTATAGCTGTGTTCTTCCTCGAAAATGAAACCTCCAACGAAATTTTATTATTCTCGATATTCCTTTCACTTTCAAACGTTCGGCTTTCTTACAATCTTCTTGATTACGATCGTACCACGCTGCATTTGTATGAAAGGGGATGAAACGATGATCTTGAAGAATTTTATTATCCCCAACTAATCCATATCTCTTGAACCCAGAATTAAACTCCTCTGAAAAAGAACCGTTCTACAAATTCTCGAAATAAATTTACCATCCTCCCAACGATCATTTCCAACAACCAGCAAAAGCAAAAATCTACGAATCTTACGAGTAGAGCTTCGAAGCTCGTGTAACGTTTCTGCGCGGCCATAAACCGCGTAGGAATGGAAACAGGCGAAATAAAGGAATACTCTTGGCGGAATACTCGTCGCGCGTGGCAATAAGTCTGAAATATGCCAGCGTTTTATTCTCGCCGCGCGAATGCCTACGAGAAAGAGCGGGTCGCGACCGAGAAAAAGATCGGTGCGCCGCGACCTGTGAAACTGTAGGGTGGACGGGGGTGCGGGCGTGGATTTCGCGTCGAGGAAAAAATGTCTGCGGTACGCGCGGTTTACATGGCGAACACGAGATGTAGGCAGGGAGGGAACGTGGACGCAAACAATTCCCGTGGAGCATGCGCCGCGTAAATACGAGCGTGAGACTGTGCAAGAGGGTAGCGAGACGCGATGGGGATGGGTTGCATGCACGTATGCGAAGGAACACCGTGTCGGTGGAGAAAAATACTAGGTAGGGGGTTGTGTACATGCGAGACTCGGCCGGAAAAGTTTGCGGGCAGAGCAATTCTCGTTATAACTTTGGCTCTGCGGAAACTTAAACTGCTGCCGGCCGAACACGCGGAACTTTCCGCCGTTTTCCTGCTCGGGACAATCGTCCCGCTTCTGCTGCCTGTCCTTTCGGTTGGATAGCACGCAGGCGAGAGAACGATCCCTCTACGCTCGTCTTTTTCTCTTGGCTTCCTTCCCGTTTTCTCGTTTTCTCTTCGTACGGCTCGAACTGGTCTTTCCATACGTTGTCGCGGAACTCTGGTTTAGAGAGGTACAAGGAAAGACGTGGTACGAGCTTGTGAATTATTCTACTGATTTTCAATCGTGAACGTTTCGTATTTGAAATTATGAGAAATTTATATGTACTTGCGATTATCGCTCATTTTCACGCAGCAACGATAAAACGTAAGCTTATCCTTGCTCCAAACCTAATATAATCCTAATATGATTATTTTTAAACATCTGTGCGTATAACCTTGTAATTTAAGATCCACTGATGGCAGATCTACACGCTTTTTCTGAAACTAATTAGAACACTTATACTCTATAAGAAAGATCACACACAAATATGAAAGATCCTTTTAACCTACGTCGCTCGTTCATTCTCTATTTCCTATCATTTTAAGAAGATCTTACCACTCTGCTTTTCCTCCGCCAAACCACACCCCTAATAAAACTTTTAAAAGATTTCTGTCTTCCTACGAGAAAAAAAAAGAACTCGATAAAGTTTCTAAATCGGTACACTCCCCCGCAAAGAAACCGCGTGGTTGATAAAACAACCGAATACATAGAACGCGCAGCGGCTATAGAGGCGGTATTAAAAGACCTAGAACTCGATCGTCGTTATTCCCGGCCGGCTTATCTGAAATTTCGAACCCGGTCTCGCTATCGTATCTCTCGTTCTCCCTTATCTCCGGTCATTAATAGGTCGGCCGCTGGGAACCGCGCGCTTTTTCTTCGAACTGCAATCACCGATCGAATCTTAATCCCGTATACGGTTGGTGTACGCGTGTGGTGTGTGTGTCTATGTGTATGTGTGAGTTCGTACGAGTCCCAGCACTGTTTCTAGAGACGCTTTGGGAGGACAGGTTCCGTTATCCTGGCATCACGTATTTAAGAGGGAGCCGAGGGATACACAGGCTCGCGCACGAAACGAAATTTCATGACCTGTGTTCGTGTAGATCGCACGTGTTCCTTGGTTATCGAGGGTAGCAAACCAACGAACGAGTCCGGAGAAGATTTAACTGTGAACCCGCGCGAGAAAACACGCCCCTCGCCTCGTTAAAGCTATTCATTCAGCTGTCGCCTGATCTTGTCGCCATTGATTCCAAATAAATTCTCGAAAGCGTCGCCCCGAACCTTTCGTTACATGTTTTTGTAACGTGTTGTGTATGAATTGGACAGGGCTTTCTGCTTTCTTTCACGTTCATCCTGGATCACGTTCGTCCTGGGTGTTACATTTTCTGTTGCTGCCGGAGTAGATGTTTGTTCGATGGAGCTTGAGTTCGGTTTCTTTGAGCCGGAGGCAGAATTTTGATATTGTAAAATTATGGTTGAATGCAGAGCTTGATTGTAAGGAATTGATGCTTCTTTGTTTCTTGAATGCAGACTTGGATGTACTGTTTTTGATACCGTAGAAGGGTAATTCAACGGATAGACCGATTGTAAGAATTTAAAGATTCCTTGCTTCTTGGATCTCATTACGATCATTAAATAGAAGGCCTATATTTTAATTTTCAATTTCAATTTTTCTTTACTCAAAATGTTTCAAGTTTAGCTGATCGTATATCGTTTTAAGAAAGAAAAAGTAAGCAGGAAAAATGTAATTTCTATAAATAAAAGTATTTCCATACGAAAAAATAGACAGACAAATAAGAATTTTATTCGAATAATTCCACGGATTGTAATAACAAATGTTATAATTGTTTGTAACTGTTGGCCGGTGTTCGAGATTTGGTAGTTCGGAAGTTTATAATCTGTGTAATGGAGCAATGAAAGCTTGAGCTTGTTTAATACCACCGATTTCCCGATTCTGCCATTCAACTGTACATTTTAGCATTCATTGCGAGTAATTCTATTAGGGCGCTTAGGCGTGGTATAAAATAGAGTTGTAATTAAATCATCGAACCGTGCCGTGGGTTGTTGAAAATTTGCCAGAATCGATGCCAAAACGCGAAGAATGACAAAACAACGAAATCGGCAAGCAAAGAAAAAGAACATTTGATATTTCTCTCTAAAAATAAAGTTTAACTTTGTCATCGCCCATCCGTTGAAAATATGTAATTAATTGATTGTTGGTTTTTTCTCTGACATAAATCTTTCATTATATAAACGTTTCTTAAAAGGAATATGATTTTTTTGACAACTTTCCATACACGTCAACGCGATCACAAACACTCTCATTTATATGTTTACAATAGTAAAAGGACTCAAGCACCCACTCTTTATCTCGAATATCTATTTATACGACAAATTACGAAATCTATCTACTATAAACGTTTACTGGCAAACAATGCGCCGCACTTCTGTTTCTAATTCCACGCGGCTCGAAAAGACAGCGCGTTTTGTCGTGTTCGTTCAAGATTTATCGCTCGATAAATCGCACCACGCCGCTAATGATTTTGCATGATATTACAGTTCTATAGAATGCCTATTGTCCACCTATTGTTGTAACGCGTGAACAGTCGCGAACAGCTGGCGCGTGGTCGTCGCAAGTTTGCGTTTAGAAAGCTACTTCTTTTTATGACAAATTAAATTCAGATTAACATCTCTGAATCATCGTGTGTTATCAAACTGTGGATTTTTATGCAATTTATGAGAAATTTGAAAGTGTAAATATAGTAAGAAAATGCACACGTAATATGTATTTTAACTGATACTTATTTCAAAAATACGTACATGCTATCGACTCGTCATCATTTCTCGAAACTAACTGGAAAATTATTTTTTTCTATTTATCATCTCATAAATACGTATAACTCGCCGAGAGCAGAAAAATCTCTCATTTGTGTGCCCGTTGAACCGATCAATTTTACCCAAGAAAAATTATACACTGTCAGTTTTTAAGTCTTAAACAAATAGATATGTCAACTGGACGATAAGCCTCTTCCTATTCCAATGACGTCAATCCGATGTTAGAAGTAACAGCATTCTTCGGCTAGTTGACGTAAAGATACGCCCACTGACTCGATTTAAATGCGTCGTCTCAACGCATTTCTTCGCACGATCTCAGTCTGTAAGATCGCGCGAAAAAATAACCACTTGAACGCGAGCCTTCGCGTGAGTCACTTGTGAATCCGATAGAAGTCGATATATTCAATAAACTGTTAACGAACGTACGGATTGCTTGTTTCTCGAATCTCATCTTCAATCTGTGTAAATTACTCGTGATGAACGGGAAAATCTTAATTTTAATGTTCTCGATGAAACTGACACAACAAAGATCGATAATCTGGAAGAGTTATTGTTGAATGTACGAGAAAGAAATGGTTTGTTTCACTCAGGAGTTTTCATACGCGTGTGTAAGCGTTTAGACGCGATTGAGAATAAGCAGGCTATGGAACGAGGATAGGAAATCGTCATTTGCGAATGAATTAATAGCTTTTAAACGTTAAAACGTGATTTTCATGTCCCACTGGCCTGATTTCAATGAAATATGATTCTGTCCTGATATTGACTCGATTAAGTACTCCGCTTTAAATTTAATTATCATGCTTGTAATATTCATTAAAAGTCTGTATTATCGTTTCGAAACTGTTTATTTCTGAAATATGGGACTTTATTATAATATGTCATTAATTAAGTACGCGCCGTCAAAGTGTTATAATAGCGTGTTAATCACGAGATGATAAAACGATTTTACTTAAAATGCTCAAGTTCCCTCGCGCCGTTCTTACTTATTAACCTCTAAGGTCACTCCACTTAACAAGCAACAACGAATATTTAATAGCAATATTTAGATTTTCTTTCTCCAAACAACTTGCACGATACTACAAAAGTATTAATCCTTTCATTTAACCAACCAATTCAAGCTACCATATCAGAGGAAAGCACCATAAAGCTAGAAACGCGTATAACCTGCACAAAGTAGATTGAACCTGTAAAGAACAGACCCCCGCATAGAAGCTGACGCGAAATTAGCTCGAAACCTTTCTCCAGGCGTTACGCCATAAATTAAAGTTTATACGCACCACTGGACTCGTGTTTTTCTTCTCGTCTTCTTCGCCATCCTGTTAAGCGCCTATTTCCAACTGTTTCATGTCGCGTCCAGGTGAATTTTTTCTCTTTTTGTCTCGGCGAATTCCATCGGTCAGACGGCAGATTAATGCAAAGATATCGAGCTGCGCGAAAAGTGTTTCTTTAGCCACGACGTTTGCTCTGTTTTCTTCAATCTGTGCGCGGTGCAGACCACGTGTCGAACTGTGTGTCGGTCACTCGATCGAAAGAATCAAAGCAGAATCGCGAAGTTAGGTGAATGTAAACGCGTGAAAGAAAATGTGCGTGGGTTCGCGAATCATTGATTTCTTCATTGTTCCATGGAGGAACTTGGTCAGTTGTTATAACATCGGCGTTACCTCATTGGCTAGAAATTTCGATAACCAGACTTAAACATCTGTAAAGCAAATATTACGTCGCTAGATCGCGAATGTTTGTGCAAAGTTCATTTTTCATGAACGTAACTAAGAAAATAGAACGAACGCAAACGTTTATTCCAGCCATTAGATGTTCTAATAAATATTATACTTTTGATGTTTCAAATTTTCCATCTTATATTCTATTTCTTTAAATAAATTCGTATACATCTTTAATCTACTAATCGCACAACGCTAGATTTCTACGTGTAATGTGTAAAGAACATACGACACCTTGCGGTTCCATTTACTCTACATTTTTCAAAATTCTATTCACGTACAAACCTATTCGTGGTTTATAGATTTGAGTTGTTTGTTCGTGTTTCCTTTGGATAGTTGTTTGCTTGAAATGTTTTACGATGCAAGCGTTTGTACGTGAAAGAGTTGGGAACAGATTTTTAGAGTGGAAGCTTTGAATGGGTTCGAGTGGGTTGAATCGGCATAAAGTAGTGGTAGTTTGTAGCGATTGGTAGTCACAGAGTGACCGTACCTTTGCTCGTTTGTCTCCTTTTTCTGTTTGCCTCGCCCAGTCTAGCTGGTTTAAAACGCAGAGAACGTAAGTCTGTGAGTACACAACGTGTAAGCGCTCTCTCTTTCTCTCTGTTGGAAATATACGAGGTCAGCGTGTATGTTGAGATTGTAAAATAAGGGGTCACATGTGACGTCATTTAAAATTACTCTGATAACCTGCGGGGTTAAATTGATTTTACACGTAGAATGCAATAACATCAAATTTCTCCCACAATTACATCTAATATTCGCATACTGTTGTATTTTATAACGAAACGAATTATTTCTTATTGAATATAAAATAAACTATTTTTAAGTAGAACTTGCATTTGTCACAATGTTAGAAGATAATTTTTCAAGACTGGCCATAAAATTTCCATTACATTACTCATTCTGTGTGTTAGAAAGCTTTCACAATATTGTTACAAATTGGTCCATATCTAAATTATGGTAAATTAACATATACAAACATCGAAATTACCACGAAACTCGCCCTCGGACTTCATACGTCATTTCTGTCATATATTACGTTACAGTGTAACTACATAGTTTCCACCAGGCTTCCGATACTGATTTCCATATGTCACAAAATGTCAACACACCGGCGCACAATAGTATCACTCAACATACAATAGTATCGCTACAACTCTCTAGCCTATCTCGTTCACAACTTCGACTCTAGCAATTACATCGTTGCTATATTTTCCACGCAAACACACGCAAGAATGCGTTAAACTTCTATAGCCTACTAGCCAACTGACGAGAAAATAAGCTGTTTTATCGTCAAGTCTCGTTCCAATCTTGCCATCCTAAATATTCATGCCACAAACTACAAGCCTCTCGCAAACGAATCATCCCCATTCAAAAAAACCATTTCTCCCAATCACGTTGCACATGTAAAACGTTAGACACATAAAAAAACGTCTTCCACCACACACTTTCGAAAAACCACTCACTACCCACTCTCAAACTACTACGAACAACTTCGAACAACAAGCTACGCACACAGGGTAAAGACGTGCGAACGATTGAAGATAGGAAAGGGATGCAGCTCCATTCCAATGTCCCGTATTTACCGTGCACGGTTGTATCCCTCGGGACCGGTTTCGAGACCGGTTATAACCCGGGGCGTGCTGGTGTAATCGGCAGCGAGCTGCGTAGGCGTGAGTCGACCGCGGCCGCAC
>NT_176737.1:17254-21052 GCF_000188095.3 Bombus impatiens
GCGGCCGCACATGCCGGCCGCATGCCTACCGGCTAAAACAGATGAGCCGCGCGCGATACATATTTTCACCGGGTTTACCGCGATATTGCCGCGCCACGGAGGATACCTTCGTTCACCTTTGGGACGCCTGTACCTGTCCATACAGCCGCGATCGCAGGATCGACGCGATACCGGATAATGGGGAATTGCCCTCGATCGATCTCGAAGCGGGATCGCTTACGAGGTTACGTTTCGTGTTGCTTATAACGTTGGTTAACGCGTTGTGCGTGTCTCTGTGTAATAGAACTGTGTCTTATTGCGACG
This sequence comes from Bombus impatiens, assembly GCF_000188095.3. Lineage (NCBI taxonomy): Eukaryota > Metazoa > Arthropoda > Insecta > Hymenoptera > Apidae > Bombus > Bombus impatiens. The sequence goes on from NT_176737.1 coordinate 17,558, forward strand.
ATGATGCGCTGGAATTTTCATGAATATCGCGCTGGACAGATAGAATTTTTTTGTAGGAAATAAATTTGTTGTACGGGAAATAATTTTGCTATGGGTGAATTATGTGATGTAGAATTGTAGAAAGATAATCGAACTATCTTTTCCCTTGTGTTTGTGAAAGAGAGCCAGCGTTGATGAAAGTTTGTCGTGTACTGCAGTGGGTTTTTGTGTGCTTTATCGGGGTGTATTTTTGATCGCAGTCCATATTATGGTGGAACTTTTGTGGCAGTAAATATCGGAAACGTGACTTTTGAGATAGTGTATACGGTGTTTCGAAATTGTCAAATTATGTACCATAAAACTATGGAATAATAAATTAATTTTCCTATTCTTTGCTCCTGAGGAGATATCTTATATAATTCTTTTATTTCTCTGTCTCTCTCTCTCTCTCTATTTCCCTCAGTGATAATAATTTATGTAACTGTTATAATGTATCTTCTAGATTTTCTATAAAAAGAAAAATGTTCCTGTTGCAAAACAATTTTCTTCGCCATTTTGCTTAATGAATATAAAATATCCGCTAACTTTTCAACCATATTATTAAGCGACATCTTCAATTGAAATCGCTTATTATAGCCTTTGATGGCTGATAAAGTAGTGAAGAATCTTTGAAATTAGCAAATCAAAGGATAGAAAGTATGAGGAGGCTGGCAGAGCCAGAAGGAGGACATTAAAGGTGATTTTTAGGTTCGTGGCACCGGAGATGATAGCAATCTTGCGATTATTGGATCCATTTACGGTATGAAAGGCTTTCGCTTCGAACCTTGCTATCCTGTTGCTCGGTCTCATGGACGTGAAACGGAGCGCAGATCATCGTATTAATCGGACGTTAATTACATGTGATCCTTGATCTGCTTAAGCTGATGATTCCAAACATCAGCCGTGAGGAGCGCGCTTCCATATAAGATAGGTACCATGTATCGATTAAACGCGTGAATTAGATTAATCATCTAATCAGAGCTAGCCTAGCTTACGTACAAGTTTCAGAAATATTCTAAATCTTGCAATTAATATTTAACGCGTAATTTTATAAATAAATCACATTGAAGGAAACAAACACATCATATAAGATCTAAAGAAATTTTTGCATCATTTCGTTTATTAGAGAACATAAAATATTCGTAATATAACTTTTATTATTAAGCCACATTTTCAATTGCCATGCTACTTATCGTCATTTTGTTGAAATCCTATTTTATTGTGAAATAAAAGCGTAAAAGATATTCGTAATACTTCTACGAATCGATGCGTTAATCGTAGCGATTATGTCTGATATTTCTACTATACTCATGGTAACCATTAACATAGCAACCATTAACTAGAGTAGCAATGGTTTAATCTACGGGAACAGCTATTAGTTACTGCATCCAATAGAGTACGTTACGAGCTCTGACAGCGTGACTGTTCCACGCCAGGAGGTTGGCAAATAGTCACATCTCGTCCGTACACCATACGTTGTCTTATTCGTTGAAGAAACTTGTAAATCGCTAATAAACTTTCTATAACGAATCAATTCAAATAGAATAATTTCCATTGAATGAAAATTACGTATCCTCGAAACATTTTCGATACATATCGAAATAAATGAAAGGACTCGTTTGAGTAAGGAAGCCCTAAATTTACATTTCACTTCTATATATTTATTAGACGAATCCTCGTATATAGTACAACAAAAATCTTCGCAATTTTCCCTCCGTCTTTTCAAACGTCGTAATCATTTACCCATAATCCTCTGACGCAATTCCACTAAAATCCACGATGCAGAGTATCGAAAGATACCGTCTGATACCTAAGCAGCGCTTGGAAACGGAGATTCGGTCGGGATCATCTGGCTCCGGTTCTGGAGCACTGAAATATTTCAGCCGGTACCGCGGCTAAACTCGTTCCGCGTTACGACGTAATGGACGCATTCAGCTAAAAGCGTGATTTCACCGGTCAACGGAAAGTTATAGACCGTAATTGAAGGCACGGTAACAAGAGTTACAGGAAAGCGTAAGAGAAAGAGAGAAAGAGAGAAGTAGAGTGGTTGGCAGCGTCGGGAACGTTTACGAAAACTACAGCAGCGCGTAACTCTCTGGGAAGAGTGGCGGCGACCGGGCGAAGCAAGTGGCAGGGTTTAAATTCGAATTAGCCTACAGGCGAGAGATTCTGCTAGCCTCTGGACAAAGCTAGCCACGGTATTAAGCCATTAGACCGTAACGAGAGTTGATTAAGTGTGCGGGCCAGAGCGGAGGCTACGACACGCAAAAAGTAGAAACTGCGTGGGCGTGCAGGACGCAACGGGAATGCGAATCGAGGGAAAAAATTGAGCCGGCTTCGGGTACGAGGCTGTTTTTTCCATGGAATGTAGAAGCACGCGCTTGGTATTAATCGGGTCTGCGATAAAACCGACGATGTCACCGGCATTTCTTTCTCTGTAATCGATTTCGCTTCTACGTCCTCCGATGCGTCTAGTTTTTAGATTGATGCCTATATCTCGCGATAGTACCATTCGCTCGATTTTTTCCCCAAGATTTATTTCAGATTCCTGAGAAGCTTTCGTGACTATCGTCGGACAGATTAGAATGGTCTTTTCGACGTTCAAAAGTTGAAAGTTCCTTTGATTTGATTAATTTGTAGTAATAGTTAGATCGACGTAGAATATTTAGATTGATTTGGTATATCGTACGTTTGGCATAGTGCGTTTACTCCACGGTGTGCACTTTGCACGATCTTTTTCTCAAGGTTTATCCGAGATAGAATATTTTAGCTAAGCTATGATAGGATCTGAATTTAAATTCTACGTCGATAACATGGTTATCGTTATTAGAAGATAATAATTTGTAAGCGATATGTGGATATGTGTGAATCTCCATACTTGAGAAACTGAAATCAAACCGCTCATTCTAAACATTCTAGACAGGAGAAATTTCAAATAACCTCCCTCCTATAATCCACCCCTAATTCCAAAAATGTATAATTCATTGCCAGATTACCATGCCCTTAATTCCGTAGCGTAAAAAAGCGATTCGAAACGACCAAAGAGTCACTACCAGCAGAAACAAAATCGCCTAATCATAGCGGAAAACAAACGAAGGTTCGCGCGTTTCATCCCCTCGGTGGATGCAGGCGAGCTTCAAAGGGGCGTCCCCCGACGATTCGCAATTCGAATCCGTCTGTCAAAGAATGATAATTCGCCACAGTGTATGCGAGCACCGGCCGCGAACGGATTAACATGAAAATCGTGGCCGGGGGGCGCGGGATGCGAAACTTATGCGCGCGAAATTATTTTCGTGCCGGCCAGTGTGAGCCGGGACTTTAATTTGCGATAGAAGCTGACTGCGCTGTCAAAGGGATGCCGCGCGCTTCCAACCCCCTCCAGCACAGCGTGTTCTCCACCCCTTTGCTTGGCCGCCAGCTCCAGCCAGCCAGCCAGCCGATTTAATTAATGTTCCCCGCGTAGATATGGCGGGACCC
>NT_176737.1:21341-36537 GCF_000188095.3 Bombus impatiens
TGGCGGGACCCTCGTCGTGAAACATCGTTCGGCCCTCCCAGCTGTTGGTCCAGAGAGAAAGTCCCGAACGAACGAACGAACGAAATTGCGTTCACCCGGAAATTGCGTTTTTACGATGCCATAATGAGATGTCCATGCGCGAGATATCGGTGGCTCGATGGTTTTTCCCGACGCGAAAACCCAGGCGAATACGTTCCAAAAAGCGGCGGAAAAAGTACCTGGCTTGTTGTAATTTTCATATTCGATGCGGTTTTTTAGGGAATGAGAGAAATGAGTTAGTGTTTGTTCGGGATGTTCGGTGAGGTGAACTTTTAGCAATGTTCTCTGCTGGCAATTATTGGACCTGACGGTAGATTGCGCTGGTTTGTCAGTAATGCGATTAAGAAAGGTTCTTTTAGAAGAGAGGGCATTTTTGCGATTAATGTAATTATTTTTTAAGCGACCGTTTAAATTTGGAATAATTATTTGTTTGCAATCTGTGACGGCGATAGATACGATTGAAATTTTCAAGCTATTCGTAGGTGGTGTAGTAGTGGTTGTAGATTGCAGTCATTTGTTGAAAGTGGTAGTGCGATTGAGGAACGTTATTGTAGCAGAGCCAGATTCTTTTTACTCAACGTGATTGTTTTTTAAAGAGATTTTTAAAATATTTCGAATTTAGGACAATTATTATTTAACTCTGCTAGCTCTTTCATATCGAACGATCGGTAGAAAAACATTTTAAAAATTGTTAGGAATAATCTAGAGAGGTTTTTGTGCATCTTGAATGGTTGCTCTTTTAATAAGAAGGCACAGAAAAGGGATACATAAATTATGGAGGCTAATGGTGATCGAGGTGGTGCTTATATGGGATCGAGGTCGAAACCTCTTAAGGGCGGCCAGCAAGCAGTAAAAGCAAAGTTTTAAGACGCCTAAAGAAGAACGTTTGACGAGATTAAATAAAAATTTCCTTAGAAACAGAACTCTGTATCGTAAATGTATCAATTACGTAGATCCATCGCAATAGAGAAGAATCCATTTGATAATTATCCGCTATTTGTACCTTTAATTAGATTTTCCAAATTCTGTTTCATAATATAGCGTATCAATTTTTACATAAGATCCGTTTCAAAAAAAGACAAAGATAAAAAGACTACCCGGCTTCCAAGTAAAGTAACGAATTCGGCATAAATTTTTGAACCTATTCTAATTCAAATTATTTAACATTCTAATTTTCCTTTTCTGGCAAAATAGTATTCCGACTATATAGCACGATTTTTCAATTTATTTTATACAGAATTTCAGAGAAACTTTATCATGAATAAATTCATTAAAAATTGGTACGTGGTTTCTACATGTTACGTCGCACAACAGTAATACTATACAGTGATATTTATTAATTCTTTTATCGACGAGAGAAATCCATTAATAAAAAAAAAAAAAGAAGATCATCGATCTTTTTCTTCGAAAGAAATTCTCCAACCGACATCACACTTTCGTAGTATCTGTCAGAGATCCTGTTGAAGTGTCTCGTTACTGTTGTCCGATTCGTTGAACACAGGGATGATATTCCGGCGGCGTTGTTATTTGGGGAAAACGGGTAAGTGACCTCAGATAAATTGACCACTCAAGCTCCGCAAGAGAACGCATCCTTTACCGTGTTCTCCCTTTGCTATTCTCGTTACGAAGGCAAAGACTTGATCCGTGACTCTGAGGCTTCTACGTCGTACACGTGTCTCAAACTCTAATTAGCTTCTGTATACTTTGCTGGGTAATTGTTTCGGAGGCTGTTGTCAGTGGGAACGAAAGGAGCGTGAATGCAATTAAAGTGGACGACGCTTTGTTAAACGATACGAGTGCTCGGGCGTCAAATACTTTAATATGAAAATTCTCTTTCTTTTGTCTTTTATTTCTCACGAATAAATCATAACGAAAATTATGATTTTATTTTGGAATGGAATGATATTTGTTAATTCGTAATTTCTGTAGTTTCTTTTTTAATTTCTGGTGAATGAAATGAACGGATATTTGTCTGTTAATAAATAAGGCAGTTAATAGGGTTCAGGTAATTGGTAAAAGTCGTATTAAGATTGTTAGAATTAGAGAGAGAGAGAGAGAGAGAGAGAGAGAGAAAGAGAGTTGATAACTGTTATCGTAGGATTATTGCGGTTGGGAGGGATGTGGTAAATATTATGATAGGATTATTAGCATTAAGGTCTAGCTGGATTCTAGCATTAGGTGGAATTACGAGAGAGAGGATTGTAAAGTATTTAAAACATCTAAAATGATAAGATCTTAAATCTCATTCGACAATTGAATTATTCAGAAGACAAATTGAATCTCATTTTCTGAACATTTCTTGGTATTAGCGTCGAAATACCTGATCAGTTTTCTTAAATTAATTCTATAGGAAACAAAATATGAATTGAACAGTTTCATTCTCAGAAAACTTTGTAAATTTCTCAGTTTCTCTTTTAAATTATTTTTCAATTTCACAAACGATTGGTCATGTTCGTTAAACAAATTATCTTTGATATGGCTCGATTAATGTTTAGTTTCATAATTAATAACTACCTATACAGTTGACATAGTACACTCGTGGTTAGTTCTATTTATCAAAATGCACGATGCATTATTCTATATATCGTTACAAGCAATTAAATTGTCGAAAAGTAAAACACTTTTGTTACCGAAACCGTGTATTTTTATATTTTTAAACGATCGCGTTACTGGCGATAATTCATAGCAAATCGAGGTCAATTTTTTCTTTCCTTCTTTTTTTGCCGAGGGAAAAGGACAGCTCGGATCGAAGAACGGACCCGCATTTATGAATTTAAATATTCGAGATGGTGGATGGTCGACTTTTTTCCCCAGCTCTTGCAACTTTATAGCTTCCTCTATATTCAACGCTCGTACCTTTGCCCTTGTTAAACGAATACACTTACGGACACGTTATATTTGGCATGCATGCGGCCATTTCTAAGCATTCTGCATTGTCGATCTATTTTCTCTGGCTCTTTCAATTTACCTCCTCCCCTTACGATTCCATCTTTTTTTATTTAAGCATCCCTCGACTCGAAAGATATTTTTCGCCTCTTTATTCGTGTTAGTCACGATCTCGCGGCATGTGTAAATAAAAGGATAAAACGTCGAAAGACATAAGCGAAGAATTCGATACTCTAGAAATCTGTGAAAGATACCGAAAGGAATTAATTACCAAAAACAAGAAAAGTCAGTAGTTCTTCGAAAGATTCGCGTAAGGAAACGACGCGTATATCATTCGATGGAATACCAATTTTATGGAAGCACACACGGCAGAGTTCCTTTATATGTTTCTTAACTTTCGCTATCAATTTCCTGAATAACCAAATGTATATGTACCAACAAAATCATAAAGCGTTAAATCGAAGCAAAATAACGAATCCATCGAGTCTGTGAACGTTTCTAGTATACTTCCACGGGATTGGTAATCTAGCAAGCTGTCGTCGTCATTTTTATCGTAGCAGTCAACGAAGCAGATACTCGCGTCGGATTAAGAAAGAACGGCGGCGAAGCCCGGGACGATGGAAATAAAGAAAGGAAACACAGTACGCGGGCCGGTCTCATTTAAATGTACGATACCGCTCGCCTCTTATCGCATTATAGTAAATACGGACTATACTCGTTCCGGCGGAAACGAGGGGAGAACGGCTGCACCGCTGATTGCAAATTGACTTCGCTACCGAAATAATACCGGCGAGCCCGTTACCTTGCGATTCTTATTGCACCAAGTTCGTTACGGTTATTCTTTTTCTCTGTCCGCTCGCTGTTTCGTTCCCACTACGCGCACATTTCGTTTCCCCTGTTTAAACGTACGTGTACGCCGCCCCGTAGCCCGCTCTTCCTCCCGCGTTTCGCTTACTCTCTTTTTTTTCCCTTTATTTTCCACCCTTTCCTCCCCTTTGCCTTTCCGTCCTTTTCTCAACTCCATTATTTACCTTCAGTCTCCTTTCTACGTTTCTTTGTAGCGGACCGTTTGTCGAGAATGTTGTAATCCAATTTATTCCTCCGTTCTTCGTCTTTACCCTTTCTCTCCTCCTTTTCCTTTCTTCATCTTGATTCCGTTGTTTCGTTTCGTTCGTTCGCTACTTATCAACGTTCCAAAGATTTTACCGTTTCAGACGATTTGACTCGTACAACGACGTTTGATAGAGTTTGTCGACGGTACTGGCAATCGACAGGTTTTGGAGAATTTTTGATCGAAATACAACGTTAAGTTTAAGATGCAATTTCATCTATGTGAACGAAGAAAGTTTTATTTATTATCTATTAGTTTTTTACTTATCTATTACAATTAAAAAAATGAAAAAACTACTCGAACGTTGAAGCTTAATATTTAATAGTTGAACGCTTTCCCCTAATAGCTCAATAATTTTGTAATTATCTACTTTTTCTCCTCGTTGCAATGAACAGTCCAATATTTTCATATATCGTGTATGTCTCATAAAATAGTATGATATCAAAGGATAATGTTAACACTTCGATAAGCGCGTTAGACATACAAGATTTTGTTTCTTTCTGAAAAAAGCTATAAATTATCAATTACTGAATTTTCATTTAATTAAAAGAAAAATTATTCTTTCAACTGCGCTCATACAGTTTGGAAACAATTCTCCATTTCGTCTACAGTTAGAAAAAAGAAATTGAGAGCAGAGATTCTGAAATGGGCAACGCCAGGAACTATGCACGAGCTGCCTTTGTTTTCCGAGACCAACCGACAACGTCCAAACAGGAATTTCGCAAAACTTCACGCTGGGAAAATTCTCCGACGCTGTGCATTCTTGCGCGATTTCACTGCGCGCGTAATTTGAATGCGTTTCATGGTCGGTCGGTTTCGAAAATAGACCCTGTGATTTTTGCAACGCGGTCCTCCAACTAGGACCTTTTATTTTCTTCAATGAACGGAGGGGACGAATTCGCCTTCCACGATAAATAAACTTCTCCCTTCTATACGTCAGGTTAATTTTAACCAGAATTTCTTCTGCCTCCGGAAAAATGTATGTTACGTAAATTATTATAATTTAATTTATCAAATTATTAAAATTTTAATAAACAAAGCTGTTTACAGTTACATCATTGTATAAAAATCTCCTTGCTAAAAATCCCCTGATATGACGAACAATGGAACTAATTGAATTGAGAAATACAAAATTTAGAACTTATCACATTTTCGTACATGTGAAATTACCTAACATACATTTATTTCATCTGTCATACTGCTAATGAATATGAAGCATACATTTTTTTCAATGAAACATCTCCTCCCAGAATTTCTGTATTTTATTTTCTCGTTACGTACAACATCAACAAACATTTTCCAAGTTATCTTCCATTATACAAAATATTCCTGTCACATTCGTTTTCTATATATCGTAATATTAATAACAACGAAAAATCATTTATACGAAAGTTATAGTTCTCAACTCAGTTATGTTCTTCTACATGTACTGACTAATGAAATAAGCTTCTGCCATGTCAGGCCCGAAAATGAAACGTTACTCGAATCTCCGTTTAAACCACACTTAAAACCTTCCATTATCCTAATGCGACCATAGAAAGCAGGGACCAAAATATCGCATTTTCCAGCAGGGCATGTCGTGTAACGAGCAGGGTTGCTCGCGAAACGAGGGTCGCGCATCGCGCCGATAAACGCGTCGCCTCGCACTGTGAAAACGTTTAATCGACAATCACGGCTCGATTGTCGGTTGTCCTATATTACCGCCTTAATTGCGGCACATTAATTATAATGGTATGATTATTGGGCCGTGAGCGTGATTACCCCTGCCCGTCTCATCTGTGCCGATTAGGCCGTCTTTGTGCACGCTGGGATCGACCCAGTAACTAATGTCGACACCGGCTGGGTGCCACCATTCGATCACTTGTCAGACCCGAATGATAGCCTCACAATGTGCGTGTATATATACGTCTTCGTAGTGTAATTTCTTTGTTCATCTTCGTAATAAGAAGGAAGTTAAAAATACACTACGAAAGAAAATGTACAATTAATATCATCCACACCGCTTAACGCCGAGAAACACGACAAACCTCGAGGCTTTAAGGAATTCTCTAACAAGTAGCAATTTGTCGAAGCGTTATTGGACGTTGACGTGCACCTCACAGATGTCTTTGTACGTTATGAATAATCTAGAAAATTCTCAAAACTTCGACGATCGTTAAATATGTAACCCGAATGCGAAGAACGCGGAGTTCCTCCGCAGTCTACTCGTCGTATTGTCAAACAATGAACAAACAATTCGCTTCGTTTTCTTCTTCAAGAACATCTTTCCCGCCTCCCTTACGAGACCAAACTTCGTATACGATATAAACGCAAATACTGGAAAGCGCACCCCATAAAGTCTTCCTCACCCCCAAAAGTCACCCTAAACCGCTTTCCATCCCATGGACCGAACAATTTGCCCAAGTCAGCATCCGCCAATGCGCGCCAAACTCTGGTGTCTCAGTTCATCAAGCCCGTCCATCGTCTTGGTCCCCTCGCCTCGTCTAAGTCGTTTAATTATCCGCAGCAAGCTGGCCGAGAAATATTTCGCGTGGAAACGTCCGTCGACAAAGGCTCGGCCTTGGAAGGATCATCAACGAAACGGAGAAGGGAGAAAGTGAGAAGGAATCCTTGGGAGGAATACGCAAGGACGTGGGAAGATGGCGCAGGGCCCGACGAGTAGCTCCGGTTCAAGTTTTGTCGCTGCTGGCCGAGAGATAATAGCTCGGGCTTAGTCTGCACAAAGGGAAGACGGCACCCGCAGCTCGCGACACTTGTGCGCTACGGCTTAAGTTTCGTAATACCGGCCGAGCGGCCGTGATACACTGTACACGTTAGGCGGACACTTAATGCAATTTGCATATCTTCGGCTTAAAGAAACCGACCTTTGGCCGAAGACCGTTGTTCCAGCAGTGCGGCTTGTTTTCATTGCCCTGGAGGGTTGTGAACCAGGCAGATGAAAATGGCTTTGGTCTGGAATATGCTTGGGTATTTTCTTTCGCCTCTTTTTTATTGTTTACTGGGAACGGGGTTTTGTAGAGTGGCGGTCAGGGATTGGGAGAAAGTGTGGTTAAGTGTTTGTATTCGTCTTGTAGAGAGAATGATTCATATATACCATGTATAGGGAATATTCTACAGAAAGTTTGAAACTAGCTAGAGAATAACTGTTCATCGCGCAATATATAAAATAATGTATCATGAAGCAGCAGTGATTCTTTATATCATAGTCTCAATGTTATATTTCTCGTGATTTATTAAAAAATATATATTTAAACGCATCGTTTTATTTGATTGAAATTCGTTAACAACATCGATCAAATAAGAATCCGTATTACAGTATTAGCTCTTTGTTAACGACGGTTTTTCAACATGCAGAATGATTTTTGTCAGCTAATACGTCCAAAAATAATTCGACGATGTTTATCCTATACGTGATTTTTATTTAATATACTTGAAATCTCGTACGGGAAGTTTCATCTTTACTGTTTGGCGAACGAATTCATTTACGGTCGGCGTGCATCGCGAGAACCGCCGGAAGCTCCGTTCATCGAGCGGTGAAACGCGATATTTTTCATAAAATCCCGAGTCGACCGCGGCTGCGTGATTCTGAATATCTTTTACAGAGAGGAAACCGTTCGATTCCGCGTAACGGCCAAACAAAACCCCTATGTAAATTGTGTACTCTCGCTTGCATATTTTGTTAGTTTTATGTACGCACCAGTTTTTATTTTCGCAACTTCATAGACGAAAGGGCAGAGTTTCAGGTTCCATCCAACTGGACCTTATTCGACTCAGCTGTATCTGTTTTAAGCATTTAATAATAGTATCGATCTTGAAACCAGTTCCGGTGATCAGCCGTTCGTAAAATTTCCAATATTCTTTCCATAGCCGAGGAATATTAATTTTAAGAATTGATTTCAGATTTTGAAGAATCACATAGGCAGATATCGAATGCATAAAATTGCAAGTTGGCGGAAAGCGGTACTCCTACAATTTTTTGTTCAATTTCAAATATTACCATATCATCTCTCGATAGATATGCATTCTTGTCAAACTTGACGATAATCAAGAAATTTCAAAGGTATCGATCCCTCGTAAATCACTGGCCTTTCACAATGGCGGAGGAAAGTAATGACGAACGACCAGATACCAAGAAGAATTAGCCACCGACTCGAATTGCGTGCACCGTCAGATAAAGCATTCCATAATTCTTCGTGACAGGACGATCGTCAATATTAACAGAGTTACAATTGACTGTTAGTGCAACCTCGCTGTACCGCGGGTTGAAGATAAATTTAACGCGCGCGAGGAAATTGAAAATGGTTTACACTGTCGAACTGAATTGCAAAAAAAGGGGCGGAAGAAGAAAAAAATTGGAAAAAAATCAAACGGGGATATCGCCGATCGTAATTGTCAGCACATAGAGTTTCGAACCTCTATTCAACTGATAACACATATCTGACAGGATAGAATCCTGACAGCGCAGCTGCCGAAAGGTAAACAAAATTTGCGATGCTGGAATATTGGAATCGATCGATCCTACGTACATAGGTGTTTCGGAGAGAGAAAGAGAGAGAGCATGGTTTAAAAAATGTTTTTGGAGCCATAACAGTTCGAACACGTTTACCGTCATTAATTTCAATTTGATTAAAATTTTTGTTTATTCACCGTTCGAAATTTTCGACGTCATCCTGTCTCGTTTGGAAATAATGATTGCTGGGTCAGTGGTCGAGTAGTCGATCTACTCTCATTGAGGCGCATGGACGCTCAATTTTGTTCAGTGATGTTGCAAGAGTTCCATTCGACTGCATATAAAGATTGCATTGTTTAATGTATTTCGCTTTAAGGGTCGAAGAATGCGATGCACGTGCATGTATAATGAAGAATTTTAATGATTCTGTATTTTAGTTTCTATATTTTGGATTGTCTTAAGTTTCCACTCTTTACTAGTCAATATTCTTTGTATAAATAATTGCAAATTTTTTTTTGGAGCGTGTTAGGATATAATCCATGACAATATTTCACCATTCTTCATCCCTCGTTTTCTTATATCCCCTAACAATTGCCAGTATCAACTGGTGCTTGCAGATCTAGTTTCATTTTCGACATATTCACTGAGACTTCTGAAGCACCACTAAGAGTCAGAATAAAATACCTAAACGATAACTTCTAAGTTTCGGCATTTCGAAATCCTATTTATCTAACCATCTTCATAAACAGAAATATCAGCAGATTTCAAACTCATCCACCAGCAAACTACCCCTTACTGGTGTAAGATAGAAATATCCACTCCAATTTTAAAGACAAAGCACGCGAAGAGCTCGTCAAAAACCCATCCGAAGTAGCTTGAATTCTCCGCGACATTAACCTTCCATAAAAACCGAAGCGGCACGGGGAACGATACGTGAAACGAAATCGTGTTCGTAGCGAAGGATGGCGTTCGAATGGTGAGCGTCGGCAGAGCGTAGATGGGATTTTAGAAGGGTTGCAAGGGTAAGGTAAACGATATTTGCGAAGCTTGGGGGATCGATAGCAATTTAACCGCCCCTCACCATTCTGTACGACCGCTCCCCTGCGCTACATCTATGTACCTTCGCCGGACGTAGGTCCACCTCCAGCAGCATCATCATCATCGTGGCTACCGCGGCTGCTTCCACCCTCTCTTACTCTCTCGTCGAGTTGTGCACCGTGGCCCAGTCGGAACTCATCCATATACATCGAGAAAATTAATATCTGGGCTTCGTTCGCGCGTTGAATAAACTTGGTTGCGCGGCCGCTTCCTTTCAGCGTCGCTTCCTCCTTCGTTTCTCTTCCTCCCTCGCTACTTCCGGGCGACGATGATCAACCCCTTGTCTTCGAACACCCTCGTTTTTCCTCGCTCTAAGCAGTGCTGAACGAGCCACGCGAACGTAAAACGGTCGCGTTCGTTAATAACTTCGCGGCGGAACTTTAATTCCGGATCGCCACTGTTCGTTCCTCCTTTTGTTTCTTGGAATTGCGATCGTCGGACTGTTCCTGATCACGCAGCATGTGTGGTATTCTTGTTTCGTCTGGATCTGCTATTTCTATCCTCCTCGGTTCTTTTTCGTACCTTTGCGCGAATCGCGATGACACTGATGATGTATTCGCGACGTTCTAGGCTATGTTAGGTAATTGGGTTAGAGGCGTTCGTTTCTCGTACCTACGGTGTTTCTTTAGGTTTCTGAAGGTTTCTTTTAACAGAGTACATAAGTGAATAGTTGGAGAACTGTGTGCATGAAATATTAAGAGGAACGTTTTGGTCTTTACGGTGGAGGTTCAACGTATTCGCTGATGTATATGTTGCATTTTAGATTACGTATTTTATTGGTTGTTGTTAGAGAGATAGACAAAATAGCGGGCAATATATTAGAAGAACGTTATTATTTAAACAAGTTTGGAGGAAAATTAAATATGGTAGTTTTCATCATTTGAAAAATCATTAAACTTTAGAAAAACTTGTGAATAGCGATGAAAGTAATCATAGTTTACTTCATTACTTAAATTTCGACCACTTTTTCACAGAATACTTCTATTTTTTTATTTACTATAAAAAATTACACATAAAGTATCATCATGGAAGCGGACATCAACTATTTAAACGTATTATTTATTTAATAAATTAAGAATGAGTTGCAGCGGTATACAAAATACCACGTGTTTCCAATGATTTATTCCAGCGTCGAAACTCTGCTCTCGTTTCTTTCAGAATTTTATTCAAGCCTCCCGTTCAACCCCCTTTCGCGTGCGCATCTCTTGCTATATGCAAACGTTTTGTGTCGCGTCCTGTGTGTTCGCGTGTGATTCATCGATCTCTCGTAAGCGCGGATAACGTCCAGCATGGCTGGTCCGCTTATATTTACATATTTAACTAACCCAACGGCGGAAGCATTAACGCAAACGCGGACGGATAATCTGGAATATGTTAATCCGCCGCGAGATGCATACCGTCGCTTTGAATTAACGCGAACGCTCGTCTACGACGCGAATCGTGTACACGGCCGATGTCGAAGTGGACGAATATGGCATGTAATGCTTTGTGTGTACCCCTACGTCAAACGTATAATTGTGTCAGTGACAATGGCTGAATATCGTATATTTTTTGCGTTGAATTATCCCAGATATTGCCACCATTGCGACTGTTCGTATTAAAATTTCCCTTCTTTATATTGTTTGTTTTAATGATTTTGGATTATTACGATGTAAATCAGAATTTTTACATGAATTGTATTTCTGATTAATTTACTTGCTTTAATTAATTTCTTTGCAGTCGATTCATATACATTTGCATCTCTGACGTGGAATTTTAGTTATTGTTTACGAAGGACCTGGTCTTGTTACTCGGAGGGAATTGAACGTTGATCCTGTAACTGTGCAATGAAACTTAAGTAATTGGCAATAAGTTGAATGGATCAGTTTGGTTTCCGAGAAACTCGTATCTTGTAATATAGCCACTGAATCGTCAAACGAATTTACAACCTGTTAATCGTCGATAGCAACCATTGTCTGATAATTCTTCTGGTTAAACTGTAACGAAAACACGGGTGTATCTCGCTATTCCTCAACACGACTATGGTTGACGAGACCCAGTTGACGACGCGGTATAATCGAGTGAACCGAGACGATCGTAACGAGGGTCTGACAAGCAAGAAGACGGAGTTTAGGTCGCTTAGCGCGACGAGCTTCGTAACCTAAAATCCACAGTCAAAGTTTGCTACCACTTGGCAGCAGTTGTCCTCGGATCGCGAAGGCCACCTAAGGTCTCGAGAGATCCTCGACTGGCTGCTAGTTCTCGTAAGAGTGCTTCAGCGTTGTTGTCAGTGCGCCGAGGAATATGCGAAAGCGACACTCGTCTCATACCCGAGAACTTCTCATTTAACCCTCCCAGCCCCGTTGCCCAACTTTCATCCCATTCTACGTATCGTCCTGATAACGAAAATGATCGATCAACTCGTTGAACCATATTACGTATATTTTCCTTTTGAGTTTTGCTACGTTTTATTTTTAGTTTGCCAAGTTCGATCGATTGTTCTTAAAACAATGTTTTGTTATTTATTAAACACGTAAAATCTTAATGAAAGTGTACGTGGGGGGTGCTTAAAATTTTGTCTAAGTTTCTTCTAAGAAATTCTTCGAAGTTTTAGAAAATTTCTGCTTAATTTCTTGGATTAATCTTTTTTTCGATTATAAAGATTAATCACTCGATTATTTATGATAAAAAAACTACCGAATAATTCATGAAACTATTGAACTTGTATGGAAGAAATCATTCGTTACAAATCGGATTTCTTTGAATCTAAATTACATAGTTATTCCCATTAGTGGGAAAATAATTTACACATCGTAGCTTAGAACTATTTCCTATGGAGAAATTAAACAGTTTTTATGTCGATCAAACAATTAATTTCCCTATAGAGAAACATGACAGTATAGGCGATTAGCCGCGGATCATATCGTAACAAACGTAGCCAATTATGTTTGAGTTGTGCCCTTCGCAACACGCGAAGAATCTTGTTCATCTGTCGACGCCGTTCGCCAACTTTGAGGTCGAGCAACCTGGCATCGAATAGAATCAACAACGAACGAGATTTTGTTTCTGCGTGTTGCGTGGTCATAAAAACGAGAATGGGGCCGAGCGTGTTCACAGAAATCAAGAGAATCATCTCGCCCACGTGCAGACGCTTCTGCTAATTTTTCGCCTCGATTCATTAACTTCGTCCCGTAGCATTCGTTCGAAGAATTTTTCTATTCTTGATATTTCTGCTAAATTTAGTATCATCATGCGATTCTCTTTGTTCATCATTGTTTTCGTAAGAAGCAACGTATACAAGAAACTACTTTTACTAAAAGGTATGTAGAGACATTTACAGAATAATAAAGATTTTCTTATAAGAAAATGTGGCGAGATGAACATTGATGATAGTTTCCTTATTATGATGAATTTATAAACAATCAACAATGATAAATAATTGCAAAGTAGTGGAAATGCAATTAACGTTAATTATATTACATAATTTTATAAACCAGCAGGGGGATGTATATACATAAACGTAAATAATAAATTATGAAACAGATAATTATTTTTAATGTAATACATAGCAATAAAGCCGAAAGAAAATTTACAATTCGAACCTTTTGTTAATTATTATGAACGATAATGAATACGTGGAAATTACGAAGGAAATATGATGAAAAATAAATGAAAAGTATCAAGTTCATAGCAATGATATCACAATAAGAAAAGCTGCAAAATATTCTGAAACTGATTGACATACAAGGAAATTATCTAGTAAAATTTATTGTCGTGTTAGTCGTGTATTTTCTAAACTTCGTTTCAATTTATTAAACGTATTATTCAATTGAATATTGACTGCCAGAAAATGTATGATACATGTTCTGTTTCAGGCAACGGGAATTTAGAATTGTTCGATAGTGAGAGCGGGCCGGACCTCACACTATCACCTCAGACCTTCACGTCGACGGCGGAGGCCTTCATCAATGACAATAGTGATAGTCTTGGCGTTCCAGGAGACAACGATACGGGTGAGTGTCGTTTCCAATTCTACTTTTATTGCGCGCTGTCTGACCACTACCGTGCTTGTTCTACTTGAGCTCCACGTTATAAGCGAAAACGCGTCTCTTAAATCTTTCCTTTTATGATGATAATAAAGTTGAAATGATATTGGGGGGCTCTTAAAGTATACAAATTCATAAAAAATCTTTTACTACATAAAATTACAAATTGGTAAATAAAATTTCTGCAGCATTTTTCATTCGTTTTATCCACTTGTGTTGCGATACAAATATTTCAGCGAAGAGTATTTTCTATATATCACATTTTAAAGTCATATTAAAGTCATTAAATATAAGATTTTAGAAGAGTGCACTTTTACAAAGATATTTTATTTCTAAATTAGTAAACAACCAAAATTGTAAGATTTCAATTAACTGAATTCCATCAAATTTTCTATTTCTCGGAGAAAACATTCAATTATTAATAATTTGCATTCCGATTATTTATGATTTGGTAGAATATTAATACTAAAATCTTGACCAACTAAATTTTCCCAAATTTTCTGCTTCTTTAAGCAAGCTTTAAATCTTAACAGTAATCCTATTCTCCCGAATTTATCTCGTTGGAATTCATTTCATCCATTTTATCCCATTGTTAAAATTTCAAAAACGCAGCGCTAGTCGTCAGACAACATTAAGACCTATTTAGACATCCGCTCAACCGATTAACCTTCGACAAATGAAATTGGTGATAAGGACGAATAAATCAAGATTCGAAATCGTCGCGGCGTTTTAGTGGAAGCCCGTGTTTCCTTTAATTGAAACGGTCTAAAGGGCGTGGGCCGTCGATCGTTTAGAGTCGTTAGGCGAAGGAACCGAGGACAATGCATTAGCGTAATTGTTGCGCTGCTCGTCAACGGGTACAGTTGAACAGTGAGTTACAACTAGTTCGAACAAGTCCGGGGGAAGCTATTTCCGTGCGTGCGCCACGCTACATAATACCCATTGTTCCCGACAAGTATAAGGGGTCTGTACTAGTTGTACACCGGCTATAAAATGTCCGCATTGTTTCCTGGGGACACGGTGCACGGTAATCAACACGCCTTTCCAGAAGTGGAAGCTACACCTTAATGTTCTGATTGAAACCTTAGCTCGTTTGTATTTTGTACGGACGTACACGTTGTTTCGTTAAAACGTCATTCACTTAAATGAAATAACGTTCCACTTAACGATCAATTAGTTTCGTATATCGTATTTATAAAAATATTTGTAAAAATTATCGGTTTTACAATTAAAAAAAAAAATTGTCCAGTTGCTGGAAAGAATACAAATTGAACGATGAAGAAAATGGAAGAACAGGAAGATTTACTTTTGAAGTTTGTTTGTGGCCAATTTTAATACACGAGCCATTTGTATTACCATATTTATTTTAATGAAGGCGCTTGTGTATCGAAACGTTATAAGAAATAATTTGCATTCGAGTGTGACAAGCCTGTTTTTCGATAAATACTCGCAACTTCAGACGCGTAAATCATCGAAAGAAGACGTGTTTACAAGAAACAAAAATACATAGTATCCAGTCCTTCTCGTAATTGCGATAGAATGTAGTAACATGACGCAATCTCTCATCCTTTGACGCGCGATTCACGC
>NT_176737.1:36976-45926 GCF_000188095.3 Bombus impatiens
TGACGCGCGATTCACGCGCGGGATAAAACAAACGAGCCGCCTGGCCAAAAACTATCGGATTTCAAGCGGCGAGCCAACAACCGAGCGTGTCATGCCCGATGCCAAAAGCGCGTTGTTTGCGTTCGCTGTGTCAAACCGCGATTCGATTTGTTTTTTCTCGTCACATGGACGCATTCTAATTGCCGTCGCGTGTCTTCAGGGTTGCTTTCACCGGGGGAAAGTATGTCAGGATTCATCATCGGGATACCCATCAATGATTGTTGATAGATTTTACGAACGATAACCCGTTATGGAAAAATACGTGAAAAATCTGACTTTGTATTTTTATTTTACAATGTCACAAGTAATATATGCAATTAGATTTCATAAATCCCATCAAGATTCATCATCAATATATTCAAAGTTCCATGAATTTATTTCGTGGTAATTCATAAATTTCCCACATCGATAAAATTCGTATAGATATTATAGTTTTGTTTTAGTCAAAGTGTGAGAAATAATTGGGAATTGTACCTGAGATACGTATGTGAATTCTAGTAGGTATTTCGCTTCGCACGTGTACCGTGAAGTTGGACAGTAACCAGATTCTAATTAATACAGAGTAAAGATTTATCATTTTTGAGGATAATGATTTATGAGCTGTTGCTGAATAACATTGTAATTGGATTTTATGTAGTGCTATATTTTCCCAGCGCTTTTGACGGATCTCAGTCGTATGGTCTTTGGTATACGATACCCTTGAACCCTGTCTATGTCTGACAGATTGAGAACTTGCAAATGAGAACGTGTTTTATATAACGCTTATTCTGTCACTGTGTATTACTACTATTTTCAATATTCGCATTTCCAAAGATACCAATGTAATATTATGATATATTTAAGTTTACCAAATGTTTACTTATCGAGGTAAAATCTAAATAAATCGCATTCTTGAATTCTCCAAATTTTTCTCTTTTCCCAACTAAAATTTACTGAAATCCATAAAATTTGTTCCAATAGCACCGATCGATCAAAATTCACGCAATCTTTATTCTCGATTCACTGAAAATTGCTCGAATTCCAATAACCCTTTTCGAAAGCTGCAAACATTCAAAATCATCGGTAAACTATATTTTACTTGGTTTAACCACGTCTAAAACGGTAGTTCCGAGAACTACGGATTTATTTCATTTGTAAAATGTAGACCGCGATCACGGGGAATAAGGTGTTTTGCACGAGCGAGTAAGTTCGTTACGACAATTTTGAGGGACACAGAGGGTGGTCGGGAGAACTTCGAAGCCGCAGCTGCGGGCAGTCGCGTCCATGAATAAATTTCACCGTGACGATATGTCATTTGCATATTACCTGCTACGTGACGGCCGAACCTTGGTCGCGTCGAATGTCGCGTTAGGGTAAGCCAGATCGAAACGCTCGACTCTACCGTATTACGAGGAACTGTGCGATACGAACAGAGTTCCTGTATGCTGCTATCGATCTACGCTCGCTCATATTGGTAGACTTTCTACGGGTGGCTTCAACGAAACACGTAGAGAACAATGAAACATATCTACGATTGTTACTTGAAAGTTGGAACTTTAGCTTTAAACCTCGTTCAAATTGTTTAACTAGGCAATTAATACGTAAAATTGAGAAGAAATAAAAAATTATGAATGTGAAATATTTCGTAGATGTAATATATGTTTAATGATTAGAGGAACTTCGTTGAAATTAAACAGCTGTTTATAAGAGGAATAAGAAATTATGTACACGTCTAGCTGAGAATAGTACAGAAATTAAACATTCGTTGCTTTAATAACGGTAATTATGCTTGCTTCGATACACCTGAAAGATCGTATAATCTTATTTCGCAATGAATTAAAAATACAAATTATCCCATTGTCGTACCATTTTCTTATATCGTCACAAATATTCAATATTTTCTGAAATTCAAAAAACTGTTCCATCGACTATCTGAGAAATTTTGCCAAATTTCATGAAACCTTGGCAAGTTCCTACATACAAGCTTCGTTTTACTCCTTTGAAAGAAATAATAATAAAGTAACTAATAAACGATTTTTATGTCAACGATCCGAAGTAAAATCTTCATTGTTGACGGAAACTTGGAATCATCTCCAAAGTCTTGCCTTTCATTCGAATTTTCGACGTTCCAAGTTAAGGAAGTGCCACCGATAAGAATATTATTCGTCCGACGAGGTTAGAGACGAACGTCGACCAAGATGATCTACATATGAAAGACGACGCGTTGCTCGACGATAAACGCCGCTCCTAAGGAGGTTATCCCGACGACATTGTGCCGAGAAATGTCGTCAAGAGCGTCTTTCGCCTTATTCTTTGGCCTTTTTATACTACCTTCTGCCGTTCGGGGAATATTAATTCCCCGAATTACAACGACGAGGAAAATAAAAACGTTGTTATGCTAATCCACGGACGGACTGATTTTTATTCGACTTGCAATTCAAACGAGCTACATGGAAATCGCGAAACATGCAAATGCCGACGTATTTTCCTGTTGTAAAGGGACATACATATATTTTTCGATTTTCAACGTTACGCACTACGAACTCCGACAAAGCATTATTTCATTACGAATCGATTTTTGATACCCTTTCAAATATGAAAGAATGGACATTTCTTTCGCAGTGACGTATGCAAATGACATGTTATTGATCCTCGCCATTTTATTCTTACGGATTTGTATACTAACGTCGAAACCGAGAATTGTAATTATAATTCCTTCAATAATATGTAATTGTATGCTGTAAAGTAATTTCATCGTGGAGATTTCAATTCCTCCAATAAAAAGTCACTAATGGCAGTAGTGTGTGAGTACGTAGTCTATATCGAATAGATATCGTTATCTAATTGTAAGCTCATTTTACATTTACATTTGATGCCGAATTTTAATTAGATACATTGACTTAAAATTAAGATCCTTTCCCGAAAGAATATTTTTAAATAATATATTTTAAAGAATGGCTATATTTATGAAAGTATTGATAGAATTTAAACATTGATTTCTTTTTTTTAAAAGAAGTTTCTTCTGACTTTTTCTGCTTCTTATTTTCATTCGAATAATGGATTAGTCGAAATTAAGAACTCTTATTAGAGTTCAATATTCAACCTGGTCGAACAAAAATACGAAAAAATGTAACAAAGTTGCATTTCCTAGTTTACTATCTCAACGTTTAATCGCAATAACTTTTTAAATATCGTATTTATAAATAAATATTTGAAAACAAGACTCGAAGGCATATTATTTTCAATTTTACATTATTTACTTGTTCCTAGAGAATCGTCACATTGTATTACCAACGAGTCGTATTCCTGTTCCTCGCAAGCAAGTGAAATCCTCTACTCAAGATAAGTTGCAGAGTTCGTTCCAGACAATTAATTAAACGATCCCGCGAAATAAGCTTTGATGAAATAGAAAGGCAGCACCGGTATGCCATGGTGTTCGTATTAAATTCAGCGAGAGACGCGAGCTCTCGTAATAAGACATCAGACTGGCACGCGGACGTCACCAGGGGATGAACCTCAGCCTGGGGGGGAAAAAATACGCCGGAATCGTTGTAGACAGAAGAATATTGCATTCTTACGTTGAAGCAATTACTCGCGCGCCGAGGTATCGTTCTTCTGTCGCCTTTACACGTCGGAAACTTTCTACTAAGGAAAAATGCTTGAGAACGAACAGAGGAAGAAGAAACGAAGGGAAGAGAAGAAAAAAGAAGGATCACTTTTCTACCACCATAGAAAATACCAGGCAAAGGATCGTATCTAGGACTCCTCGTTTACTTTTTCCCTTTCCTCTTCGCTGCCTTTCCTACCGTTTCTCTCTATCCTTCGCACACAACTGCGCTTCTTCTTGAAAGAACTTCATTTCTGACTTCAAGACTCCGCAATTTGTGTCTTTTCGTGTCTCTATTTGGAATCATGACATTAGTCTCTCTCGGTGGAAGTTTTTTATTTCACGCGAATTCTTCGCCACGGATGATGGCGTTCAATTATTTGGCCAAAAACTTGACAAATGCTTATAGTACAGGTGATTGGATTTTTTATTTTCTATAGATAGCGTTCGTGATAGAGTACAAAGTTTCTTCGAATCTTCTGAGATACTCGTAAGAGATTCAAAGCAAAGGAAAACGCCATTAGGTTTCCTTAATTGCTCAGAGTTGCGGGATTTTCATTAAATAGTACATTGCGTGTTAAACATTTGATTGTTGAGAATTAATCTCACATTTCTTTTCAGCACCTAAATTTCGTTACTTTCGGACGAGCTTTTCCAAAAACCCACGAAATTCAACTGTTTTAAATTTTGCCTACTGCAAACTATCACGATCACGGTTGTAACAATAAAAAGCTAGGTTTTAACAACTTTCACACTATCAAACCTCGACGATCACCTCCGTGTAAGCGCAGCCTCGTGCACTCTAGCTGTCTATTTGCCGTTTTTTTTTCCTTTTTTCAACGTGAACCTGATGGTGTATCGCGAAACCGAGTTCTTTTTTCGTTGACCAGCTTTTTCACGCTTGTTTTTCTCCGGCTCGGTCCAGAGCGCTATCTATCCTTTTCTCTCGCACTGAACGGAACGTGATTCAGCTTTCGCGCCCCGTTTCGTTGTTTTCGCCATGCTCGAAACTGCAACGGCGATCTCGTTTCAGGAGGTGTCAGTTTCAGAAGCGTAGAACGGCGGTTTTAATGGAACTCTGAGCAGGACGCGTCTCGATATCTCCTCGTCGACGATCGATTTTTCTTTTGTTCATCTTTCTAGCCGCGGTGTTCCTCGGCTTTTCGCCGTCTTGCGGCTTGTAAAGCTCGATCCATTGCTTTACTTGGTTATTAAAATACGGTTCCTACGACTTTTGCCCGAATTGTGAAATTGTTCGACGTTATCGACTTGATTCTGCTTAAAAAACGCTATAAATAGCATAGTATATTTTTTAAACATCGATATGATGAAAATTATCGATAAAATTAATTGTACAAGATATAGTTCTCTAAATACTTTGGAAATAAAATTCAGCGAGATATCGCAGCTTATTATCCAATAACAGTAGATCGAGTTTAGAAATTCGCCTGAAAGTTGTTTCTCATAAAACATGTATTGATTCTCTGTAATTTTGCTTATTATTCATTCGTCTCAGTCTTTGGTTTTAAAGATCGTGTATTATTTTGAGAAAAAACTATTGGAAAAATTTCTGAGCTATATATACGATATTAAAACGTGTTTACTCACGTGGAGCTACTATCCGATACAAAATTTGACAGAGATATCTGTTATTCCTGGTCGTCGTGTAAAAAAAAAAATTTCGATGATCGATTAAATTTTATGATATCAACTTTCCTTTTTATTTATAGCACATTTGCGCCCTGCTAAATCGATATACACGTGTATTAACAGCCGCTAACGGATTATTATACTTTTTCCTGTTCAAGACATTGTCAAATAATCAATTACTCTAATAACAGGGAACGCGGCTTCAAATATACTAACTTTCCTTCACAACTCAACGGTAAGTCAAAAATTGCATCATTTCGAATTTCTCAGCCAGCCATTTACCTGCACCTAATACTCTCGACTAATATACAGTGAGAAAAGTTGCAGCTCGAAATGAAACTAGTCGAATTACAAGCAAACTACCGGGTCAATAATTACGAACGCGTATAAAGGGGGTGGTAAATGTTAGCGTACGCAACCATTTCGCAAGTTGTCCACCGTGTGCACCGTATTTCTGCCTCTTTCGAGAAGACCGAGTCGATTTTAGACGATGGCCGGAGGATCAATTACGGGAAGCCGTAAACATCGCACGTAACCCAATCACGAACGCGTGTTGCATGGTCGGGGTTGTACGCGGGCAGGCACGCGATCGTTTCAACCCGTCGGTTTATTGCTCGATATGATTGATCTTGTGGCGGGTATTCGCGTGTGCTGTTCCCGCAATTCGCGTGGGAGCTTGCTCTACCCTCTTCTACCCTCTTGCCCGTCGTGGATGTTGGCCCTATTCATTTAGAAGGGCGAGCTGGAATTCGATGCGAGAGAGAGTGTGTATAAAAATTGTTAAGAACGGTCGGATAAAGTGGTTCGGGGATTTGGACGTTTGTTCTGATCGCTAAAATAAATCGGGCCGAGGTTTCTGTTGTTTTGCTCGCCGAGTTGAGTAATTCGCGAGAACGTTTCGCGAGAACAACAGCGAAATAGGAAACGTGTCGGAAGCCCCTTTTTAGGGGAATGAAATTTTTCGGCCCGATGGATGTTATATATTTGACACTTTGTTTCGTATATGACATTTTTCAAGATGAGATCTACAATTCCGTATATAAAACATGAAATTTTGCGCGCGACACTTATGAGCGTGAAACGTATACGTTTGGGGAAAAATCCTTCAGATCAAGACAAATTCTTAGTTCTGATTGTGATTGATTTTGAAAGATCGTTCTTTGCTTCTATTTTTGTTCTTATTCGCATATTATTCGTATCAGCCTGCATATAAATCTTACTTTTTCAAGTTCTTAACGAAACGTTTCAATAACATATTTTGAAGACGGACTATCAAGAATTAGAACGAAAGTGATTTCATTAAAGTTCAAGGTTGAAGGTTTGGAATGAACTGTAATATTTTTAAATATCGGGGAAAGCCAAAAATATAGTCGGAAATTTGGCATGAGAATCACAAGTAGTACGTCTTGGAATTTGTAGCAATTGTGCAAATTGTTAAGCAAGCAGAAAATTAATCAATCCAATCTCCATAAGTATCTATCTAGTGCCAAAGAAGGCACTTTGATGAAATCGTAAAAATCTTCGCTGATTGCCGATTCTCCTTAGCTTTTCCGTCCAAGATGAACCCGTGCCAACTTTTTACGATGTGACTTCTGACTCTCCCTTGGCAATGAAATCCACTGATATTCTTCCGGAGCATTACATCAGCAACTACACCCACACGTTTTATGAATAGTAGCTTGTCGTCTCGCTATTAACGCATGGCTTCCGTATCGGTATCTTCTCTAGTAAACAGTGCGATAAATGTTACTTGATATCACAAAATTACCATTAAAAGATAGTTGACAATGCAAAAATGTTGAAAACATTCCTCACTCTGTTATAAATAGAATGGAAACTCCTCGTCTATTTGAATAATTTCCTTTTTACATTTTACAATTTACTTATAGTTATGAAGGTAATAGAAAGTACCATACTTTCTCGAGTTCTATGATTGTTAAAATAATAATAATAAAATAGCCATTCTCCATGGAATTACTCTATATAACTTTATTATCTTGTAAAAATTTCACGCGAAAGCTGAATTCCAAGTTGAAATCCAATGAAAATTTTCCCTCGATAATAGTTTCTTCCGTGCTGGGGGAAACTTAATTTTCCTGTGTACAAGTCACAAATAAAAATCTTCACAAAACAAAGAACTTTAATTTCTGATCCTTCCGTATTTCGTAATTAGATGATTATATATTTAATTATGGATTTAGATTCTCTGATCTGATATTTTATTAAACGTATTTTTTATATCTTTATCGACGCTAATTAGATCACGCGTTATATAAAGTAACATTTTGTTTATAATTCACAGCACAATTATTTACAAATATATCAGAAACATATGTGTATTAATTCAAGATTAACTGGAAATTATTTATGTGTTTTTAGTCTTCGTATCGAATCAATATTTATAAAAACCGACATTTATCGCAAATCCGAACTCGTGTGTATTTCGCATGCAAAAGGTTCGTTGCATTTTAGTAAACACAATTTCTATTTCCCCTGATCTTCTTTCTATACTTGTCATCCCCGTTTCATGCAACCATTAGCCTCAAAAGTTACCAGGATAAATAGCCTGTATCGTAAGGGCGAAAACCGCGCAGCCGACAAACGTATTCATCATTCTCTGGAATAGTGAAGCGAGATCTTCAGTTTGCAGAGACAGAAGGACAAAAATAGAAGAACTTCCAATCATTTTTCGCACAATAATAGCGTTACTTCCACGTAACGTGGCTGACATACACGCTGACCCGGATATTCTCGTTACACTGAGGACCAATTCAGCCGCACTGGTTGCTCGTTTCCGTAAATAACGACTGCCACGCAGAAGCGACAAGCCGCTCGTTGATATCGCCGTTTCGCGCGCGCGACCCAGCCAGGTACCCAGAACATGAGAAAAAAGGATAGAGCACACTACACACTTCGTGGTTGTCGCTGGAAAAACTCGTGGCCGTTTTTTCGCCAGCTTGGTTCGTCGTTTTTTCCCTTCGCCTTACGGCTGTTACAGCTTGCAGTTGGGCTCCCTTTGTGACAAGGTCCGAAACGATTCCTGTTTTTGAGAGTTCAAATTTAGCGCTCTCGCCGTTTGCACTCTCTTGAACAGAATTGAATCGATATTGTTAGCAAAGTTTTACGAGTCTCAAGTCACGAGCTATCATTATCAGTTATCATTTATCGTGCCATATTAATTATAGCTATGTATATGTATGTCTATGAAATATTTTGATACGTAGGAGTAATAGGAGTTTACGTTTGTTATCGAGCACTCAGTGATATTATAATAACGGAGTTTTACCGTAATACGATACAACGTTACTCTTTCATGTTAACCTTAGAACTGTTCATTTTCGTACCATTAACTTCGGAGAAGAAGTACAAAGAGGAAATGAAAGCAGTTGAAATTGCGTTTATCGAAATGTAAGAAATTATTTCCGTCTGCAATATAATGTCCATTTTTACTAATATTGATTTGATACATAGTTATTCATACGAATGAAATGACATTCTGTTACGATAAAATTCTGTTACTCTGTGTAATTTTAATCGATGCTGGATAATAAACGCGCGAAATGTAATAATATAAAAATGTGAAAATACTATTTTGTATATGTATACACAAAAATGAAGAAACATAGGTGATGAAAAGAACGAATGAACTCCCCTACTATATGCATGAACTCAACA
>NT_176737.1:46280-46582 GCF_000188095.3 Bombus impatiens
CCCACCAATTCATATACAAAGTTCTAGTACGTGGTTGACATAAATGGCTCGGTTACAACGTTCTTTCTCTCTGGTCCACGACTTTTACGTCGTCGAACGACATCGCGGCGAGATCACTGGGGCTGGTCCTCCGAGACCGAGTTCTGTTCTCAAACGCGTGGAGATTACGTCAGAACTTATGGATTCCTTATCCAATCTCTGAAACTACCACTCACAGAGCCTCGCTCCGTTTCCTCTGTCTTTGTCTGTCTTTCACCGGCTGTTCGAGAACCTCGTAAAAGCTCGGGCGTAATGAGAGGCGG
>NT_176737.1:46597-77362 GCF_000188095.3 Bombus impatiens
ATCGACGCAGCTGTCGCGTCGCTAGGAGCCGGCCGAGATTGTTACGACGAATGGAGCGAGTATTTCGGAGAAAGTTCGGTTCTCGCGTCTATGCCTCTATGCCGCCTCGTCGCTAATAGATGAACTTCGAACAAGAGTGGTAAACGAGTACGAGCGGCGAAACGGGTTGCGGGTGAGAGCACGGTCTCGCGTTTGCGTGGCCCAACTTTCGAACATAGAAATTTTCAGCGACGCGGTTCGCGTTTTAGCGACGTGTTTAACGAGTTCTACCGCGGTGAATGGAGGGACCTTGGGTTTTAGTTTTTGCGTTTCGATGGGAAGAAGAGCAAGTAACGATCGTTGGAGATTTCTATCATTGACGAATAGGGTCGATCGAATAGGGTTGAACGTTTTGGTTTTGATTTTTGTGGATTTGCTCTTACAAATTTGGGAAATTTTTGTTGGCTGACGAAGATCAAGTAGCTAATACTAGAATCAGCCAGTTTTTCTTCTAGAATTTACTCAAGCTTTTGACAAAATTGATTATATATCTTTTATTAAGATCATCCTTGGAAAAGAAATTAATGGCAAACAATCTTTTGGATTAGTTAATTTTTATTTGTATTTGCCCATCAGTTTGCATTTACTGTTGTCTAGGAGACGAAAGGAATTAGTGTAACTTATTTTTAATATTTATATCGTTTATCATCCCAACACTTTATTTCTACTTGCGAATGTTCGCGCATTTATTAAGTAATCCGAAAAGTTTCTTTCGTTTTATGAGGAAATAATAGACGTACAACGTTTTTTGTTTTATATTATTTTGTCGAATTACGTACGATCCATTTCGTTCTGTTGAGATAAACACCGTGACATTTCACAGACTTGGTTTCACGTTTGTATGAAGGTGCATTGTTGCGAAAAACACATTTGCGAAAGAAAGACACTTTTCGGATAACCTAATATATGAAATTCAACGATGAAAAACGCATGGAATGTGTTATAAATCTTATCGGACGAAACAAGCGTAGATATCATTTCTTACTAATATTTTCAAAAATATGAATTAGCATAAACATCCGCAGTTTAATGAATTTCAACAATCAAACACTACTTGGACATAGTCCTTTCTTTTATCGATTGAGTCGAAGCTTGTACGATCTTCCGAGCGTTAATTCGCCTCGTAATCCATAAACTTCCGGAATTCTCCTAGCCTCGCGTTTCCTATCTCGCTTCTCGTTCGTAAACAGCGTCGTAGAATGCTCGTTCGTGAACAAGGTAGTCGTGGGTGTCGGAATGCAGGGGTTCCAGGGAGGACGGAAGGAACGCCGGAGAAGGTTGAAGAGGAAGGAGGCGATGTCGGCGTAATGATACGAAGAGATCGTGGAAAGTGTGAGTGGGATCAACAGAGAAAGAAAGAGAGAGAGACAGAGAGAGAGAGAGTGGGAAACGGGAGAGGAAGGTCGATGGTACAACCTCGTTGGCTCTAATGCGGGCTATTCAGCTCCCACAATGCACTAGTAATACGATTTCACCGTCTCCGACATCCAACGAGCCGTCCACAGGCACAGGTGTTAGCTATGAATGTGTGCGCGGCATCATACATACATACGCATGCGCGTACACACACACGCTCGAATACGATCGTACGGATTTTTAAACGAAAGTTCTTTGCTGGTGTGGGAAGAATGGAATGAGAAAAGAATGGATGGTATAGGCGTAAGCTGGTTTTGTGGGGCTCTGTTTTCATTTGTTCGTCGGTGGAAAGTGTAGACTAGCTCGCAGAAAGGATTTTAAACGTGGAAAGAAAGATTTAATAAAAGAATGGCATTATGGAAAATCGGAAATTGAGAATCGATTGATAGAACAGTGGCGGGTGAAATAAAATCGACGATTGGTATAGGAATTGATTGACAGTTGTTAATAAATAATTCTAGTAAATATTTAGAGTTTGTTAGGGGATATTAAAATAAAAAGGATTATTTCAAAAGTTATTATAGTCGAATCTTTAGAAGAAAATCCTTTTTCATCTGGAAATTATTCTGTATATATTTTTCTATAATTCTTATTATAACTCAAATTTTTCTCTTATACAAACAAAAAAAAAATTCGAAAGGATCACGTTTTCCATAATCGCTTCTGGAAACTTGCTTTCACGTCGGCTATCGATTAACCATTCTGCGAGACCTCCTTTTTTCTTCCAATATAGGCATTCATTTCTCACGAACGTATCGTTATTACCAGCACACGTTACGATATAAAATTTGCCTACGCCCGTTGGAATATTTGGTCGAATTACAACGGTGGAAACGGCCGTGTGTCACAATGGCTCGGTCAGTTAAGTTTCTTCCAGCGGAATTACCCTGGAACGAGTAAATTTGTAATAAAGGAAATCGGGGGTGGAGAAGGGGTTGATGCGGAGACTTTATTCCAGAGAGCGAGCTTCGAAGTATCGATTTGTAATTATGAAGCGAGTTATTGGATATCGAATACTTTGGAGTACGCGTATATACGTGTACATAATATCTATATACCAATACAGAGAGAGGTAGACGTATAGTCGTATTTCCGGGCACCGTTCGCGAGTCTGCTTTACGTATTGGTTTCCCGTCGATCACGTGACATTTATTAACTTTTATCGCCGTTTTTTTTTTCAACGTGGAAAACGCCTTCGCCCTCGAGCCCAGCTACGATTGCGTCGATTGTTTAAATTTGTTGCGATAGTTCGCTCGCCCCTGTCAATGTTTTAATTTTATGTCGAAGCAACGTAAATTTGTCGATTATGTCAAACGCTCGATATTTTATCAAATGAAACCTTGCAAATGTCCTGGCTGTATAAAAGGTTACGAAAAAATATGCTCGTCGATGTTTGCGCTATACACTGGAGCCTGTTTTAGGGCCAGGCTTCGATGTCGTTGACACATGAAACTTGTAATTTTGGTTGTTTAAAGAGAAAAAGGGGCTCGGCATAAAAAATCACGTGTCATATGGAAAATCGCATATGATTGATAAAAATAACTGAGCGCGCGTGTTTTTCAGCTTTGATGCTGCAGTTCGTCGTCTGTTAATGTATAAAATATTTTTCGACGGGGCTGGAATTTATAGACGTGCGCCCGTACATCATCGCCATACTTGCGATCGCATTACGCACACTCGGATCGTTATTTTTCCACGGTCGAGAAAGTGAGGGAGAAATAAAAAATAGCCTGCTGAAAACACGTACTATTCTTCGTGACGATAAATATTATGAAATGCACTGGCAACGAAATAATATATGCAACTCGTAATATATTGTTCCCTTTGGTGTGAGAATGAAATTAATAATTCCACCAAGGATGGAGCAAATGGGCCGTTGGAATTATTTCGTTTTATAGGCGGAAATGCCGACCATGTGTCAATCGCATAGGTTTCTCGAAGACTATATAAATTTCGTTTATTAAAAAAATTTATAAAATACAGAATTTCGTATAGAAATACAGGATTTTTTTATGAAATTTATTTCAGAGTAAGAATTTTCCACAGTTTGCTAGTAATACTTAACGCACCATCGACCGATCGATATTGTTTATTGAAAGTTAAATTCAGTCAAGAGTTACGATATTTCTTTTCCTTGAAATAAACCAAAATTTTTATTTTCTGTATACAATATTCCTGGATAGAATTCTTAACAGGCCCTTTTTTTCTATCCTTTAGCTGTCTATCTATCCACAATTTACTTCGAACAACACTGTTCTCTATATTTCTCTTACTGTTCAAATAATTCATCCCCGAAACAATTAGCCCCGTATCACGTTAGCCTGTGCTGATTGCAACGCGGATACCGTATCAATTTTCCGGCTTCGAGATTCAACGACGTAGAGCGCGGAGAATCCCACAGCGGTTCATCCTTGTAAGACCATAGAGTTAATCAATACAGAAAAGGGCTTTCTTTGATCGTTCCGGGACAAGTCTGGCGAAAAGCTCGCGAAAGACGAACTTAAATTGAAAGTGTCCTTTACAATGTACGACGAAACGTGGCGGTGGAATGGGAGAAAGAAGAGCAAGCTCACGGAAAGTGCAGCCTGTAGTAGTTTTCTCCTCTCTTTCCTACCGTCTATTCTCGTAGCCGCGTCACATGCTTTCGCCAAGGGATTCTACCTTTTTTCCCGTGGTCCTGGTGTAACGAGTAAATAGCTGAAAGAACTGCCGACTCCGCGGTTAGGAGAAGGAACAGCGGCAGGAGAAAGGGTAAAGGGGACGTGCAAAGGAAGAGCAAAACCAGTCTGCTGGATATAAGAAAAGGACCGAGATAAGAGACGGAGGTTGGATGAAGTGCATTTTAATAATCGTGGCAAAAGCGAGTGGCAGGTATCCGACAGCGCCCTCAAAGCCACGCGAATTGTCACTACTACATCGCTTCCGGGCTAAAAGTGGCGGAGTATTGAAATAAGTGCCGCCTAGCTGACTTCCTTTCTCTCTCGGTTCTTCTTACTCGCTGTACGCGTGGATCCGTGAACGGACATACCGTAGATTCCCTTTTTAAAAAGGAGCATGATTTGACGCGTTATAGTCGAATGGAACTCGTGTCTGGAAGACTTTCAGTTTCTTGAAATTCTTTGAAATGAAATAACATCACTTTCGTCGATGAAAATTTTCTTTTTTAGAGAATATTTTTAGAAGGTAGAACGTATTTTGTATTTTTAAGGAGAGTTTGAGGAAGTTTGACGATCTTAGCTGTTTCATACAACAAAGGACAAGACATTCTACAGATGTAATTCAACATTCTAAAGATCAGAGACGTTACGACGTGTCTTTATGGTCTTGATGTATCAACTATCCAAATCTTTCTTGAAAATTCGCTAGGCACAGTAATTTTCGTAATTTGTCATTTTTCTTTATATTTATCATCGTCGTTATCGCCAGTGTTATTTAAAATGATTCATCCTATCCTTCAACCTCGAAATGTACGAAAAGGTTACAAATTCCACGATACAGTTAATTAATAACTATCAGCGAAATATTTGTCTTTGTTCATGGCATTCGTCATAAAATCATCCGCTTCAACTTTACTCCCATAAAATGCTATTTCACTGAAGAAATTTAAACATCCACGACGAGAAGAACGGGTAAAACACGCTCAGAATGTCAGCAAGTAGAGAATACTACGGTAGCGTGCGCCAGAACGATGTAAGGCGCGTAGAGAAGTGTTAGCGCGAGAGAAACGCTGGTCGCTTGAAAAGCACCCCGTAGAAATTTAATCCGGGAACGTAACGTTAGCCCGGAACGGCTCTCGCCGATTAGGTTGCGAGAGAATGGGAAGGACGAGCTCTACACGGGGAGAGAATGGCCAAATAAAAACGTCCGGATGGCAATTTGCAATAGTAAGGTCGCTGGTTAGCGTGTACGAAGGGAGTGCTACATGGTGGCGAAGAACGACATTAGTTAAGCTTACTTTTCAAATGTTCGTGTACACTGAGTATTCTGTTTTGTTGAACTATATTCTAATATATATAAAAAGAATTTGCTAATCTTGTAATGGTAATTTTAGAACATATAGAACAATGTAATTTTACAACAATTTCATGCTATGTTATAATGTTAAAAAAGGGTGTAGTAATCTTGCAAAAATTTTTCATCAAGTATATTAATAATTTTCTTCGTGCTGGTATCGATATGTTGACTTATAATTAAAATGAAGATTTATAAAACTGGATGAAGGGAAATTGTAATTCCGCACATTCGAGAAAAAAAAAGAAAGAAAAAAGACGGGAGAAACGAAAGTAGTAATTTCGAAATTTCGAATAATTACCACATGCCCTCGTGATTTGCGAATAATTTTTGGGAGTGTGCATTATACGGGAATAGATGATTTATCGTGAAGTTATTTTGTTTTGGAGTTGAATGATCCAATTTATCATTTCGTCATTCTCAATTGACGAGAGGTAAAATAAGCAGAAACAGGTATCGCGAAAATTTATAGAATTGGGATGATAATTGGGAAAGTTTTGATTTCGTATTATTACATGCTGTATCATATATGTAAATAATTCTTGGAAAGTTCAATATTGGAAATAATTGGATATTTTTAATGTGCAAGCGAATATGATTTTATCGAAAGAGAAAACTGATTAAATAAACAACGTTTGAAATATTGCAAAGTTGGAAGGATTTTACGTTTGCGTGATTCGCGTTCCTTCTAATTTTAGATTATTCGTTTCAAACCAAGTGTATTTCGAGTATAATTTTTCAAAATTTGTTCCATTGGCTTCTGATCACCCGTTGCCTCTTTGCTTCGTTAAAACTAAACATGACTAACGAGCTAGCACCTAGTACTTACATAGTTTTTTTCCATTAAGAAGTATAAACATTAGTTTGAAGCCACATATACTGTTCTACCTCATTCAGTCACACACCTACCGTAGAAATGTTGGGTTGCAGATCGATCTTTTAATAAATGAAACTTAAAATAATATAAAATTAACTACATCGAATAACATAATATCTGAATAACAATTTCAAAGTACACCGATACATATTTAAAACCTTCGCTGTCAAAAGTTTCAAGTCTGGTTGTCAGTGAATCAAACACTTGTCACAAACAATTTCTTGCAATCTCAAAACTTTCAGAATGAATTTCACGAAATTACATGGATGCTAGAAGTAACAGTTTTTCCAGCCTCTTACCATTGATGCTATTTGGCGAGCAAGATCCATTCATTCAAAAACGGTGTTGCAATTGCGAGCATCGTTCCTCTTTCAAGCGCAACGGGGGCCGTTCTTCCGGCGGCGGACGTCCGCGATAAAGTTTCTGGAAAACGAGCGTTTCCACGGACGGCTGGATCGTCGCCGTACGAGAAACGATACGGTAACGACGCTCGTTCCATCGCAACCGGCACGGAACAATCGCTTGGAACGTCCGCGCGAGACAAATCGCGAGAGTTACAACGTGGCGTTAATTTTTCTACGCCGGACGAGAGCGATTTTTCCCAGTGCCCGCAGCACATCCACGGAAAAATATTGCGGCGAGTTTTAAGCCGTATCTTCTCACTGTGGATTAATGGAGCATCCGGAGAACTTGGGTGATCCATCATATTCGTTGAATCCTCGTCGTGACATCGCCAAACTTTGAATGCTTTAGATCGATTTAGAATACGTTTGATGAATGTACCTTTGATAATTATGTCGTTACGAATATACGAATATATGTTTCCCAATAACCAAGGATATTGCAATTTCGAGTAGTTTGACCGAGTAAATGAGTAGATATTTATAGGAATATTATTTCGTGTTTTACAAACATGAACAGCTTTGGATTCTTCAGATTGAAATGTACATAGAATATGTTTGATGAATGTATTTTTCATAATTACGAATATATAAATATATTTTTTCTCAAAAAGAGTTACATATTACCAAATGTATTTGAAATACCAAACCTGATAGCAAACTATCAAAATCAGAACCACCAGGATACCCTTAAGAATCTTCTGGTTCGCGTTCCAATCGTTCCAACACGAGAATTCTCTGAAAAACATAAAAATCCATAAATCTGCAGAAGAGAACAGCGTTCCTTTCATCCGTCTGGGTGAACGCATTAATAGAATTTAAATCATAAACGTTCCCGCGAGACGTACATCGGCAGGAATACCTAATTACACGAGCGTTTCGTCGGACGATTTCGCCTGTGACGGGTGCACGATGCCGTGCTGCATTGATATGCAGCCGCGAGCGAGAAGTAAATTGATCGAGACGGCTGAAATTCGACCACGAATCTCTCTCTCTCTCTCTCTCTTTTCCTCTATCTCCATGTTTCAGCTTTCTCTATGACATCCATGGTTTCTATTATGCGTTGCGACGCGTCGCATTCGCCACGCGGAACGCGTACACGCGCGCCTGCACACGCCAGGGGGTGAAACAGAGAGAGTCGGGTGAGGGAAGGGTGAGAGAGGCGGCAATTTAGCAAAGTGCGCGTACGCGACGATGAATTTTTATTAGTCCCGTCCGTATCGAACGAGCCGGCTAAATGGAATAATTTTTTCCAATTAGACGTACGCGGACGTTAAACGAGCGGAAATATAATATGCGCGGCGAAGTGGCGTGCGCGTGCTTAATGAAACACAGATACGTGTCGTGTGAGTTTCGTGAGCAAAGCTGGGATTTCTACTCGTTTTTGTTGCGAATGATTGATACGGAGGATTGTAGAGCGCAGAAATATTTGTTTCGTGCAAGAACAAATTTAGTGCTTGATTTTGCTGCTTTCTCTGTGGTATATAATGTATTAGTGTAGGTATATACATATATGTGTTAACAGTGGTGCAATTTGCAATGAAGTATTCTATGAAATTATCATGACTCAATACCACAACCAAAACCATAAAGAGAAATTTTTAATACAGAGTGAACGTAGTTTGTACAGATGATTGAAATAGAAGTTTATATTTGTATTACGATTTTGTTTTCTTGTTTGATATGTTTGAAATGCTAATAATATTCGCAGTCTTGTCTATTTGTAAGTGACATATAACGTAGTTAAGATGTCGAACGTGTACGTAAAATATTATTTCTGAAATTTTTTAATTAAAACAAATTTGTCAAGTTTTATAGTTAGCTTTCTACGACGATTTATGTTAGATACTCTAGTTTTCGATTTAGACGAAAGACACGAAGAGACATTTCGTGTTCGTACGACGCTTATCTAACGCGGCAAATGCATTCACGAATGGCTTCAATATTTCCACACTTCCTTTTCGACGATCTCAACGACGCGCGCCCGAACAAAGCACAGGAATAGAAAAGAAACGATGGAAAGCATTACGTGTCTTCTCGCGTTGCTGTTCCAGTGCGATAGGAAACTGCAATTTGCTTCCACGAAACCACCTCGTGCAATATCTCCTTTCTCCTTGAGAAAGGAGATATCGTTACAAACACCTTAGTCAAAGAAGAACATATTGAGCTGTGGTTATAATCATTCTCAAGAAAATGCTTTACACAGTACAAAACTGTACATCTTTGGAACATTACATTGCAAATGATGTCCATCAGCGATACCTAAATGTTTGTAGATAACATCGCTAGAAATACTGCGATATTTCAATATAATGATTCTATTATTTTCTATATAATATTTTACGTATTCTAATTTTGCATTTTTTCCTAATAATATTGTTTCTACATAAATATTTCTACGTAATGGTATTTAGGTTGAAAATTTTCGAATAATAAAATTCTTGTAGCATTTAAAACGAAACTAATGAAAAGAACTATATGCACTATACGTGGTTATGTACACTCATTATATTTCTTTATTCTTCGGAATGGTACTTAAATTAATCACCAGTATCCTTGAGAGTTTAAAAGGTGAATTTAAGAATAAAAGGAGGTATTACTTAAATTTAAAAATCTTCACTAATGAATAAAGAGAATAATCATTATCCAGATTAAAGAAGGGATAATAAAATTGCTGAAGCATTTGAATGAGAACATTAAGTTTTTTATATCAGCTCAAAAAGGGAACTTAAGAATGAAAGAAGATATTATTTAAATTAAAAAGACTTTAAATTGAAAATAGTATTAAGCAGGGCAAACCAATATCAGTACGTTTCTTAATTGAAGAGAAAGTTCGGAATGACTGTGAAACTACTAATGAAGTATTAATTTGGCAAATGATGACAGTGAATTGGTGGTAATATCGTTTGAAATGCACTTTACGGAGAAGTGCATAGAATCTCGCGAATTGTCCTCGAAATCGTTCTCGATATCGATTCAGGAATAGTCCCTGAATATTCGCGAATGACATTAATAAGGTCATAGACTCGAGTGGCGTAATTATCTGATATGCGTGAAGCAATTATTCCGAAGTATTTCAGTGCAATTTAACGTGTGTCTTTTACAGGCTACAATAGTCGCTGTATTTATATTTCTAGCAACAAATTTAGGGTGGTAATGATTTATAAATTGTGGAATTTCGCGTAAATCCAAAGAAATCGGATTACTTTTACAGTAAGAATTAAAACTTCTAATTTGTCGATTTTATAATAAATGATATTGTAGTAAATTTATTTTATTCTACCTTACTCGTGTTGTTGGATATTTTGCTTCTTTAGTTATTTATTTTCTATTTATTAAACGACTTTGTCGAATATTTCCTTCGTTTCACGTAAAATTGGAATATCCTCGCATGCTTCGTGTATAATTAGCTTAGCACCGTAATTGTTGCATTTGGATAACATAAATATCTCGCGTTAGCTCACCGTCAACGTTTGGAACTCGAAAGAACGCGAATCCTGCACACGGTTGAAGAAACCAGAGAAAGGAAATTAAATCACATAAAATGCGTTCCACTTGTCGCACAAGTTATACACATATATTTCGCGTTTTAGATTCATATTACGCGTACGTAGCTACCGGAGCTACATTAAATTCTTTCCCTTATGAAGTACCATTCTCTCATTATGGTATTCTTGAGATTCTCGTAATATTATGTTGAATTCGTTGCGACGTTTTATTAAAAAGAGCTGTGTCAATTTGACCGACGAACGCGTTAAATTGAGTTTCTTTCGTAGGTTACTGTAAAATGCACTTTTCCTAGGCATTGAATTTCAAAGAAATTCCTCGCATGATACTTCTTTCATATTTCGAACATTTCAAAAATCAGAAACACGCGGAGTAACCGCTGAAACAAAAATACGAGACTTTATAACAATGAGCATACGTTTCGATTCAGTCATTTTCTTTCAACTCTCTCCAATATTTCCAAGAAAGACTTTGCGTTGCTTCTAATTTTCTAGTATTTCTTTTTTTATTAGATAATTAATAATAATTATTAAATTTCTTCTTAAGTTTAGATGTTTTCGAAGAGAATGTCGAATAGAAATACCTTTTACGTATTTTATTCTGAATATTTATACAAAACATATCCAAATACATCTTGGTATTTCCTAGATACTGTACCTGTTTTAATTTACTCCCTTACTATTTTCAAGATAAATTCGCGAATGGTCGAATTTATTAAATACCTCTTATACATTTTATCTCAGTTCGCAGTTCTCAAATACTTTTAACGAATATTTGCTAGCACAAGAAAATTCATCAGGTATTCCATGTATTTTATTCTATTTCGCAATTCTCAAACATTTCTACAGAGCATTCCGAAATGAGAGTGCCTGTTGGTCTACTCGTTTTAATGTATTCTTCCGTTCATTTATCCTAAATATTTCCAAAATAATTTTATGCATGCAAACACGTTTATTATCTTGCCATTTTACTTTGTAATTTCCAAATATTTCTAAGAACGATTCATTTGTTTCTCTGATTCGTTAAAAATCTACGTATCCATTTTTTACAGCAGGGCAGTTTCAAAATTCACCACATAATCGATTGAGTTCATACAATCAAAATTGTCCTTTTATTTAATTTTAATTAAACGCGCATTTCTTGAACTTCTTCGTCACTTTAAATATATTACTTATAGAGATGGTACAATATTAAAGATATTAAAATATTGTTTACCTTAACATACGTATATTTGATTTCTACAATACTTCATCAAGCATATCTTTGGACCTGGAATATTCTTTCCACTTTCAGCTATCTTGTATTACAATATTTCTTTTTAATTACTAAAATACGAATACCCACGAGAATGTACGTGTCATATCTTTCTTCCTTCTTTTGGGGAGTGGACGTTCGTTTATTTCTTCATTCTAAACAGTTTCCAAGGTGTTGGACGTTTCTCTCTGTTTTCACATTCGCTAAACGCACTCAGGTCCGCCGTTGCGTTGCACCGCGTCGTTTTTCCACGAAATAATTAACATCCATCGCATCGTATTAGTTTCGGCAAACAAACGAACACGATGTCTCTCGCGCAGTGGTACACTGGTGTTTCAACAGGTCTGCTTTTCAGCCGGCCGTTTAGACGGCCATTACTCGGCTCGTTCCGAGATATAAACGGTATATGGTTAATTTTAAAGGAGTCGCGGCTGATGTCGTCCCGTTTTCCGCGGCCGTGTTCCAATTACAGTCGTGCGAGCGAACGGTAACGTAGAGCGAGAGAACAAACGAAGACGTTGACCGCGAGATATGGCGCGCGCGGAAGCTTCGAAAAGCTGTAGCGGAGAAAGGGGCGAAAGGGAGAGAAGCGTGGAAGCTGCCACGTATAATGGATTCGAGTGTAAATATGAATTTCCGCGAGAGCGTATTTAATTATTCTATGCGGGAGTTTGCAGCTTTCCCTTTTTTCCTTTTAACCCGCTCTATCTCTGTCGTCTTTCTTCTCCTTTTATCCTCTTTCACGCAGTCGTTCTTCGAGCATTCTCTGTAGCGGGTTAATGAAAATGTCACAAAGATTTGCGGAGACAGTGTGCACCGGCAACTGGATGGACAGAGAGAAAAAGCAAACGAGATAGGCTTCCATTTTCCCATCGAGATCCACGTTCAAGGAAAAAGGACAGAAAGATGAGGACAGAAGAAAAAGAAGAGAGACAGATACGTGGCTACGTAATCAATTCTCGGCGATTCGCGCGACTCAATTACCCGTGGCCGTCTCCACGGCTGCAACTGCACGGCCACGCGCCAATGTATTTTCATTCTTTCTCTCGATTGTCCTCCCGTCATTGCTCCCTTTTTCCAACTCGGTGTCGCTCGTTTCGCCGCCGTCAATCGGCTATATTAATAGAGAAAACTTCGCCTGCCACCGGGAAAACAGAGCAATTTAACGATCGCGCTCTGGTGACATCGTTTTCGAATTCTTCGCCACCTTTTCTTTTTTCTTTGGCTATTTCACCTTTTTCTTTTTTATTGCGAAGAATTTTGTGCCATTTAGAATCTAGTAGCTATCTTTAGCAGAAAGGTAAAGGTTTTAGTATTTATTGGCGAAAGGAAGTAAAATGAAACGAAATATGTTATCTTTATGGAAGCTTGAAATTTTATTAGCTCGTTTTGTATTTTATCGTGACATCGTCGTGTTTAAAATTCATTTAAGAAGGAGAAATGATATAGTTAAATGTTTTAGCTTCCAGCAACTTAAATCTCGTTAGTTTATTCTGTATTTTATTGTAAGATCATTGCGTACGAAATCTAGTATTTAGAAAGAAAGTGAAATATAACGCACTTATTTATTCTAATATATAAATATTGTTGCGAATACAGAATATATTTGCTGAGAAGTTGGTCCTTGCTGGATAAGAAGAAAACTATCCACCCTTGCCAGCCAGAAGTCTGAGAATTGATCAAGCTTGATTCTTCCACGAAATTCCAATAGATATAATGCTAAAGACAGTTGTATGTTGTGTATAATAAAATGTTTATCATTCTATCTTTGATCCCTTCATATCGTATTGTTCGTACGACGACATCCTTTCGATGAGATATTACGCTCGTTTTATTTTTCTATTTTATACAAAAATAACATTTTTTTAATTTCTTTGAGAATATTACATATACGTTTAGACATCCTATGTAATTATTACGTATTCATTGTTTCTGGTAAATTTCGTAAGTATTCGTAGAGAATAATCAGTCGCACTCGCCTAAAACTCTAATTTCAACCACGTATTTCACTTTTAACATTTAAAGCTCCATGACTCACGTTCGTAAAAATGTCCACTTCTATTCGAAACAGGCATTGTTTGCAACACAAGCACCTTTATAGTCTAAAAAATTCGAAATTATTTTTATTTCCATAAATTGCATTAGCAATTACGCTTTTAAATTTTTGTGCGCGTGCACTAATTAGTCGGTGCGGAATGACGCGTGACTCCGAACCGTAAGTGTAATTAAGCACTTAGCTCTTTAAACTTTCGTGCACTAATTAGTTGGCACGTAACTCTAACAGTAATTTAAATGTTATCTCGAAAATACTTGAAAATATTTAAGTAGAATCAGTCTGATCTGACTAGTTCATTCTACTGATACGATTCTAATGGAGGATAATAAAATTTAACGTTCGTGTTCCGATGACACCGGTTTCTGAACCTTTCTTGTTCCTTTTACTGCTTGTTACAGTGGATGCAACGTCACGATTCCTCTGGAAGGGAAAGAATCTTTCCGTACTATTAAATCGACTCGTGTTTGCAGAACCTGTAGGCGTTGCGAGTTTATTACTCGTCGTAAACTCCTTCGGGAAGATATCGGGACGTGTACTAACTAGTTCCGGGAATTTATGCGCTCCGTTAAGTAGGCTTTCGCTCCTTAAAAAAAAAGAGCTCATCCCGAGCGAAAATAGGTCGCAGTCATTTCCTACTTCCGCAGTGAACAGGAAATTCTAAATAGACTAAACGATCCAATCACCCGATTAATAATTAGATCGCTTTTTTACGCGAATTTCTAATTTTATAACCGAAGAGATATTCTGTGAATTTTTCTAGAAAAAAAATCTAAAAAAGTAATCTAAATATTCTGTGAATTTTGGAACAAACTGGGTACATAAAAATCCGCAGACTATTAATAATTTGGAAGACAAATCTCATTGTTTTGATTGATATTGAGTAACCACTTCTTTTCTAACTATAATTCGGGTTACATTCGGGGGTTGAAATAGGCCACCCAGTGAGGCGTAAACTCTTTTTAAAAGTACCTCATAGAAGGCCGGTTAAATCTCTTTTCCATCCAAGGTTCTTCATTATTCTCAAATAACTTCGAGGATTCCATAACCCTTAGGAGTTAAAGACAGGTTGGGCTGCTCCTTGTTAATTAAAACCTAATCTGATCACACGAGATTGCTACGTGATGTTAGTACGATAGTGGCTCTACGACTAAGTCTTGATATCGTTTCTTAGTCCAAACTAATTTTATGCCAACTGCAAAAAATTCATCATTTAAAAAGAACAATAATTATTGGATCTAATTTAATATTATTTAATTTAACAAGAATATGTTCGTCTATAAAATGAAGGTACACTTCGTCATATTTTATTGTTTTATTTAAAGTACATTTTTTCTTTGCGCCTTCTTGCAGACTAAAAAACTGAACAAAAAATATTAAAAATATTTTTTCCAAGAAAAAGTTTTCAGAAATCTTCAATTTTTCAATGATTACTTCAAAGGATTCTGAGTGGTTCGGTCAGCTTTTCATCATCCCATAGTTTAATTTATCGCCGGCGCCACTCGCGGTGGCTGTAAGTTTCTCTACCAACGCTGGTAAAATCCAGCGTCGAGGATCGATCGAGTAAATCATCTTCCGGCGTTGTCATAATAAACTCAAACATTGTCGTTAACTATACAGCTCTTTAATAAAGAAAGTTATAATTAATATTTCGCCTC
This sequence comes from Bombus impatiens, assembly GCF_000188095.3. NCBI lineage: Eukaryota > Metazoa > Arthropoda > Insecta > Hymenoptera > Apidae > Bombus > Bombus impatiens. The sequence continues at coordinate 61,814 of NT_176737.1, forward strand.
GAAGTAACGGCCCAGGGGTTGAAGCACCGAATGTTGCCCCTATCTATGCATGCGCAAACGAATTCCTTGCGCGAATGGAAACTCCGCGGATGATAATGTTTTTTCTAACGATTTTCTCTTTTTTCCCCCTTTCTTTTCCCTCAAAGTTGGATTTTAAAGCAAATTCCACGAAAATACTGTTGCTCTCGCGATACATTAAGAATCTCATTAAATTGAAGTTTTATTCGATTATCTCTCTTTTGTTTCAGCTTTCCGTCTTTCTTGCAACATAGCTATAAGTAATTTTCTATTTCGCGTGCACGTTTTGTCGCTATGCCATAATCCTGACAAGAGTTAAATCATTGCTAGTAAACGTTGCCTGTTTAAAACAAATGGAAGAATTCGCATTGTTTGATTTTAGATACGCGACAGTATTTGTGTTGCCGATATTTTTAAATCTATATTCTGATATATATCTGTATATTTTAATGTTGATAGATAACCAGAATTTGAAAAATTTAGAAAAATAGAACGCAAGAAATTTGAAGATTCGAGTATGCAAGATTTGCAATATTATAATTTCCATCGTAAAAGATTGGAAAGTGGAAAATTTGGAAGAGCGAGGCATAAAATATTTGAAAAGTTCACGCAAGTATTTCTTCTGTCAGCCAATTCGTTAGAAGATCGAAATATTTAATTACGCGGAACTCGAATTTACAAAATTTACAAAACTTCAATTTCCATTGTAAAAAGGCTAAAATCTTGAAAGTTCGAAACTGAAATTCTGTCGCAACTTTTTACAATTATTTTTTGACAAAATACCTACGTATTTTTGGTAATTATACAAAAGCAACATATAAAATACGTCATTTCGATAAATTTGGTAGTACAATTTGATATCGAAGTAATTTAGTAGGTACCACCGATATTGCCTACTACCTGTTATCAAAACGCTCAGAACCGATTTCTTTCAGCCTAGACGAGCCCTCTCCGTTCTCCTCGCTTCACCTCTCCTCTCGTTACACATTACATTACGCTCGTCGATAGCACTTTGATCTATTCGAGTCGGTCGGTTCACGAAGGAAAAACAGAATTACCCGGTTTGTCTGGCTGTTCGATAGCGGTCGAAAGAGGCGGACTAGGTGCAAGGAGAGTCAAAAAGAGAAATGGCGTTGGTAATAGTGACATACGAGCCAGGACGGTATCTGTCTGCACTGGTTATAGCGATGCTGGCACCGGGAAAGATAGCAACCGCGATAGGGCTGAGGGTAGCGAGTGTCGCAGTAGTAGAACACGACGATAGGGCAGACAAAGTGATCGATAGGCAAGTTCCAGTGAAGACGAGCCACACTTGTCGATAGATGGATACCCCGGCTTTTTCCGGAGGTGGAGGATGCAATCGACCTTCTATTCGCTTTCTACGTTACGTATATTTCACAACCATCCTTTATTATGTATGAACTTCCTGAATTCATCGATTTTCAGATTACGCGTTCCATGATTGTGCTTGATATATGGCTTGAAATTTTTTCGATTTATTTCAAATATTGGTCTGTATGTGATAAGTCTGTGTCAGTAATATTTTGGTATTTTCTAGTATTTTACATTATTTATATTATTATATATGTAGATATTTTGAAAGCTATCAATGATATTGAAAAATGTTTCATACGAAGGTCGAATAATTTCAAGGGAAACATAATTTAATATCGTTAATTTTGTTGCGAGTGTAGAGAATGTATGAACATTAAATCTGTTGTTTCATAAATGGAATCATATATTTTTAAACACATTAATCGAATACATTCGATTATTCGTTAATACATTAACAAGGAGTTCATCGACAGCAGAGTAATGCTATGCATGAATGTAATAAAAGAGAAATTATTATCCGCGATTTATTTGTATCGAATAGATAATGTACAATGGGAAAACATGCGTTGAAAACACTCTTCTTTTTCATATCGAAAGGAAAACCACTTCGAGTTTTTAGAAAATATAATTCAGTCTCTATCACGTTGCAGAGAATATTCGTTCGCAAATTAGGATTACCATAATCGTAAGATTTTATGATCAGAATCGTAACATAATATATTCTCAAACTACATGATTTTCTCGTGGAACGTGTCAAGTATTTTCGATCGTTTTGCAACCATCTTCGGAACTAGGAAAAATTCCAGCGACAAGGTCCAAATTCCATAACACGATCGACATTCTAAACATTTAACAATTTATCTGAAACTTGAGTTTATCAGAAACGCCAATTCCATCACCAACGTCGTTCAAAATCACTCATAAACATGAAATCTAAGAAATCCTAGTTGTCCCTCATCTACAATCGAACCACTAAAGACGCCAAATACGACGAAAAGAAGGAGACGGTACTAGTTAACATAATATTCCGCGTTGGCTGATTTCCAAAATTATTCGATAATAAAGCTGGGTGCGTGGTACGTGGAATGCGCACTAGGAAACGAAGCGGAAGAGTATAGCAGACACAGATGGAGGAGGAGAAGAAACGTAGAAAAGAACAGAGTGGCGAGGCAGTTTCGCTTGGCTCGGCTCCATAATATTATTGTTTTATTTGCCGTGTTTACGAGGCAATGGAAAAAGATGGAAACAGAAGCGCGCACAGAGAGACAGTTTATTATGCAGCTACGAAGAATTCTTCCGAGGAAACGAAGATAAACGCCCGACCGAGTTTCACGCAACGCTAACACGGCAGCAGCCTTGGACCGTGATAGACATCTGGCCACTTAGCACGCGTTTCTCACTGTCCACCGGCACCGGAAAAACAATTTTATCGTCGAATCGCTAAGATAGAAGACGCTCGTTTGTTCTACGCACCCTTCAGCCAACCCGTCTTTCTAATTGACCGTTTCGTTTATTTTTACTGCTGATGAGTAAGTGATAACAGACGATAATTATTTCGCCCCAGCTCTATCAACCGTATGCGTTATTCTTTTGGATGGTTTACGTATTATGATAATGTATTGGAAATTTTGTTGGTAAATGATTGATAGGATTTGCACGAAGTTAAGTAATATATCGAGTTTTGCGATACAAAAGTAAATTTCGTGCGAAGATTATTTGTTCTGACATAGGACGAGTTAGCAAAATTTATAATACTCTATAATACTCGATATTAAGATCCACAACTAATGCAATTTCACTGCGTTAAATTCGAATCGCCCTTCGAATCGTCACTTCCATATACTCTGTCAACTTGACTGAAAACTTTCTCGTGCTACACTTACCTTACTCTTGCAACAACCCAACCATTCCATTACAGACATCCTACGCGTTCAGAAGACGATTTTCCAGAGTCCACAATTCAAGCACATCGACACAATAAAAAAAAAAAAAAAAAAAAGAAAGAAAGAAAAAGAAGAAAAGAAGGAGGAAACGGAAAGGAAGCTAAAAAAGGGAAAAGAATCGTGTCGTTTAACAGAGAGATATTCCCTGCGACTTCTAAACCATAGCGGATAACCATTTCACGAGTGGTCGTTGAAAGAAGCGTGGGCGGGTTGGAGCAACGAGCCGAGGCGTCGCGCACGGGCGCGGCAAAGCGCAAACAGCTGGGACAATGGCGGGACGGTTGTGTAACAAGGAGAATCCAGTAGTCGGCCGGGACACCGTGCTCCTCTCGTCTATTGTTGTCCCGTTCTCTCGATACGACGGCCAGAGGGTGAGCTAGGTGTTCTTTCTCCGTGAGTATATACGACACTCGGAGGCCGATGGCACTTCTACGAACGGCTGACCCGACAATGGACCACTCCACTCGAAGCTGAACCATTCCTATGCTAACAGCCTTTCACGCCAAGCGCAGAGGATTCAGGCCAGGTCTGGCCTGCACACCACGTAGCTTGCGTTCCTCGCGATTCTCTGAGCCGGTTAGCCCGCCTGTTATCCACTCCTTCCCTATTTCTCTCTCTGTCTTTCTTCGTTCTGACCTGTCGGCGCCGTATGCTGCCGCGAAAAACCATCTAGAGCCAGCCAACCGTGCAACAACCGATTCCTCGTGATGGCCGATCTTGCAGATCAAGATCAAGTAGAAAGTATACGAGCCAGGAGTTTCTGTTGGTTGAAGGTTGAGATGAGCATGGTATGAGAAGGTATGTGAGTATCGTACATAACGTTGTTGGTGATGGAAGATTAGTTAGGGTAGATAGAGATTGGAGTTTTGGAAGTGATTGTTGGAAGTTGAAAAGTTAAATTAAATCGTTCACTGTGGAACGCGAATTGGATTGTCAATCTCTTGATTATAATATTTTGTTTATCTATTTGAGAACCGATTCGGTTTTATGGTTTCGGTTTTCGTTGCATTTTTATTGGGGACGAATTATATCGTACTTACATGTGCGAGGATTAAAACCGACCTAATAGAAATGGACACTTGTTTCTATTGCTTTTTAATTCTATGATTGTAGAATATTCTGTTTAATCGTCTTATAATAGTAATCTAAACGAACGAAATAGAAGTTTCGTCATTCGCCGCGTTTTTTGCCATTCGTTATGTACGTATAACTGAATTTTTTGACGTGCAACGAATGTGGTAACACAATATATGAATTATGTGACGCGAGGTAGGAAGTTTGTTCGCGATGTGATGACACGTAGTGCTGTTAAGAGACCACTTATGCCAGCGGCAATTATCTCTGAAGGGGTGAAATTCAAGAAGGATGAGTTTCACGTAGGACTGCAATGTAAAGTTATGGTACATTTAAGGGACAAGAGATGTGTTTCCGTGAATCATGCTGAACTTTCGAGGAAATACTTATGAGAAGGAGTTAAACACTACGAGGAAATGAATTACAGACGTTTGTACAGCAACGTTGTAAAATGAATATTCTCTGAATTTAGCAGAATTGTCGGTTGTCACTTTTAAAAGCAAAATTCTTTCCAGAACGTTTTCTTAATTCTAGAACTTTTAAATATATCAGAAATAAATGTCATCCTCTCGCAATAAATAAACTCATGGAAGTTTTCTTCTTGAGAATATAATCCTATAGACATGCAATGAAAGTAAAAAATTATCGAAAGGTGAAGTCGATCAGTCTGGCTTCTAATAGACTCGTATATCTGTTATTTAACATTGGTCAAATCATATTATTAGCAGCACGCCAACTGGCGCGGCGTGACCCGCTGTTAAAATGTTAATAAACCACCTTGGATGAAGAACACGACGTGTCGCGATAAAAGCGTCTCGAACCGGTCCATTAACACCGAAAATCACCTGGCAATCCGCGATGACTATCATCCGCAATCTAAATTCCCAGACGTGGATGTGTTGGTTAGTTTGCCACGAGAAGACTCAACCAACACAATCGCTCTGTTTCTACTGAAGTTTCCATAAAATTGTTCTGAGAATCATGACGTAAGCTCGTGCCTGCCACTACATATCATCCACGTCGTGTCAGCAGCTGAGCCTAATTATCCAAAAATACCCGACGATTTCTGCCAAGATAACAATACGTATAATTGACCAGAGTATAGCGGTTAGTCAGCGTTTTGGCCACAAGCCAAACACGCCCGAAGAATTCTACAGAGTTGATGAGACACGCGAAGAGAGGTGTTCAACGGACATTGCTGGACGCACAGTTAGAGATGCGAGATCGCGGTTTCTCGTGGCGGAAGTGGCATTCGAGTCATGTGCTAGCAACAAGTGGCGATAGGCTGTAGCAGTCATGGATCGTTTCATGGAACGATGTATTCATTAGGCCCGTTTTATTGGAGTTAGACACGATGAATTGGACGTTAGGCAAAACTCTTTGGGAAGAAATGTTCGCGTTTGGAAGTTCGATGGTAAGTAGCTTGTAAAGCTACGAACATGCTTCTGACGTGGAGTTTAGTAATAAAACGAAATAGTTGGTTCAGAGAGGTGGGTTACTCGTGGGGAAGATTGAACATGGGGTGCGTAAGGTCATGAGGCTTTAATGGTGCGTTTTGCGTAATATTTTGCGGAGTTAGATGTAATTGGTAATAGAAGGAAGTTCGATTAGGTGTCGAACGATTGTGTATTGTTTGATGCGATTTATATTTATGCCTCTAGTTATTGAGGAATCTTCTTAAATCTTGAAATCGGTATGAAAAACGTAGATCAATCGTCACTTTGCTAACAAATTATAAATTAGAACATTTATAATACGTAAATAATTTTCAATATTTTCATCATACAGAAAACTTCATCTTTCTATATCACAGTACACGTCGTCTCTCGATTAGGTTTAGGTATGTTATCATTTATAGCTTCCGTACACGATTGCTCATACCGTCATTAATTTCTAAATCGTTTCAAATACAACGATTTTACAACAAATACAGCAGTAGAATACCGATTATCACTCTGTCAATAAACGTCACTGCTTCGTATCGAAATTATATACATATCAGTAGAACATTAACTTTAAAAAACATTATCAAACGCAAGTATACGATTCTGCTTTTACGCGAGGGTGCACGTCGTTTCAAAGCCGATGGTTTGCCCGATAGAAACACGGCGCAGCGTTTCGAAGGAGACGCGAGAGCAACATCTAAGGCATTAGCGACAAAAGTGATTTGTTCTAACCGCGACGTCTCCCATCAGTCAAAGCGACCAGTTCCTCGAGTTACGAATGGATTTAACGATCGTCTCGAGACTTTGTCATTCCCTGGAATCTCTGACAGTGCCTGTCCCGCCAACCTCTTCGCCTCTCCTCCCCGTTTGCTTCTCCTGCGTCGGGAACCGCTTTGAGGAAACTCGTTAATCCACCTCTCGAAACTGCGAGGGTGCTCGAACTTCTCCAGTCGAAAATGATCGACCGGCACCGCATTCGGTTTTCCCGGAACATCGTTGAAGGGTGCATACAATTGTACGCGAGAAAAGGACAGAAACTCAGGGTTTCTCTCGGTATAATTGGGAATTTTGTGCGAGCCACGCGATCGTGCATTCTTCTCGGTACTTTGTTAACGCGAGAGTGCCCAGAGTATTAATGGAAAGGAGGAAAACTGGGCTGTGTGTGGGTTCCAGTTTAATGGGACTTTTTCATCGATTATTCCATCACGATGTTTGATATCTAGGTCTTGGATTTACGGCGTGTGAGAATTCAGTTTATTGTAGTTACCGATAGGTATGAACAGGTCTTTATGAACGTTTATTTCACTAGGGATCGAATTCTTCAATTAGGTTTATCGTCGAAAGATGAATTTATTATAACATTGATACGCGTAAGTAGCATACGTCGTTGTAGGTATTTCTTTGTTCGATGAATAGTTCAACGAGTTTTTACGATAATAATATCGCTAATTTATCTTACGAAATTGTGAAAAGAGAAGTATTTCTTTAAATTATTCTGCAACAATTATCTGTTACCTGTGAGAAAGATACATATTCTTACGAAAAATTTCTTCTACCATACTCGTTGCTCTTCTTAAGTTCGCGAGAGGCTTTTTTAAACACAGCTACTCTATTTTACAATTGATCACTTCGTCGTACATTCGGATGAAACTTAATCGTACTCCATATTATGCTCATCTTCGAGGATCGTCGAAGATCTCCACGGTTATTACGAATGAAACGTTGTACAATAATTCCAAACGAGGTAGGGTGCAAATACAGATCGACGGTGGAGCGAGGAAGGCAAACTCTAAAACGGATATACGATCGAAGTTCTAGAGAGTATTCCCGGTGTAAAATATTGGTCTTCCGTGATACTCGGTGTTTGCCGAGTTAATAAGAAACGGACGATCTTTACGACCGATGAAACTCGTTAATTTGTTTGAAATAGGCGTGGGTGGACCCTGAAACGTTATTGCCTGTTCAAATTAGAAAAAAATAGAGAAAAACGTTAGACTGAGATTTAATAGCGAATAGTGGAAGAACGTGTATTGATTCGTGTATCGATGAAACATGCTCAAAAACTTTTCGAATATTACTGTTATTAAGTAACTAATATAATGCCAAAGGAATTATTAAGTAATGTCTTTGGTAAACATTGGTATTCGAATGTTTCGAGATAGGATTCATAGATTCGTGCAGTAGACACGGAATATCGTGATCAGACGAGTCTGACCAGTTTATGTTTCATAGAATTATTGAATTATAAATTTTATGGGAAGCTAGAGCAATCAACTTTTCAATTCATTCCCTTACTAAATATAAATTCATATTCATCATAATCATATCCATCTTATAATAACTTTCCATTATGATTTATATAATAGACATGTGAAATACAGATATATAAAATTCTACGTGGATTCTAACACTTCGGAATAACAAATGATTGTATAAAATGAGTGAAAATATAATTATCAATTATAGTCGTAAGTTTTCAGAAATGGAAATTTTTCAAAGAAATTTCTCTTCAGCAACGATAACAAAATATCGAATTACACGAGGTGTTCGAAAAGCGAGGATATTATGGTTCGATGGAAACGGATTGGTTTTCGAAGAAGATAGAGAACATGGAGCCGCGTCTGTTCGTCGCGTGAGCATAAATCTAAGCAATCCATCTATAAAATGAAAGCCGAGGGGCAAAAGGGTACATCGAACGTTGCAAAGGTAACGTGTGCATCCATGTGTCAACCCAAGCCCGTCTCGTGCTCGTGGTCAATAAGACCGTTGGTTCTTTCCATTTCTGAGAATTATGTCCCCGGCGTTCTCGTTTCTTTTCAATCCTGCTTTCATCTTCCAGTTATATCTTTCGAACGGAGACGAACGTCCCATCCGGAAGGATGAAAATAAAGGTGTTTTCGAAAATGGCGCGTGAGATACAGGAAGCTTGATGAAATGACAGAATAGGATGTAAAATTCCAATGGAAATTGTTCTGCATTAATAGAAATATTTTATAGATATAGACGCGTTGAATAAATATTTCGAAATATTCTATAAATATAGAGATGTATTGAATGAATATCTGAAAATATTTCAGATGATATTTTGTAAGATCGTTTAGATCTCGTAAATATTATAAATTGTTATATGTATCGATAAACGTATCTTCAATTACTTTCTCTTTTATTCAACAAAATTTCACGTCACGTGTACAACAATGTAGAAAATGTAGGTTAATGGATTTTTTTTCAAACGTTAATTAAGGGTTCGTTCTTTAGAAAGATGAAAGTGACGGGGAAGGGAAGGTTGCAGTTCAGTGTAACTCCGTAAAAGGAGAACGGCACGGAACGAAATGAAGGAACAACTCGAGATACCATTTCTTCGTTCCATTTAACTGCAAGTGCCTTCATCGTGAAATAACGGAACAGCGCGGCGCTTTGCTGGTTTAACTTCGTTCCTTTCTCGATACTTGTCGTGCCGTTTGCGCGTTAGAAGCGCAAGAATTCATTAATTCATTTCGACGACGCGCTTTCTACACCTTAAAGTGACGTAAAAATGCGAAAACAATTTTTCGAAGTAAAATATACCTCGACGGTATACAATGAACGACGTTAAACTGCGAAACGATAGAATATTTCGTGTTGTGTTGTAACGACATTAAAGATATTCCAGACGATGTAGTTAATCAACGATATTAAAAATATTTCACATAACGTCGTTAGTTAAAATCAACTCTCCGAACTCTCGAATTCTCTAAAATACCTGACAATTGCATTGCAAATCTAGGAATTTCAATCTATCCAATTCATTTCGATGCGTGTCCAACTTTCTACATCGAAATAGTAATATTCATTCGCATCGACAAATAACATGTTTTATTTGCCATGTAGTCGACGTTCCACGAGTTGGATAGAAGATTATACATATAAGGAACCATCACATCGAAAGTTTTCCTGCTCGTTTTCCAAGAACAACAACAACAACAACAACAATTCGCTAGATCTCTCGTGCTTCCTCTTCGATACTGTTTGAAGGGAAACAATTTTTGCCCGGATCAGCCGTGTAATGCGGTTCCTGGCGGTCGAGCAGCCGCAGTTTACGCTCGGTGCAAGGATTTCTCTGGTCTCTGTTGGCTCGTCTTCCTCCCTTTCAGCCTCTCCGTTCGATGTGCACGTAGAAGCCGCGAGCTAATCCCTCGACAAAGGGGCCATCGAGTATCGATCGCTTATTCTCTTTGACGTGCCGGCCGCTATCTCTTGGCTGCACACTCGTCCATGATAAGAGCTCTAGTTTACTCACACGTTCAACCCAACGATCGGCGCATAGAGTATCCCCATTTTCACCGCTACTTTCTTCTTTCTTCTCGTCGATGCACCTACGTTCTTCTTCTTGTTGTTTCGAAGAAGACAAGAATTAAGTGAAATTTTTCACGAGACTCTCTCGATGGTTAATGGAGCTTCTTCTTGCCTTATGTTGTCTTTTAATGCAGGTATTAGTAAATGACGATGACTGGAGATATTGGATCTTACTAATTGCGCAAGCGAATGGTTACAAGTCCTTTCTGAATGTGATATGAAGCATGTGATGAAAGACGATATTAGGCGTCCCTGGTATTGCAAAGGGAATTATTGATCGTTGATCTGTTTAGCAAGCATCGTGGGCTAAGTGTTTCTAATAGAACTGTTCGATACGTATGTAGTCTTTATGGATTGATTTCGATGTATCGAGTAGTTTAGAAATTAGAAAATTACTTAGTATTATTATTTTAGTCGACGACTATTATTACTATTTTGTCATCTTTCATCATCAATCATCGTCGTCTTAGGACAATGCGAAAGAACGGAACGTCGGTATCTTTTTTCACAACCAAAGTAACGTTCTCGCGAGAACATTTTCCTGTATAAACGAATAACATGTTTATGTAGTTTTATAATTCCTTTTTGTCGCGTTTTATCGTTGTTTCCAATTATTTAACATACATGTATAAGGTACTTAAAAAGAAAATTCGTACAAAACGTGCGTAGCGTTAGAATTTACGAGAGAAAGAAGAAAGAACATCGGAGCCTGAGTTATTCGAGCAATCCATGCAATTATAGGGCGAATCCAGCGAAGTCCTGAACCGACGAGAAATGGCAGAAGCGTTCACCTGCTGTGGGTGCATAATTTGGCGGCATAAATTAATACGTCCCTGGAAATCTCAGGTCTCCGACACAATTAGGCGGAGATTAATTAAAGCCATTTCACATCTCAGCGGGCTTGCTCTCCCTTTACCGCCACCCTTTTCGTCCCTTCTTTCTATCCCCTATCTCGTTTATTCTTTGTCCTTATTCCGATTGTGCTGTACGCTATTCTTCTTATTGTGTCGGCGACCTCCCATTTTTTCTTCTTTTGGTTTCTTCTTCCTTTCGTTTTATGCCATTCATTTTTTCCATTACTTGCTTCCCACGGCAAATTAGATCCGCGATTGACGAGTTAGAGAAAATGGAGGTTGGACAAGATCCTAGTCGTTGTAAAAATTTCAGAATATCGGAAGATCTTTCAAAAGCAAGAATCATGAGCGGTGAATCCTCTCCTGGAATTATTTGAGAACCAATCTTTTAGGAAATATAAATGTCTATACATTTATGGGAAATTTAAGTATGCGAAAATATGTATATCTGATGCCTACAGCAAGCAAAAACCTATAAAACATCCAAAGTAGGGTAGAACATTTACATTCCGAGATTTTTGTTTCACTTTGCGTAAGAACAATAGCGTCTAGTTACAACGTAAGAAATACTTGCCATTCAAGTTTCTGCAGTGTTTCGCGAGGTCCATTAACTCGTGGCAATACGCGACTGAATGCGTTAATACAATCCAGTTAGGGGCCTACTGACAGCCATGAAAAACTTACGTTTTAAAGCTAAACCATAAAGCATACTCATTTACGTGAGCGCAGCCGCGCTACTTTGACACTGTAACGACCATAAAGAGAAAGGTGCTGTTAAAAGTTGCTCCCCTTTCCCAACGTAATTGTTTCGAAAGTGAAATGCTCTTGCGTCTTCGAGAAACCTGAAGTATCCATCATAAATGCAAATTTATTTACTACTAGCATACTCTAGTAAGTATACTGGAGTAAAATTGAACGATATTTCCAAGTACCATCATCGAATCGCACTTTTTACACCGTAGAATGACAATAATAGTTTGTAAGGTCGTCGATTCAATTTTTGTTCAATTTTAGAAAATTATACCAAAGATAATACAGAGATTTAGTTGGGAGAGGCTTCTATGTTTATTTATTTTTATATATAAAATTCTGTTGTAAAATAATATCACGCTGCCGTAGTACGCTATTACAATAATATTACAGATGGAAACTTCTGAGGTCGATACACCGTAAATGTAATTTTACGACCATCTTGAGAAGTTCAAAATATTGACAATTATTTTAACAAGCAAATTTGTTAAATTCCGAAAACTAAAAATCACGAGATAGATTTGTAAACGTTATTCCCTAAAATTATATGTCCTATTATCATCCAGTTTGCAATCATCACTTGTGATCATTTCGTCGCTATTAAATAACGTTAGGTTCCTTATTGTTATTTAGCATTTTACCATCTAACTTCCATTTGGTTCCTTAGTATTACCCCAAAGAACAGATTTCCATTATTCACTCAAAAAAATACTATGTAAAAAATACTATGTAACATATATATTTATAACAAACATATTACCCGTTCTGTATTATACCAATTAACAACAATAGTTTACTAATGTCATTATTCTACCTCGTTTCTCACTACTTTATTTTAAACTCCCCTTCAGATACGATTCTGCGTCCAAAGAGCAAAGTAATCGATACTTGCCAACGCCATTAATCAATTGTACAGATTTTCACGTTCGCCGTCAACGGCGACAAGCAATGGCTTGTTTACATTTAATCATTATACTTCAGGACGCGTGGTTTTATTGTCAAAGAGTGAGAGGATGAGGCATGGGTTTGAGTAGACAAGAGGGTGGTTGTGTCTTCATCTCCGTCACCCTTGCCGCCGAGTATGTAAATTCGCGATAATAGCAGGGGATGCTTCATCCCCTAACCCAGACTTAGCTTGGCCTTTATGAGTTAATAACTTGGGTTATCGAGAAATTCGCCTTGACTAGCTCCATCTCCTTTGCCCGCCTCGTGCCCACGCACTCGTGTGCGCGCGACCTTGCAAGAATCTCGAACAATCCTCACCACCGAGGCGAATACCGAGCAGCATTCAACGGTTAATAGCTGTCTTCGTCGTGATTTCAAGCAGACGTGGCACAAATTTATCGCTGAAAATTGATAATCGCAGATGCTTGATGTTGACCACGATATACAGTTGCGGATGAAAGATAGTTTATAAAATGAGAAATATAAAAAGCCATCGTAACTTTACCGAGATGGATTGTACGTAGTAAGAGGAACGAATAAATAAAAGTCACAGTGTCATAAAATTCACAAGTGTGCGAAGCTTTGTTTCTTTTTATTCGCCGCTGCATCCGAGCGACTCGTAATTTTATTAAAACTTGAAACAAAATTTATCAAACGTAAACATAGAAATACTTCCATCCTTAACAATCGTAATTTAACGACCAAATCCTATGCGTTATCCAATTTAGTTCGCCAATTAATTACCAAGAACGAGTCTCGTCGTTATTCCCGCAATAATAACCATTATACCAACCAAATACATTTCCTTCTCTAGGACCAGATTTAATTTTACGAAAATACCCGCTCTGCGAGCAACACTCGTCAATGGATCAAAAGAAAACGTAGGAGAACCAAGAAGACGAAAACTAAACCACGGAGAAACGCTGTCTGAATTTCGCGCATCTCCGCGAGCAAATCGCTAAATACGCAATTAAAGAGCGTCCGGGGATGTAACAAAGCTTGGTGTGCCAGCGATCGCGATGAAAACCGGAGTCGATCCGATGTGTCCCAGATTCGCTGCAGCGTGTACCCGGAACAAACAATCGCAGAGGGCGGCCTCTTTGCCAGCCGTTTCTCGTTAATGAATAAAAAGGGGATCGGCGATTCGATTGGGAAGCAGCCGCGCGGATATCTCGCAATTTCGCGGCGCTCGGCCAAACCTCGAGCCGGTGAACGCGAGAGTAGGCGCGCACACGCGTCAATATTTGAGAGAAAATTGAAAAGGGTTAATTAGCGAGCCGGTCACGCCGTGTGACGTATCTAGTTTGCGGCGTGGATTTGCGCGTGCTGCTCGCTCGATTCGCAACACAGTGAAACAGAGATGGAGAATAGAAGATGAATGTGAACGAGAGAGGGACAGAGAATTGCGTGCGTGTGGCAAATAGACACGTGGATCGCGTTGCATTGTGGGCCAGAATTTATAACAGAACGCATTATCCGCGCGAGCATAAACACGGCCACGTATGCAGCTTGTGGCCGGACAAACGGGATAGTTGATACGCGACGAAACGTATTTACGAGCCGCTCGTTACGCGCCATTCCCTCGGCCCGCTTTCCGTTTCGTTCGCGCGAATCGATAAGCTGCCTGCCGCGGGATTTACGGCCTAGACACGGCGATTTCGCTTCGGCGATCGCGCGGACAAAGCGCACCGATTCAATGGACGAATATTTGGAATCGCTCGACTAATGAATTCCGCGCGATGACTTTTTTGACGGATTTCTGCTTTGCTGGATACGTTCGATCCCTCTTTGTTCGCTGGATCTCTGTTTTACATTCTTCTTTGTAGCTTTTTCCAGGAAGTTTGCGACCAACTTTTTCTATTGAAATTATGTTGTTTCAGAAAATTCCGAATGATTCGACGATTCGTTGTTGTACGTAGGTTTATGAATCTTTCATCGGCACAGCTAAGAGATCGTATAATACGCGTTGTAACTGCAAGATCCATAAATATTTGACGATACAGTGAAATTATGTACGTGGGAAATATATGATACTAAGAATTTTCGTACATTTTTCGTTCTATCGAAGAAATCGTAACATTAAAGTACAACTTATAAATAAAAAATCCACAACTCAAACTAGACGCTCGTAATAAATTTATTAGGACGATTCCGTTCGATTTATGAATTCAGCGCGGCTGTCTCGTTATCCTCAAATCGAACAAGAAACTGTCCCTACTACTAACAAATCTCGCTTCGATTTCGCTAATCAATCAACCCTCTATACGAAAAAAATCAGTAAACAAGAACAACAAGCAAACAAAGAAATAAAAAACGAAGAAGAAAGGATATATTCGACCGGTAGCGAGTATTTACCAGGAATATTACGAGAGGGTGGAAGCCAGCCATACGTCCCGATTCAGGATTTAAGAGGGGCCGGCCAAGGCCGTACATATACGCGCATAAACGCGCCAGGCGAAATTCCATTATCGGCTAGCGGCGATAAATATTATAAATTGGGGTGGTTGCTGTCGTTTCCCTCGCTCTCGCCTCCCTGTCGGTTACACGAAACACCACCTTCCCCGCACCCTCGTTCCCTTTTCTTCGTCCACTCTTCTTTCTCGCGTTCTATCCACCCCCTTCTATCGAAGCCATTCCCTTTCCCATCGCGTTTTCCGTGTCTGGCGTACTTTCTCTGCTCGCTCACAAAGCCACCCCCCGCGAGGAGGACACCACTGAGCCAGCGAATATATATCGTCGTCCTTCGTTCACCATCTCCCACCCCTCTTCGCCTGGTCTCCTTTTTTTAAGCCCTTTCGTGATAAATCTAGCCCACGAAGGGGAATGGTTTAAGCGATTTTAACGGCGGGG
>NT_176737.1:77808-214947 GCF_000188095.3 Bombus impatiens
GAGCGTTATTGGCCGCCGGTATCGCGACGCCACCACCGGGCTTTATTTCTTTCCTCTATATCCCATTTCTGCTCGATTCTCCATTCCATCCCTCGATTTCCGCCCTTCTACTTTTTCTTTTCCTTCGTTTCATTCTCTTTTTTTTCCCCCGCTTTCTTCCATTTGTCGCTGTATTTTGTTCCTTTCGTTTCTCCTCTCCACGGCGACGTTTCGTTCGAAATACACTCGAGGCGTACGGTGTTTCGATGGCAGAGATGTACTCCGTGCCGACGCAGACGACGATGGTTTTTGCGGAAACAAACGATACGCCAGCTGAAAATGCTTTGACGAAAACGGCGGAGTGCTTGTCGAACGGTTGAGTTTCGGATTGATGGTTTTGGAAGCGTGGATGTTGAGCTCGAGAGGTTTTTTTTTTTTATCGCGTTTCTAGAGACATCACAGCTTTGTTGCGTTTACCCTTTATTTTAGGCTGGATGCTTCTCCGACGTTTTACTTGTATTTTAAGATAACGTTGAATACCTTGGAATCATTGTGTTTCCAGAGCTTTGAAGTTAGCTGGAAACTGTGTTGTGTAGAGGGTAGCAATTGAAATGCGAGCAGAAAATTTGTGTCGCGAATTTAAAATAAAATGCCTGATGCAGAAAAAAATTCTCTACTTTTAGTTTGATACTGCAATTAGTTGTATATTTTGAGTGTCAAAACGGAAAGCCGAACGAGAAGGCCATTTGTAAAGAGAGATTGAAGAAGTTCGAGATGCAGAAAGAACAAAAATTACAATTTTTAAAGTGTCTAAAAGTAAAACGAGGGATAGATAGGAAGTCGTTAATGTTTTATGACAAAAGAACGCTTCGGTAATTGGAAATATTTCAATTCTTTAAAAAATGCGGATACGCTTTGTTCGAAGAAGCATAGTATTATGTTGGACGCATAGAATTTTGCTCTTTGCCTAATAAAATTCATTGAATGAAAGCTTGATTAATTATAATTTATCGAACCGCTACGTATCAATTTACGGATTTATTAATACCATTCAAATAATTCTAACTCGATCTCTTTTATCCCCTCTCCCTTCATAAAAAAAAAGAAAAACAATTAATACGGAACGTCCTAATTTCGTTAAATTAAAGATTCGCAGTGTAACAGCGGTCTGTTCGCGTTCCACGTGAAATATTGAAAGAAAAATAATTACGATATAGTCTTGTTTAACAATGCTTCACATCCACGATGAAATGGAATTGGTCACAAAAGTGAAGCGTCGAGAAAGAAAGCATCGGGTGAGCTTCTTCACATGGAGCCTCAGCTAAAAATGGAAACGCAAAATTGAATATCAAACGTCAGATACAATCGTCGGTTTGATTCCACAAAGGAAGATTCTTGATCAAAGCTGCGATGGAACAAAAGACCATCCAGCGCTGCGTATTGTTCCGCTATGTTAATTAATTTAATTAGCATCGAAGCGCGGATTAAATCAAGATACCAGTCTTTGTCAGGAAGTCAGCTTTCGGCCGTTTTCCGAATTAACGAAATTTCCATCCCCTTTGGGAGTGAAGAATGTCGAGCGTACTCAGAACGTTGATATTGATGTGTTAATTATGACAATTATTGTGTTGCGATGCTACGTTTAGAATTATTTCATTTTCTTGCCACGTTCGTATTAATTTAATATTACTGCAATAATTTTACTTAAATATTTTTTAATTTAAATCTTCCGGCAAATGATAACGCATAGTAACAGCAAAGATATAGAAAACTTAATCTAAAAATTGTCTCTCGTTATTACTTTATTTTATTTTTACAAACACAGTTATACATTCGTCTGGTAACGTCACCAAGAAATATCGTTTTAAAGTAATATCTTTGTTTTCCAAACTTACTAAATAAATTATACATATATACGTCACGATAGAAAGAGATTAAGGGCCGAGAAAACGTAACAACAGTATGATTAATTACATCTGTAGACACTGCTGCTCGAATTTATTAGTAAGAATCAATTAAGAAAACAATTAATTACCTTCGTCTTTGGAAGAAGCGGTTATCTATCCCACTCGCCCACCCCCTGAATTAATACTTTCCATTTCTCCTACGTTCAAATCTAATTTATGTATAAATCTACAAGATAGGGTATCTCTATATATATATCTCTGTCCATTTAAAACAACTGACGTATTTTTAACTCATCCATCCCTCGGCTTTACAACACAATTTCTCATTCGTTGTCATATTAATACAATGGCAACTTAAATCTCCAAATAAGATCAAAGAACTTTCATCTCTATTTCTTACATAAACATAACATTTTCCATGCCGTATGCCGCGAAGATTATCTGGTTTTACAGAGGCTTCGCTGTGATCTCACAGTCGCCTAGCTTTATCCGAGAGCCATCGACAGGGATGAATTAAGCGCAGTCAGTCGCGCGATACTTATTTTCCCTCTGGTTGATTGATAGCGTCGTGTAAGGGAACGATAGTGGACGTTAACGATTCTCTCCATCTTCCCGCAATATATTCCACAGACCGTTGATAAAAAGCCCAACTATCTATCGCCAGACCTGCCCTCGATCCACGATTTTGCGCCATTGGCTCCGGCCTCGTATCCATTACCTCTGCCCCAGAACGTCAGCGTAGCTTTTTACCAGGACAAACGCCAACACACGTTTATGACTTCAGATCGTTTCTTGCCCCGTACCGTGCAGTACGGGATTGTTAATTCACTGGCTGGTAAGTTTCTTGTGAAATCTACAGGATAAAACAATTGGGTTAGTCGTGATATACCCGACACAGCTCGTGCAAGTTTGCTACTTCTGAACTGAATTTAAGTAAAACCACCCCAAAGGTGGTTTCTTTCGAGATATTGTAGGATATTGCCAAATCTGGCCTGGTTTCACCTGTTGCAGATTCCGTTTCTTCGATCATTTCGAGAATTTATATCTAATAGGATTCTATAAGAAGGGAAGGAGAACAAATTTCATGTTTTTATGTTGTAATCATTAATAATTTTATTTCTACGGACGTCACTTGAAACGTCCGTCGAATTCGTAATCTGATTAGAAAAACTTCCATGGCAATTTTACACCTTCAACAAAACTCACCAGGGCTGACGTTATTTGAAATCCAAGATTATTTTCTTCGACCCAGTTACTTAACGACTGGATTATGAGAAAATGAAGAAGTCGATTTTACTTGAGCTTTAATTAAAGATCAAACAGTTGTTGAAACGAAAGAGCGTAGTATAACCGGAAAATACTAAGGATTATTAGCACCGAGCATCTATTACGAAAAATAATACTGTTTCTACAAGTGTCCAAGTATTATTTTAAAAAATAGTTAAAAATGATTACAAAATTAATCTAAATCGACAATTAATTTAAAACAGCCAAAAAATTAAATTGTGCCAAAATATTCACCGTTGTATAGGATTAAGTTTACAAATGTAAACGTGTACTTATCGAGTTTCGCCGGAGGGAAACTTTCATAGTACGGCGATTTCGGACAGGATGGATTTTCGGCTAGTTTCTACCAGTCGACAAGATGTCGCGAAATACCATGAGACTGACAGCCGGCTGACGACGAATTGTTTTCACCCGGTCCTGCTCGGGCTCGCGATCGATCACTGCGCAAACCGTAAACGATTGCTTTGGTGAATATTTTAAATCGTTCTGGCCCTTCGTGACGTAGACATTTCATGCATCATCGATCGCCACTATTAATATTGATTGACCATAGCTGAAGCTTTAACGAGCATTTCCTCCCAGCGCAGAGTACAAACATGTTTATACATTGTTTTATCGAAAGAATTCGTTGATTGATTTAGTTGGCGAGTAACGCAGAGTGGGATTTTAATGTGGTTCGTTTGAAAATGTGTGCTCATTTGTGGTATAGGAATATTTTTTAGTACAGTGTTCTTTGAACGTTTTAACCATTTGTTACGTAAAAGTCTCCTTAATATTTTACCAATGAAGAAACTAATGAAAAAAATGTAGATAAAATTTAAAACATGATGAATTATTAGGTATTTCATAAGATTGTACAAAATATAATTTAAACTTCAAAGGGTTACAGTTGCCATAAGAAATCTTGATCTATAAAAATGTGTTTTGAACGTTCGACAATCGTCATAATTTTGATTAATTCGCGAATGAATAATAATAGTACGATGCTCGACCTATTTTGCAACAAATGTTTAAAAAATCATGTGCATTTGTACAAATATTCTTTTTATACCTTGTCACTGATGAACATGTATTTTTAGATGTTATTTTTATTGTATGCGCGTACCTCCGTGTTTTGGTGGAGTGTATTGAAAATAAACAGCGATTTGAAATTGTATCGGAACAAATAAACGTTCTGTTGTTTGCTCAAGTGAAAAGGATTCTTCGTATAACGCAACGATCCACGTTCTTGTGGAAGAGCTGGAATATATCTATATATATTACCGCAAAAGTGCAACGAAACGATGAATATCCATCAAATACTGGCTCGAATATTTAGGTATATTTAGATGCATGTATACGCGATATTTTCCCTCTATTTTTTGATGATAATTAATTATAATATTACCTTTCATATTCTGACACTGACGCATCTATCAATTCATAACGTTTTTCCTTAAATAATTACCATTTATATATCATCGAGATAGATCAGCAAATTATACTTTTGTCATATTTAAATTTTATTTTATTCGCGAATACCCTACAGAATAATAAAAATTTATCGCTATTTTATGTTTGCGATACTAAACGATAGAATAAAAAATGTAATTTAATTTCGAAAGCTGCACGGATTTCTTAAGAAACCCAAAGGTTTCAGAAATTCCGCAAATTCTTTGCAAAACTTTCCCACGTACCATTTTTTTCATTAAAATCGTATATCGTTTTTCAATTTTACTTTTTAATCATTTCCACGTTGATGTGCCTTCTTCTATATTATATTTGAGAACTTTCCCTCGTATCTATCATTGTGTGTTCGAGACGAGGAAGAGAAGGAAACCAACGTTCGATATTATTTTCCTTTTGATATCGAAAGTTGCGTTAGCTGGCCGTTATATGCAATATGTTCGTCGTGGAAGGTGTGTTTGCTTGTACAAGCGACGTTGCGGAAGTAGCGAGATTGCCTCGTGCTCGTCCGCTGGAAGTAACATCTTCGAGAATATCTACTTCCTGCGTGAAACAATATCATTCGATACGAGTTACGAAATTTAACTTTCGTACTTTCGCGCTCTCGCGATTAAAGAAATGACGTAATTGTAACTACAGTCAAGCGATTTCCAACTTTTACCTCTACAAAGCTATCTTTCCATTCGTCAAAGTAAATATTTCCACAGTGAACGATCTTCAGCTTTCGTTGCAGCGTTAAATATCTTTCGTTCAAAACATTCGATGGTCGAATCGTTTTCAAGCAAAAACGGCGAATATTCCACGGCACTTTTTATCATGTTACTCGGTTACATCGTATCCTTTTCAGCTGTCTCCGCTTTTATTTCAGTTTGAACGTGTGCTCTTCGTAGGCACGGTGGTTCCCTACTTATTTTTATAGGCCGTAAAAAAGAAGGCGGCTCGGGCAAGTCGGCAGAGTGTTCGGGCGGAGAACTTTGGAATTTTCGTTGCGCGGGTATTCCGGAATCAGCGCGGATTAAAAATTAAAGCGAAAGCCCGGCCACAGTAATAAAAAGGGAAGAGGAGAGGAGGGTTTGAAGGGATGGCGGCGATGAAAACATAAAGGGGAATTAAAAATATAAGTGCTCTCTGTAAAAGAAGGTCGAGCCGCGGTAAAAGTAAGCGGCGCTTGCAGGAAAAAAGGAAGAAGTTGGCGGAAGGGTTGCCACGAATAAATATAGGAACGCACGGGAAAATACGTTTTCGCGCGTTGCTACAAAGAACGCAGTTCTGAATGGTACAGCCTGAACAATTTCAAATTGCATCGCTAACGCCTTGTTAAAAGAAATACTTCTGCCGGTGGCCTTTATTCGCTTCCAACAGGCATAAATATCTTTCTTTTCACTGGACATTGTTTCTGCTAAATAACGCTGTAGTGAAAAACGCATTCCAGCGGAATTGGTAGTTTTTAGATGCTTTTTTCCGCTCCTTTTTTTTTCAAAAACATTTTCCAACCAAAATTACAACAATAGCTTGCACATCACGTAACATGGCATATAGGATACGCGAATTTATGAATTTGTTCAGCTTTTGAAATATAGCTGCAGAGATATCACGCTGAAAGCGTCAGTTGCTCGAACCAAGAATTTTTCAGTTTCAACCCGAGTTATTGAGATTAATTTTACATAAGTCAACCTCTCCGATTTATCGTCGTCAGCTAAACAGAATTTACGACCTGGCAAAATTCAAAAACGACAGATCAGGCTGTACGCGACGCTCGGTAATAAAACCAAGGATTGCGATGAATTTTAAATTAGGGAGAACGTCTAGTATCGCGTATTTTTGACATCGTTCCATAACTCGATTACTGTCGCTGTTCTGTTACTTTTGGAGGAATTTTGTTATCGTAACTCTGAGACGATGAAAATGGTAGGAAGTTAAAATATAATGTATATAGTGTATATAATTTTATTCATATATATAATTACAGAGGTATAATTTATTCAGTAATATAACTTATAGTATTGCTACTATCAAATAGCATAATTAAATGTATATAATTATATTAAGATTTCTTAGAAAAATTTCGTTTGTACCTATCTAAGGGTTAATCAGTGTGACCGATCACTTTTCAAGCAGTCGACCCATCTGCTCATCTTTAATGCTTTTAAACAAATTTTCCATTCATCTTCTAACAATTTCTAACTATCCTAAGAACAAAAGGCATGTTGATCCAGGAATAAAAAAAATCCTCGTCTCTCTGAGCTCTCAACGACGATCGTTTCAACGTTAAATGAGACCAGGGAACGACCAGTGCGTTGGTCTACGTACACGTTAGCGCATTGAAACGGAAAGATTCTCCCCGTGATACCTAGCTGGAATGCATATCGTGCGCGGAATTCTCTGCATCCACACGCAGAATCGCATTTTCATGTTTATTGCAACATGCATTTAGCGAACGGTGTGTGCATCTGCAGCGCGGAATGATGGCCCACTTCAGGAGTACGCGTGTTCATACTCCAGGCTCGAGTCCGTACTCCAACACACATGTGTACCAGCGCATTCATTCACAGTCGCAAGTGCCTCTTCCGTGCACGTGTCTTTTTGTACGTTTAATTGCATAGATGCATCGCGAATGCAGATGGAGATGCTGCGGATACTCGACATTGAGACGATCGATCAGCATAGAACGTCGAACAACTGTCAACGAGATGCTGTAAGCGTTTCTAGAGACGCAATGATCAGGATTCTGTTTTAATTTATTCTTGAAAAGCTGTTAAACAACTATCGAATATTCGATGACTTGGAAATATCTGTAATAACGATAAAAAATTGATTTTCTTAATCCGTAATTCTTTAAATCTGGAATTATATTTTGAAAAATCTACACGATATTCTCGCTCTTCTTTTCTTTAGCTCTGCAAATGTGTGTGCTTATTGTGCAGCAAAGTTGCAAAGAATAATAGGAAATTGGCCACGATCTAAAATTTTGATCAATGTACAGACCATACCAATATGTCCACCGAACTCTTTTATGAATCTTCCCTTTCCACGGTAGAATATTACCTGTCTGCGTAATTATAAAAATGTCAAGCGACGAAACCACGAATAGGTTTTTCTTTTCAATGTGCAACACGAAATGATTCAGTTCGATTTCAGCGATACGTAATATCGCGGTGTGGACTAATTAAAATGTGTATTCTATAGCCAGATATTTTTATTACTTTATCGCGTATTTTCCGTGAAACCTCGTACGCAAAATACACTTATTGATCGAAAGTTTTGCATCATTCGTTTCTTGTTGAATATTGTATTTCACGTGCCCGAGAATTACGTCAATGGTGTTTTGTTCGCGTTTTAATTGGATACGGTCATGATCGTAAGTTGCAATTCAGTTTCATCTGTT
Organism: Bombus impatiens; assembly: GCF_000188095.3. NCBI lineage: Eukaryota > Metazoa > Arthropoda > Insecta > Hymenoptera > Apidae > Bombus > Bombus impatiens. The sequence continues at coordinate 85,813 of NT_176737.1, forward strand.
CTTGAAAATCATCGAAAAAACTGAAATGTCGCGTATCGCGATTAAAAAACATTAACGTTTTAAAACTTTCCGATGAAATGAACTTAAAAATTATCGACAGTATTGCGAAATTTCAGGTTCTATATGTTATTTGAATTCCATTACGTAAATCTTTCATGATGCTTGGTAAATGTAAGTAAATATTGCAGTGGTCAAACAGATGCTGTTTACGTAGAATGATATCACAAATTCGCGACTACATATAATGTTATCTTTTCCTATATATGTAAATATTCACGTAAAATAGCTATTTTTTCCCTGAATAAATATTTCAGCAAGATGCATATGTCTCACAAATTAAGAATGTCAATAAAACATATTGTTTTTTTTCTTTTTTCTTCTTTTTTTGTCATCAATACATGACAACAATTATCATCGTAAAATAGTTGACCTTCGCGTCAATCAAGATGTCACGTAGAAAAACACAATAACGAATACTGTATTTTAAAGGAGACATCAAACGGTGACCGGTATCCAAGCTTTAATCGTAAAAAAAGATACTACAAGTTGTTACACGGAATCGTTTCGCTTTATACATCTGTTTATACTTTTTACGGTAGGGACCACTTCAAGAGAAGGGTTGCTTTTTCTGTTCGAAAAACAGGTCAAGGGACCCGTAGCGGCCTCTTTTCACGGTTTACGCACCGTTTTCATTATGCAGTCGTTAAGGTTCACTGCAGCCTTTTATGGATCCTCGTAAAAGGTGCACGTGTATTCGGGCCAGAAAACTTTCCGCGCGTGTTAAATTCTCGCAAGTTCTGTGTTTCGACATTCGTTCGCCAGGGACTCTATTTTGTTCCTCCCTTTTTTTTTTCTCTGTTTCTTCTTTTTTTCTTTTTTGCTTTTTTCTTGCCACGATAAAACCATACAATTGCCAACCACTCGTTCGTACAGTTTTACGAAGGTTTAATCGATACCATCAAGTTTACCAACGCACTATACTGATTAATTTACGGCATCGACGAAACTCCAGTCTCGTCATTTGCAATATTTGTAAAGCCTCTAAAATATATTTTCTACTGTTTAACGTTTTCCATGTTTGTCCAATATACGTATCATTTTAAGCTCTCTCCCTGTGAAAAGCTCTCGCTTTGTGTAATTTCGAAAACACGCCTGTATGTTGATTCCGTTACAACGATAAGTTTGAATTTTTACGTAATATTCTGACGATGCAAATACTCAATCATGAAAATTAAGTGATATACAGTTGCACACGGACCATACGATAACTGTTCAAATACTTTCGCGACCCACTGTGTTTCAAAAATCCTCCAGACTTTTCCTAGATTCTGAATTCTACCACTTTTTTAAAAATCCGATTTTTCTTCAATAAAATAATGTTTCATATTATGCAGATTAGATTAGTAGATTAAAGAAGTGGAAGGTAAAAGGTTAAAAAATATATATTAAAATTGAAGGAGAGAATTATTCCGAGGTTTTTCGTCGCTCATCCTTCGTCGATTTCCTTCCCATGATTCAGGGTTCCTAATTATACTATCGTTTCTTACATAAACTGTGTTCGTGTCTCGCGATACATTTATAAACGCGAGTTGTTTTCAGTATCCGCGTATTGTGCAAATCCGCGGAATGTAAATATCGGCGATATTTGGAAAGCCGGATATTTATAGATCCGTCTGTTTGACGTGGAAATACGTATATTCCGGCCGGAAAATCAATCGACCATTCGCGACCAAATCGAACAGACGAGTGAACAAACGTAGCTTACGTACGAAACATCGTCTTTCTTTTTCCATGTGTCCGTCGAGGTTATCATATCGGATAACCTTTTTCCACTGGACGAAGAGAAAGCGACAAAGTCATCCAAATAAACGGCGTACTTTTGAATAACCATGTTGAAGTTGTAGTTGGGAGCACGACGCTGGTGAAATCGATTTTGGCTTCAGGGATTTAACATAGCAAGGCGAGGCCACTACATGGGACCACAGGTCCGTCAGTGATCAGATTTAACGATAATGCTAGATAATTAGATTCCACCTCTAATTCCCGTTACCAATCAAGGAATTATCAGCGGCTGGTAATTACTGGCTAAAATTACCTATTCTCTACAAATATCTTCGTCTCCGTTCTCTACTTATCAGCGTGCCATTCCCGGTTGGCCACTTTTTGAGAAACGATAAGTAATTCCGAAATGGGCTATTGCAGTACGTAAGTTAGATCGTACATCTCCTAATCTCTCAATGGGCAAATGTTATCTTCCTTCCTCGCTGAAATTTCGTGAGATTTTAAAAGAGTCAGATGGGTATATGTTTGATAACACGTTCAATCGTAACTTGGAGTTTACAATCGATGCAAGTTTCATGATTTATGGTTCATCATTTTTTAAATTAACTATCAGATACTCTGTTCTAGGTAATCCTGTCGTTAGAACATAAAAGATCACAAATTTATGTTCTAGCTGTAGTATTTAACTTCCAGCTAATAGTTCAAAAGTAGATATCGTACATATCTCATGGAATAAATGGCATTTGTATTTTGTACAGAAGTAAAAATAATTATCAAACTCTACATCCAGAAATTAAAAATTCTCTTTTGTTTTGTTAAACACGTAGTAATATGTAGCAAAGAAAGACAGGAAACACTTCTTAACGTTTGAAATATTTTTTAAAGCAGTTCATCAGATTTTTCAAATTCTGACAAAGGAAAAGAAAATTAGATTTGTCAGTATTGACAATTCGGACCCTCCCTTTGTCTCTGGGAATTCACGAACAAACTTTAGCGACAAATGAGGCTGGCGCGAAAAGCGCGCTACCGACAATTATTTCTCATGCATTATTTATTCCAACCGCGACACAAGGGATTATGATGGGATAGGGTTGCTGCATTTTCAGCGTTCCGACATTTTTGCAGGTCACGGCTTAATGCGGCAGAACGCGTGAAAAATTATCGTTGCACACCGGACAATGCACGGCTACGATGTTTTGCATGATCTGTAAAGTGCTCGAAGGGCCGAATAATTAAGACCAGCAAAATTCACGGCATCTGTTAGCCCTATTGCTCCATTTCCTTTAACTAAAGTCTCGTCTTTCTTCTCTGAACGACGTAATGACATGTCGCTATCAAACGAACCAGCGAAACAATTCAGCGAAAAAATACGTAGGATCATTTGACTATGTGTTACTTGTTAGAATAAATGAAAAGAAGATGTTTGTTGTCGTCGTGTTAAGCGATCGTCTTAAGAATCAGAAGAAACATTTCGCAATTTCCAAATAGCAGTTTTATAATACGATGAAGAATCATGCAAAGATCAATACAGCATCGATCCAAAAAATAATATAACTCATATAATATGAGCAACAAACTCATAGCCTCAACTCCTTGATCGTATTGAAATTATTAAGTGATTGTACGAGTAACATCGAGACATCTAATTAAACGACAGTTAATTTTATAAATTCGTAGAAAGAACAAAAATGATCGTATTAAGGTAACGTATTAAGAAACACAAAACAATATTACGAAACCGTCTAAATGTACATATGCCGCATAAGATGGACTAAAACAGACAAGGAACGTCGTTTATTTCCGAATATTCCCAGAACGTATTCTACGAGATATCCTGGCAAGTTAATCGCAACAGGAGCGAGTTACCCGGCCGTATGAATATTAAACGGTTTTTGAGCTGTTGTACAATTGCCGCGTCCTCTGTGGCCTGTTAAGTATACGCGCGGCTGCGAGACCGTGTATTTGTCTAGTAAAATTAGCGATGCAATTATGCACGGGAGCCGAGGAGTGACGCTTCGCTTTCTGAGACACAGGCAAACCCAACGGGACGCGAATGAAATGCGACCGACCGACCCACCAAACAACGTTGGCCAATCGCGAATGTATTACTCTGCTCGCATATTGTTACCAATTAACCACTCCCCGGGTGACGAGCGCTGGACCACCCATTAAAATGCATCGCAACGCTCTCGTTAAACTTTTAACGGTGCAGTAGAACGAAGAACGGCAATTAAAAGATAGGTGTTGCAAATTACGACTCCGTTGTACCATGTGGTTACCGTGATAAATGCATTTCCAACTACGTAGTACTTTTCAAGTCAGTGGTACATTGATTCCTTCTTCTTTCGTTTTTTAGAAACATTGATATTCAATGCGAAGTAATGGAAGCGAGGAAATTCAAAAACTATGAAATATAAAATATAATATATTGCATGATTGTGTACATAACATTAGATTTGTAGGAAATGAATTTCGATATTGGTCATAAGATCTACATAAGGAGGATAGATCGGTCAGAGTAAAATTTAGAAAATGTACGTAGACAAAAATTAGAAAGCAAAAACTTATATCGATTATTTCTCAGTATCTATCTCGCCATTGAAGTTCTCGATTTTGCAAAATTTTTTTTGCAAAAAGCTATCGTACGATCAATCTGAACAAGATCTGGAGCTTAGCGCGATATCAAAATACTTTAGCGTTAACGCGAAACCATTCCCAGAGGAGCATTTAGGATGTCACAGTACAGAGAAGATATCAGAAGATGGTTACAGAGAAGATAACACGCGCGTGTTTGCCACGATCGGCTATGCAATTATGCGCACTCGTCCTGGTGGTCGACGTCGTCATCGTGACGCTTCGCTTTCTGAGACAAGCTACAGCCGCAAGGAAGGGAAGGGCGAAACTCCGTCGCCCTCGGATGTGCGAGAGGCGAATGCAATCGTGACGGGGTCGTGTACCAGCTCGGCGTACTCGGTTAAGTACACTTTATTAAGCATGCCGTCTGCGCGTTGCATCACCCACTTACGTGGTAAATGGAATTACAAACGCATCCCGCCCACCGCCCGTGGATCTCCGCTTGCGGCTGACACCTTCTGCGCGCGGCTTACGCGTACACACGTTAAACCGACGATCGCGGAGGCGTTATATTTGCGCGATCCTCCACGGGTCTGCCTGCGGCTCCGCGCGAAATTGCTCCGCGTGCTCGCGAATTAAGTACCGTCGAGCGAATCGAGTCGCTATTCTTCGAGGATGATAGATGTTGGACCGATTTGAAGATCGATCGAGATGGTTTGGTTAATTTGGTTTGCATGATCGTTGTTGGAAAATGGGAAGAAGTTGAACGATGGTGGTTACTAGCGTATCCGAGGACGAGGTATTTTTTGGATTCCTGATATCAGATTTTGGCGATGTTGAGTTTGAAGTTAGCACTTTTTAATGCTAGAACATTACCATTTATTTAAAGTGACTGATATCGGAATTTGCGGGTTTTGCGATTATTAAGAATATGGCGAGTTTTTGGTTTACTTGTTACCAGATAGGTACTCGTTATACACGATCTAGCAGCGTAACAGTCTATACTTTGATAATGCAGCATCTCATCGAATAAAATCAGATTCAACGTTGAATTCCGATATAAGGAAATACAATTTATCATTCTGTGGGGAGAATAAATATTCTCAGTTTGCTGGATTCGAGATTCGGGATTCGAACCCGGATTTTCTTCTTACCAGGCTGATACCTTCCCAATGAAGCTGTCTAGGCCGTCAGCGAATACCTTCTCGTAAATCGCTAAGAGTCGCTATCGGCTACCTACGGTTTTCATATTTTATTCATAATCCATAATGCAAGTATGATTCAGAATTACAATTCAAGGTCTAAGAACAAATTATTATCCCATAAAACCACGTAATCTGCACTCGAAACAACTACTTTTTCTGCGTAATTCAACACATTTCATCGCAGTCGCTTTCCAAACCATCGATCAGACCAGACCGCGAATTCTTGCCTGCATAAACGATCGAAAATTAGTCGGTGACTGGCTCAAATAAACTATAATTGAAGGTGGGGGTCGTTGAAAAGGCTACGGACGAGAGAATTGAAAATTCCGCGGCGTCGGCGCCGAATTCAGTTTCGGTCGAGCGAATTACTCGCGGAGGACGCGAGGCGCGGCTCGTTTATCAAATTCGCTTGGTATGCGCCGCATCAAAGACAGAGCCGTTGATTTATTAAATTGCGGCTGGATGAAACCGTGGCTGTGCCGCCGAAAGAGGAATCTATTAAACGGCGGATTCGACGTCACGAGGCGTCGCCTACGTCGCCCGACGTCGTCGTCATCGTCGTTGTCATGGGTGGGGGCACGCTCGAAGACAAAATTATTAAAGTTCGCTGTATACACATTTATCTTCCGTCCGATGTTTGCGTCGCTGAGACGAGATAGCTCGCGCGCGCGAGAGAGAAGAGCTTCTTCCGGTAAATACGGCTCCATCGAAGGTGATGAAAAGCGACTTGTTTACCTCGTCGCTGCGCCCCGTTGACTTCCGGGACAGCGACGAAAAAAGTTTCACGGGGTGGGAAGAAAGCGGAGCCGCGTGTACTTAGGGCGGTTTCGACGAGGAATCTTTTATTTTAAGACGGGGAAGTTTCGCGAAGAACCCATCGTCCCTTCTGAAGATGGCCGGCACGAGCATCCGCTCGGGTTGTTTGCGTTACGGTACATGGGAGGGTGGCTCGAGAGTCGATGCGTTGATTGTTCAACATCGTGAAATTGGATTCGTTTTTGGATACAGATGATGGGTGGTACTAGGGTTGTGTTGGCTCGTTGTATCGAAGGGTAGTTTACAAGCTATGATGTTACAGGCAGAGGTGTTGTTGAAGAGATATTCTTCTTCGAAGACGCTGTTCGCAAAGGAGAATTGTCGTACGGCGATATGAGTATGATATTGCATAAACATTCTGCATAAACTGTACTTTTCGAGTAAATGGAAACTTTGTTCGTCACTACGGTTAATTTTCGTTTGTGTAAATATAATAACAAGACAATTATCATTATCAGTTAATATTCATCGATTGCCCTCGTAAGCTTCGTCGTCTTAATCTCAAGCTTGAAAAGATAAACAGCATCCACATTTATAGCGGGAGATGTGTTCTCTCGACTACTTGATACGAAGATAATTAGATCCTACGCAAAACTTCCACTTCTCTGTCTCTGTCTCTCTCTCTCTCTTTCTCTCTCTGCTCTTTGTAGCTAAAGATAAAGTAGAACGATCCGTACTTGTAGAATTCCAGCGCAACGGTCGTTCTTGGAACAATCATTAATTAGATTCGCCATGAAACAAGAATGAGAGGGGAAACTGGCCAGATACGAAGGAAGATGAACGCAGGTGTGGCTGAACCAGCACCGACGATTCAACGAAGAGCAATGGGGAGTGATAGAAGAGAGAAGAGAGAGCATGTTTCTCCTTGAAAGTAAATCGGAGGAGTAGGGCTGTTCCTCGGCCGGAAATGAGGCTTGCCAAGTACAATCTCCGGTCAGAGAAGGCCTCTCCATTTTGTTCTTTGTGATGTGTCCGCCATAATTGAAAATGTCGTCGCGGACTCAAGGGACTTTGCGCCGTGTGCTCCCTTTCTTCGAGCAAACTCCATCGTGGCAGACCATCCACCGGTCCACCTCTCTTTCAAGGCCGAACTGTGTTATTATCGTCAAAAGACACAATGGTCCCGTAAACGGATACGAGGCAACCTAGTGTTTAGTTCCCGAGCCTCGCGGTTCGTTACCGTTTTATGCAAATATCCTTCTCGCGATTGTGCAAACACTGTTTCTTGTTATCAAAGAGGGATGTTTTCTCCTTTTCTATTTTAACGATTCTTAATGGAGAATTGGTGGACTACATTAATAGCAAACAGTGTGCTTTTGTCGGCTTTGTTAATAGTTAGCGGTCGGGCGTTCTTGCAAATTTTGTATACATAATTGAAGAGATGCAAGCAAGAAATTTGCTTTATCTACTAAATACTGCAATGATTACTTCGTTTTGAATAGTTCATGTAGTTTTGTACACCGTATACTATGTATATCCTATACATCTCTGCGTCTTTAAGTTCGTCGAATAAACATCTACAGTCTAGTGAATAGAATTTGATTTTCATTGAACTGTTCCTTAGTACTTTTGCTATGATATCTTTGACAGAAGTACGAACCTGTAAACGCGAAAGCACCGGGTTATCCGTTTCACTACATTCGATAAAATATTTTATTAATACGCCTCTAATTTAATATCAATTCAGAAAAAAATACTTTACAATAGAAGCGTATAAAAGGAAGAGCTCTGTCCAAAAAAGAATCTCTATATCTGAAACAAGTCAGACATTTTTTACTCGTAGCCAATCGATACTCTAGATCGTTTCTTCGTGGTGGAATCGATCGGTGGTGACGGGCCAATCGGCCATTAAGTATATCTTGTCTACTGATCGCAAAAAGAGACGCGACAGGCAATCAATCTTCGATAAGTCGATGCTTCGAAGAAACAGCCGCTCGGTTCTATCGAACGTTCTCGATCGTACGAAGAAACTGACGCGCGTGTAAGAGCGAAATCTCTCGCGAGGTGTCGCAAGAAATTTTCGATCGGGAATCTCGAAACATCGGCTCGATGTGTAAGTAATGGTTTCGTCGTCCATCAACAAGAACAGGAAGAAAGATTTCTTATACGCGTGATCATCGTGCGATTTTCACTGGGCGTTATATTTTGATTCATCGAGATATACGTATATCGGTGAAAGGAAGTTAGCAGCTCATAGATCTGTCCTTTGGTTTCAGGGAGCAGCGAGGAATCGAGACCTGGAGCTGGTGAACCTGGAAAGTTGGGAGTGAAGAAAGCAAGACCGAAGGCTTCGTCGCCCAACCGACAGGGACCACAGCAATGCCAGGTAGAAGAGTTGTTATTTTTTAAACATTGCATATCTTTTTCATTCAGTTGTTTTAGTTCGATATACGAGTCTTTCGGAAGCTGAACTGCTGCAATTCCTCTTTCAATAAATTTCTCAATTTCATCAGACAAGTACAAGGTCGATGTTCAATTATCAAGAATCTTGATTTGGCTTACTTCCTTCAGTTCGTTTATCGTAACAAAACTAGCGTAATAATGGCAAAACCTAAAGTGAATTTCAAACAATAATGTCTACAAGAACGTGGCTTACTTCCTCTTTTCAATTTATGGGATTGGTCAGTCTGGTTTCTGAATATATATATAAATAGTTCATCATATTTTAAATGTAGTTAAAAATAACTAAAAATTAATACTGGGAGCGTGTATGTTGTGATTGTTTGCATAATTCAACGAAAGAATTATGTATCGATGCTTTCGTATTTCGTATATGAAGAAACTCACGAAGAGAATCATCGACTAACATTAGCTTTTCTTTAATGACAGTTTTATTAAAAAAATATATTATCCAGATTTTATAATTTTACTTTAAAAAATACTCTAAAGATAATCTAGTTCATTGCTTATAGAATCCCAAGATTAGTCACAAACAAAAGTCACAAAGTAAAAGCGGTATAAACATGTCAGTGGAATACTTGCAATTAAAATTCTGTGCGATAGATCATTTGACTTACTAATACGTTATCACGAACAATTTTCTTTCAATTAAAAATCGAATTGCCAGTCTTTCAAAGCTAAGCTCGTGATTACAGTATTCTTTCAACGTTCGAAATATAAAAGAAGTCGTTCCACAGTTGGATTCACGTGGAACGTCGAGATAAGAGAAGCGAGAACTCGAAACATGCTTTAACGTCAGAGGTGAATCGCCGCTCGGTCCGATCAGCGTCCCCGGTGACGTTCGTTTGACAATTTTATTAACTCGTCGGGACTCTGACTGCAAAGAGAATTTTCAATGAAATCGCGGAAAACGAAAGAACAGTTCATTAGCGACATGCAGACGATCGAATTAGAATGTCGATCGATAGCCAACGAAGTGTGCTCGCGAAACCGCAAGTCCACAAAATCTACGCCAGCTTACCGAACCGGTTTCCTTTTATTCTCTCGTTTCATGTTTTTACTCGGCTATTGTTCCACATGTACTTTACTTTTTATCGCTCTTGTTTCCCTAGGCATTCTGCTTTTCGTTTTTTCGTTTACGATCCGCGTGCTCCTGCGTTCTATAATGTTACAATCTTTTTTTCGTCTCGTTTCTTTTTTCTGCGGTTTTAGTTTTCGCGTGCCTATATTTCCCGGAGAAAATTCTTTCCTTTTTGCTTATGTCTCGCGTGTTCTGTACGTGTAACATTTGTTAGATTTTTCCCGGAGAGTAGCAATCGCAGCTATCGAAACTCAAACGTTTGGATTTCGACGCGATTCGCGATCGTAAACTTGAAACGACTAGAGAATATAGTTGATTACGATTAACTTTAATTAACTGTGGAAAGTTAAAAAAAAGGGCGTTTCAAACTATATGATATTGTTCGGACATTTTAATTTTGAATTTCTAGCTTCAAATACAACATTTTGAATCCATTGAGAACTTTAACTAGCAATTTTGCACTTTGAACTTCGATTTTTTGATGTTTGATTCTTAATTTTTCATCGCTCGTTTGAGGTTTTAAACTCATTGTATTCTTTTTACAAAAAAAGGAACAGCTTTTTATACATATGATTTAGTATAATAGATCGGTGTAACTTAGTCGATTATGATAGAACGATAAACTGTGAATAATTATTATTCCATCGTTGACTAATTGCTGGTTTATGTTCTTGTATTTTGCGTACCTAACGCAGCTTAGCGGAAGCGTATCTGTGTAACAACCGAATTAGGCCAAAAGTTCAAGGCCATTTCGGTACTATCCGCTTCGTTAGCCGTGTTCGATTTAATTTCTATTCCCAATTTGTGAACAAAGTCAAGAGAAATATTGGAGCGAAACCTCTCAATCTGCAATTCAGTTCTATCTATTACTTTTAGCCTCAATCAATATGAAAAGTAAAAATGACTCTTTCCTACTATTGATTTGTATATTCCGATATTTCAAACTAATGTTATTTTTGCTATATTTATTTATTTACTTACGAACTATTTAATAGTGAAATTTTCATAAACTTATCACGTGATTGTAATAGTTATATTCATTTGATTATAATTTTAAATATATCAATTTAATAACTATAAACATAAGAAAATTACATAATAATATTGTATGATAAAAGAATTTTAATTAATATCTTCTCTTTGTTACATTATCAAATTTGTAAATTCCTGCTTTATGAGATTTGTCTCAAAGAATGTAAACTATGTTTGATAGAAATTAAGCATCGGTATCTCGACAATTTTGTACCATCTAACTTAAACCAAGAGTAATTGGGAATATAATAATTCAGTTAAGTCTGTTTGCATATAACCGGTTAAATGCTCAAACGTTTCGCTCAGGTACAGACGGCTCTAGAATAAATGTAGAAACGACTACGTCCGTAACATTCTCTGTTAATTTACATCGCGGTGAATCTCCTGAACATTAATAATTAAACACACGCGTTGCGTACGACGCGAATAACGTAAACTGATTTTCGAACACATCCAGCTCAGTCGGTACATTTAATTTCATCTCTTTGAAGATATTTGCAAGGGCCATGTCAAAGCGAGAATTCGAATTCGTATTAATTAAATGTCGTTTCTTAGAGGAAGTCTGTTTATCGAGCAAAATACGCATACTGCAGTTTCTCACAAGAACGTTTGAAAATTGTGCCCTTTCAATCTCTGTTTAATTCACTCTACACGTATAGTAATTTCCACAACGTTATACAGATTTCTACAACATTGCACGTTATTGCAATACATTTAATCTAACAAAGATAAATGTTGAAGTAGTTGAAAAGTCGTAACGATATCCAGATCGATATTTGAATATTCTAAACGAGACTCTTGAAATTGCTAATCGCTTGCCGAAATTTTAAACACATCCTGATACTTCCAACGAATGAAACAGACGAGTCTACGACAAAATTAAATCTCACATCGAGTTCCATAATATTTGTATAAAATCGTTCTGTAATCATTTTTTAAGTAAAACTTTCGAAACAATCCTTGATATAAATAAAAACTTTTTCTACTAATTCAAGAGTGAAATTTTGCTTCGACAGGAGTTAATTATTTTCTATTGACAAACCAAAAGAAAACTTTGTGCGTTGAAGGGTTAAAAATTTATTTACGACCCGATTGTCTTAAAGTTTCCCCGTAATAACGTTTTCGAATCATCTCGTCTCACCCATGAATCTCATCGAAATCCTCCAAAATTCCCTGAAATTTCGTCTCCCTCCAAACTAGTCCGTTCGATCATAGTCGTATATAGGTATAGTTGCTAGATACTCGCGGCACGTGTGCGTTTTTGCGTGCACGCGTGACCCAGATTGGTATGAAACGACCGAGACGCGAAAGCCACGCTTCTATCGATGCCGGACTGTTTATGCAGACGAGCTTGCAGCGGCCAAACTGGTCGTCGCACACGTGTACACACATACACAGGCAGGCTACATTACACAAACAACGGTGGATAGTGTGTAACTCGGAAAGGCTGTTGAATATTCAGGCGATGCGATCCTCGAGCAGCCAGGGGGAACACGCCGCCTCGTCGAGTACAACACACGAACGCAATATCTCTTCGTTCGCGTAACCGAGCAGCGTAGTTACGTCAAGGACCATTTAAGGAAGCGCGACTGTTTTTTCTTTTCTTTGTCTTCGCGCACCCCGTTTAAGTTACGTCACGTTGCCGTTATTCTCTTCTTTCGCTTCGTTCCTCCTCTTTCTGCTCTGCTTTTAGCGAATACCGAGACCGAACGTTGACACTTTTTAGCAAGCTGTTCGATAGAACGAGACATTGTAATTTTAAGAGAAAAATAAGAATGGAGAAACGTTGAATGTTGTTGAATACCTGAAAGATCGGCTGGATTATTCCGATTCGTTATTAAATCGGCAGAAATGATTGTTTTCAGCGAGAAGAATAATTATACGGAAGTTTTTGAGTTGAGAGAAGGACGAGCGACCTTTTTAATGCTTTGTTGAAAATAACAGCACATTGTTCTTCGGTAATTGTTTTTAAAGTATGAAATGAATATACTCTTAAGAAGGATAATAAGAAAGGAAATTCTGTTAAATCTGTTAAAGCAAAGAAATCATTAAAATTGCAAAGTTCGTATGACTTTAATTACGATCATTTCTGTACAACATATTGCGTTATACGTTAAATACTGTGCTAACTTGGCATTGAGCTTATAACTGGAATAAAAATTATAAAAATTGAAAGCTACGGAATGTATATACTAACTTTCCTTGGCGTTTTCAACTTCTTTTTTTTATTCTAAATACAACTTTCCGGCCAAAGCTGAAGATAATTCGAATATCTATAGCTAGTCTCATCCTCTGCCCTCAAAGTGGCATCTTCGTTTTGTATTAGCAACTTGGATAGCTGAGAACCGAAGGGCCGTGAATTACGGGTCGCCTTGTTACATAATTAAATGATGACTTGGCCGACTTGTTGACAAGCCCCGTCGATGTATCGAGTTAGCGACGAATTAAGCTGATCCTCCACCGCTCGATTATGGCTCGGATATTGGCACGAAGGATCCACAAAGGAGAAGGAGAAGGCGAACCTGGAGCAGAAGTGGCTCCTAGCTCGTGCCTCTCTCGCTTCTAAACGACGACCGTGCCGTAATTTTACAGGAAATTAATAGTTACAGGTTGCGCGGGGATCGTGAAAACCTTGGCGAATCGATCCGTGAATTATCGGCAACTCGTCGTTCGCCGTTTCATACTTTTAATTGACGGCTCATTTTCAGACAGCCATTCGAACCTCTTCGTCTTCGATCTCCTCGATTTTATCGGTTTGCTAGGCTTAAAGTTGTATTTTTCAAATACGCAGATACATTTAATAAGCCCCTTCGTGACTTTTGGTAAAATTTGTCCGATCTTGTTGAGTTTGAGAAAAATTACTTTTACTCTGAGAAAAATTTAAGTAGTAGCACATCTGCTGCTTTCTTTTCACGATAATTGATTCAAATTATTGAGAAAAGAACTAATCGATTAGAGTTTCATATTTGCACAAGATAACAAACCGAAATACATGGATTTTGTGAACTCTTTCGATCTAAGTTGCTGAGAGAATTTATCTTCGTAACGAAATGTATCTTTCATGTGAAACGATCCTGATTTTGCAAGAGAAGCATTACTGTTATTAAATATAGCATTAAGAAGTAGATAAAAGAAGCAGGTTGTATCCTTCAAAAAGCGGCTGACAATTATACGTCAAGCGTAGGCCCTGACAAATGTTAGCCTTGACACCTTTATATTGTCTCCATTGTACATTTATAATACAAGCTACTCATTCTACTTAGCAAAAACTTTTTTGACCTTGCGTTGGACGGTAATTTAATTTTCAGAAAAGAACGATGAAAAATTAACTTGCCAAGTTAAATTGTGAAACAATGCAAATGCACGTATACGTGAGCGTAGCTGGCCATGCAATTGCCGGTGCCTGGGACATAGGGAAGCGTATAAATTCTCATAGTGACGTAGCCGCGTGTCCATTGTCGCAGAACAATGTAACGGATCCTCGAACGGAATGCGCGAAGATCACAAGCAGGAGGAACGTCCAAGATAATTCGAGCGATCGCATCGATCCTTTCAAGGAGCAGCAGGATACCAAACCTGTCGGTCATACGTACACGTGTGTGTACGCGCGTCGGTGGTCGATTCACGGTAATCTGAAAGCGAGGAACACCGAGCACAATGGGGGTAAACCGATTGAACCGAGCGAAATCTGATGGCATTCCTTCTCCTCTACCAAGTTCGACCTCTCTTCGTTCTCCTCTGTGTCTCGTTTTCGTCGAGCATTTCCCTCTTTTCTCTCGTGGATTCACCACTCTCGCAGACTCTCACATCGATACACACAACACGCTTACACAGTGAGTCCTGAATCCGATAACTTCGTAGAAGGGTTTTGAGAGTCGTTGACCTCGTCTTCCGATTATCCTCTCGCGATTCGAGCACACGGAATCGAAACTCTTCGAAGTTGGCATACAACGTACTCGCCAACGATCGGACCCGATAAGCGCGCACCTCTTTCAGAGAGCACGGCCGATCCGTTTCCCGAGTTATGGGACGTTAAAGCGTGCCGTTGCGCGGACCGTGCAGGTCGTTAAGTTAATTAATTGACTAGGAGGTTACCCGGTTGTACGGCCCGCTCGACGTTACGTGGCTTCCACCGAGAACACTTGCAAAGATCCGCCTGCAACCCCGGCAAGATGGGTGGAGAAACACTTCGGCTGATCGATGAAGTGGTTCATCGGGATTTATGGAGATGATTATGTGCGTCCGACTACGCGGTATTTTCGTAGTTGGCGCAGCTGTGTTTATGGTTCAGAGAGTTCGAGAGGTAGCAGGGGAAGGGGGTTGAACGATACTTGGAAAGGTTTTATTCAATAGGTATACTTCTGGGTGGTAAAGAGGTTCTTTGAACGAAGGAAATGTAATTCGAAGGAACTGAGGATAGGAATTTTGAGATAAAGTGAAATAAATTATAGTGGAAAACGTAAGTATTTTGATAAGAACGTTAACCTTCAAATAACTTAGACGTTTCACGATACTGAATGATCAAAATTTCTCGCATCGGTGTGACTTATAATTTTTCTCTGAAAAAATACATTCGCTCGACATCTGTCATTGACAAATGACACGTGCCAAACTTGGGATTAGTGAAGGCGTGCGAGTAAGAAATTCGATTACGAGGCTGTACTTTAGTTGGCCGTCTTTTACTTTGAATTCGCTAAAAATATCTCGGCAATTAAGCGATTCTATCTTCCTACCATCGCAGCAAATACGCGATTCTACTCTGCTCCTCTACCCTACATTCTATCCCTACATCATCGTTAGCAGATACACTCGCAACAAATACTCCTCCTCACTCTGCCAAAACTCTCAACTCAAAACAAAATCACCAACCTCTATCTTCCGTACGAATACCATAAACCCTTCGTCAAGACAAGAAATCCCTCGAAGCGACAGGGGCTCGCATTCCCGCACCGGTAATTCCATAATTCCCCATTGAAAACGAACTCAAAACGGGGCTGGAGCTCGAGCGAGTGACTCGGCGCGATTGTCGTTCGCTTACAATGAAGGGGCTTCAAGTAGCGTCGCGACGCTCGTCGTCTCCTTTTCCTCGCGACGTATTCCGTTCGTGCCTCCAAAGCTCCTACTTGCGAATAATATCCCAGGACTACGAAGTCGTGGCGTGGTTCACTTTTGTGTCCCAGCAACGACACAGCAGCCAACGACGAGTTCACCTCGTCGACGTTGGCTCGCTCATTATTTACGGGGGCGCGAGTTTCTCGTCTGCCTGCTGGCTGCTGGTAATAAGATGCACTTCTTTAAAGGACTCCGCCTGCAACAAATTGCATTGCCCAACCCTTCACCCTCCATCTAGCGTCCTCGCAGACCGCCCTGCTTTGAGGCAACCTCGTCGAGACGAATGTGGTTAGCCAGAACAAACGTTAACCGGATAGTACCGTGGACGCGTTTTAAGCTCGAATCAACCAGCTGCCTTCGAACCAGAGGAGGATTAACGAGGTAAACTCTAATGCGGGAATGTGTCGATGTTTCAAGCTGCACTGTTGTTTTTTTTCAGGTTTGTTCCCTTTTTTTGTGGTTGGTTTTAGGAAGTAGAGGGCTGAGCATGTGGACAGACGAGATTGGTTAGGGTAGATAGACTGGAGGATTGTCTGAGAATCCTGTGTTGGTTTGTTTATTTTCATTTGTATTGGTTTGCTTAAAATGCTGATGGAATTGTTTGTTTAAAATGCTGATACTATAACAAATACACTGATATTCAGATACTATTTATAACCACGTATTTTTTACGCGCGTTAACGATCATCTTAATCCTCGTTAGCAACAAAACATCGAGAATCCTAAAAAAAATCGCACAAATGAATCCTTCTTAACTAATCTCTTCGACGCTTATAATAAATCCCAAAAAATCCTCGAAGTAGGTCGTCTCCTCATTTAGCAGCGTGGCGTAACAGCGTGAATGGCGAAAACAAACGTTAACAGAATCGACCAACCGACGATATGCCTCTCAGACCACGAATCGCCGTTTCTCCTGCCATCGTCTAACTCCATCCATCGACTCTCTCCTTCCAGCTTCCTTTCCCGGTAGCAGCCGGGATGAAGCTTCATCCCTAACGAAGTATCAATGTTACCAGCGGCGGATTACGTATTCAGGAGCGGCGTTGCTCGGTGTACATTGGCGGGTTTGGCAGCGCGGACACGAGGAGCCTGCTGCTGCAGACGTGCACGTTGATACGTTGCCGGGCAGAGCGGGGGTGGCAGAAAGCCGAGTGGCGTGTCTGCTGGTGGCGGCAGAGGGATCGAGAAAGGCCAGGAGTAATGATGTTTGTTTAACTCTTGAGGAAGGACCGTTAGCGGGACTGGAAGATACGGGTTTTGGCACGAAGATGATGGTTAAGGGGTGGAACGACCAGCCGGTGTCGAGGCCCGTTCAAACGTCTCCGTTCTTTTTCATCTCGTATCCGTCTCTTCGTCAGCCTCTCTAGATGGTCCTCTCTTCGGGCCTAGCGGTCCTTTTGCTTCGTAAATTGAAACTCCCATGTATTCAAGTCCGTCTATCCGCAGCACCTTACGAGTTCGGCTACGTAAATTAGATTTTCTGCTTAGGAACCGGCAGTATGATTTTCTCGGTCTCCTCCCTTTCCGTAGGATTCGTCGATCTTCAGAAGTTATCTTCAGGAATGGTTAGGGAACTATTTAAGAATTATTATCTGGTTTGAAGTTAATGTAAGGATATATACAATAAATTATAAACAAGATTTCGTGGTCGTATATAACACTATTCAATTTTTTCTCAACTGTATCAACTATACCAGTTTAGGCAATTGCAACAGGAACTGATTTCTCTCGTCGCCTTGGTACAAGCAAAAGTTTCAAGCTTACCAATTGGAAAATAGAGAGAAATATTTGCAAAGGAATTTCCTCGCAATAAGTAGGTCACGAATGTTATAGTAATCTCCTGTACGTATGCAGATCGAGTAAAAGAGGTCCCGCTAAGAAAAGAAGAAGAATACGATATCTGACAGAATTTAGCTTTTTTTTAATTACGATAGAAAAGATCTGACAAGCAGTAGTTTAATTAAGATTAAAAGCCCGATACAACGAATTGTATGGTTAACTTGTCTTTCGATTAACCTGGATTCTACTGACGTAGTTGCATTAAGTGCAGAAGATAGAGAAAGAATGCGAGGGAGAGGGTTAGAGAGGGTGTTGTATATCTTCCGCGAGGAAACATAGTTTTGTTTTATCTCGAATAATAAACTTCTCTTTTTGATAAGAGGTTGCATTTTATGCGCGTAACGGCGGTTTATTTAAATTAGTGACCTTAATAACCAGCCTTGAACTATGATTCTTCATGAATTTCATTAAAAGATAGCGTGCGAGTTTTCATTTATGGATCTTTCACGTGTCCTACGTGATATGTGGTTATATGAAGATATTACACACAGTGTTCCGCATGGAATGTAAAAAATTTCTCAATATTAACTTGAGAGATCATTTTTAGCAGACTCTGAAATACTTTGTGGATGAACAGTGTAATATAAAGAAAAGATAATAAGATATAAATATATCGAATACTAAGATCATTGACCCAAAGGGAACAGCAAGCTGCAAACAAAAGAAACCGAGTAAGATTCAAATGGTTAATAGAAATCACCTGATATTCGATCAAAGCGCCAAAGCCCAGTAAAGATGATGGATGCCTCGTATCATTCTTTCGAAAGATCACCTTGGATGATGAATGACGATAGAAAAAGAAGAGACAAGAGAAAAAGAGGAAGAATTCATAAGCCATATAGGATACATATTTCCTGGAAGTATCGAAATTCTAGCAGCCGTCTTCCCGTACGATCGTCCACAGAAAACCAGTAAATTTCACGGCTCAAGTATCAGCGATCGCTGAGTCGACAGTTTATCCTTTCTTCTCGTTCCATTAGGAAAACGGAAGTTTCCGGGCATGGATCGAAGGAAGAAGGAAGAAAGTTGGTGGTTCGATTGGAAGGCGAGGGAAATTTCTACGGACGAGTCGAGTGCGCGACTTATTCGCGTTCGTCGTCGTCGTCGTCGAAGCCAGAGGCTCGATCGAACCGATGAAAATAACGGCGAAACGAAAAGTGGAAAGAAGTTTTCCGATAATGGAGCCGAGAATCGTGGATCCGTCGCCACGTGCTGGCCGCAGCTGCATTGGAAATTAATTTCGACTTAACGATGCGAATTCCGAACCCGGCGTGTCGGTGGATTTCCGATGCGTTACGAGTTTTTGATGCGTGTAGATTTCCAGAGGGACGAGAAGAGTAAATGGGCGGAATCGAAAGTCGAGTTTGTTCCCTGGGATTTTACGATTCGAGGTAACGATTCGAAGTTCGCGCGGATGATGGCTATTCGGCAATTTGGAGATATATTAGTTGCTATTGAAATGCTGTAAATAGAAGTTTGATGAAGTTTTATGCGACGTAAATTCATACGAGGGATGTTTAGACTTTTGGCTTGGAATAGAAATAAAAGCTGCTAGAAACACAGGCTAATATATGTACAATGAATTGTAAAGACCGATAGGGAGACATTTTTTACTTCTTCAGGAAAAACGCTTTTCCATATGACAATAACTTTGCCAGCTAGTATCTTGTCCAGTAGTCACGTATTATCAAATTGTCGTTTCATTAAATTTGGCTGTGGAATTCTCTTGAAAAATATTTACATCAAAATACTAATCTGAAAAACATTGGCTATCATGTAGATACATATTTAGTATACATTTAGTTTTTTCCATAAAATTTGATGTATTTTCCATTCATTGTTAAAAGTTAAGAGGCTTAGTAGCTTAAGTATCAAAATGTTGAGGATAATTGTGAGTATAATAAATAAATCTGACTTCTAACCCGATGTTTTAAGCGTCGTTATCGTAGCGATGAAATGTTGTACAAAATGCAAATAGCACAGTTGCTCTTTTGATAGTATAATTACGATATAATTATGTGTGCTAGTTTTTCTTAATACAAATCTCTCTGTGAGCTCGTGTTTCACATATTCTCCCGGATAAGCTGACATAAATATTCCTGCAGATTCATTTATACTTATATTCATAAACATTTCTGCGTTTTTATTTTGTACATATTTGCTTTCTGTTTCTTATAAGAGAGGCTTTTTCAGTATCTCTTTCACTACGTCACTTTTGAATGTAGAAGCCGTGTAACTTCTATTAATGAAGAAAAACTGGATATTAACAACATCAACGTTATACGATAAATAACAAAAATAAGACGTGTCGTAATTTATTTGACCCAAAATTATCGGTATAAATGCAATACCACGATATTTCTATTAATCTTAATAAATTCATAAACTAAATTCATAAACATGGATGTTTATGTAAACTCATATTGTATACACTTTGCATTACATGTTTTTTTACATAAATACAGACTCTTGGAAATAATTTGTTTCGCTTACTATTAAATATCTTGAACGCTGTACTTTCGATATTCTATATATATTTGCATTTTGTAGATTCCTCCATTTTTCAATTTTACACAATTGCATAAGCATCCGTAGTTTATTCATAACAATAAGCTTAATATTAGCTTACTGATCACTCAACAAAATGCGACCTATTTTACTATTTCTAAATAGCAATTTAACACTAGCTCACAATTTCCAATATATCTCGAGGAAACCTTGTCGAACGCAACATTGAATAGAAAGTAAAGGTGAAAAGTAGCGGGAGAGTTTCATTGAAATTTTATCAGAAAAGCCATTCGTTCCTGGACGAATTCAAGTCAGGGAATTTGGCACAATGTTTGACGGTAAATTCGACGCCAATACCCGGTATTCTTGCGCGGCTTGTGGGTCTTTCAAATGAAACGGCGCCTATGCCTTCGGCCTTTGGCTTCCTGAAATAGTTGTTGTAATAGTACACTCCCCTGCCTGAGAAATAAACCCAATTCTACATACTTAACAGGCATACCATGTCTAACACCCTCGACCGTGTCTTCGGCCTTTCTGCTGTTAACACGTGAAATGTTGTGCCGACGTCTCACGTTAATTGAGAATTGTGCAGAACGGAGTTTAGCCTTATCTTCCTTCACACAGCATGAATTCGACTTCGAAGAACTTCTCTGTTTAAAAATATACATAAGATAATAAATGATTTAACTATTCCCCCTCTCTCTCTCTCTCTCTCTCTCCAGACTTCTATTTCGTAACTTTGTTATGAATTAAAGATGTTTGTAGAAAATTCTTATTGATTTTGATGCTTCGTCTATTCTACTGTGTATGAATGAATTGTAATGAAAAAAATCTATTTATGTATTGAACTCTTCCGAACTACTTACTATGTGACATGTACGCTATGATTTATTTACTAATAATGGCGCAATCAAATTTGTCGATTTCTCTGTTTCTTTTTCTTTTCTTTTCGTTATATTCGAAGAACTGTGATATTTGAAATTTACACCATGTGTCTATTAATATCTGAACGTTTTACTCTCCGAGTATTCTCTTATGCGAACAGACTGTCTGCTAATAACAGATGATTTTTTCTCTCTCTAATAGCATAAACGAAAATAAATGAATAGCAAATGAAAATAACGAAGATATAGCCATCTTCTCGCGTCAAAGATTTATGTAGTTTGGCGGTAAAAAGTTAACTGACAATTTCCTCGATCGCTACTTGAACAAATGAAATTTCGTATCAGAGAAAAGATTGTTCTGTTTCCCGAATATTTTTGCCACCCTATTAGTTTAGCTATGTGAGGCCCCACTGTACATTAAACCATAGACGACGTAACCAAAGAAATTCGAGCTACTGAAATGGATCGTGATTCGTTTGAATGAAAAGGAGATCGCAATAACGTACAGGCAGAGTCAGACCACCCTGACGCATGCTAAACGCGAACGTGGAAACGCCGCGCAATGGTATCTTTATCGACGTTCTAATGTCCGTCGTAAAGCGCGTCCGGCCTGGTTTTACGACGGCTACGCGTGGTAATTGAAAATCGTGTCCAACCTCGTTCCGTTTCACGTGTCCGTAATGAACCGTTCGAAACGCGCGACGGCCCGCGCGGAATTGCGAACATTCGCGCGATACGCGCTGCGATTACCGTGTATTAAAAGCGCGGCAGTCTCGATTGGAAGTCGTTACACTTGATTCGACGTCGATCGCCGTTCGTGATACTCGTTAGACCGAAATTTTCTCTCGTTTCGATAGAATTCGTTACCTAAATCGAGATAGTTTCGTGTAATTCAAAGGTTGAAACGAAGAGTTGAATGAGGCGTTAAAAAAATAAGATACAATTTTTTTCGCGAGAAACGAGTAGATAGGAAAATGATACCAGAACTTTAATTGACGAGATTAAAGTAGATATGGAACTTGTACGAAGAAATCAATGCGAAATTTTAGTGTGCGAAGTGTGGCGGAGATTGTAAAATTATTTATAAAAGATCGCAAATCTATTTGTAGAATATATAACTTGGATTAAATTATGCTTTCCAGCTATGGCCAGAATTATGTTTTGGATTATTGAATGAAGATCCATTATAAAGGTTTATAAATGGCCCAAAATTAATGTTGTCTTATGGTTCGATAACGTTTTCATCACTTGATTGATTTTTTAATAATTTCTTGATTATTACACCACGGATGATTATACGTTTGTGAAATATTTAAAAGACATAACGTTCAAGAGAGTAAAATTAGTATAGCGTTCAATTGACGAAACAAATTTCTATTTACTCATTCGTAACTCGTTCGTGAAAAGATAAATTTATAGTAACATATTTGCAGTTTAATAATTAATTAATCCATCGATTAATATTGTAGAAATTCTAAATTATCGAAATGAGCTTTGAATATACACAAATATTTTCGTTTAAATTGTTGTCGCTAAGGTCTGTTTTATACGTTTTACGTTCAAATATTTTTGTAATGTTTCAAGCAAAGGTTGTCCGGTGGAAAACGGGGGGAAATAGAAGCGCGACTGTGTATATTTGTTTTGTAGCGTAAAAAACACAGGAAACCGGGTGTATTTTTAGAACGCAGTCATTAATGGATGCTAGGAAATGTGTGTACGCGGGCATATAGCAGCGCTGTCTACGTCAAGCACATTCGCACGTTTGGCAGTAACATGTGTCAAATGTTAGACGGTTCTGAAAACGTGTTCCGCGTAATGCTAATGGCCAAATATAGGTTTACTGAAATTACATTTTCCCTGTTTGTCAACGATGGTCAAATGGCTCGTGAAAAGTCATTTTATTAAAAGTCAGTTTGATTTTTCACGTAAATACGTGCGAAAAAAATTTCAACGGAAATTTAAGATTTTACTATTCCGACTTGGTATATATATATAATACGTTCCATATAATTCATATTATATCTGATTTATAATACATTATACATTAATTGATATTAATTAAATAGGATTTCACATACATGTGGTGCCAAAATATCTAAATTTTTGTAATTTTATTAGCCCCGTGATGACACGACTGCAATGATTAAATTGGTAAAATTTAGAAGAAATTTGCAATTGCAAAAAATTAACGCGTAGCACGAATGAAATTTCAATATGTTTTGTTTAATACTCGTAATATATCGATAAAATATGTTCAAATACTTTCGTAAGCATATATTTAGTACGTAAGGGCGAAAAATCGTGTAACCTTGAAAGCGTAAATAGCCAATTAAGCCGATTGTCAGGGATGGAGCATCAGCACAAAGACGCGCTGACACGTAGCACGGTTTCTGTCTGCAGGTCTGCGGGAAGGTGTTCAACAACGCATCGGCGCTCACGAAGCACAAGCTGACGCACAGCGATGAGAGGAAATACGTGTGCACGATGTGCGGCAAGGCGTTCAAGCGGCAGGACCACTTGTGAGTATAGATGCACACCATTCGCCCCTTTTCCGCGTCAATTAACCAACACTTGTGCCATCTCTTCCAGTTCAATCGTTCGTCGTGATAAAATTAATAAAAAAAATGACAAGTTTCGGGGTAATTTTAGATTTTAATCTTTTACAACGATGTGTTGACATATCTGTAATTCTTCTTTAGAAAAATATTTTATTTGTACGATGCAGATTTATAACACTGTATAGTTTAAGTTTGGGGTATAAATAACACAGGATTTACGAAGAAACAATGTCGATCAGTTTTACAATAATATCGTAGAATTACAGTGGAATTGTAGTATAGCGAATTGAAATATTTATTTATAAAATAAGAACTCTACATATGTCTTTTATTATTCAAAATAAGTGGCACATTTTTTAAATTTCCTAATAAACAATGAGCGATAACTAAAACCTTCTGAAAGTTACTCATTGTTAGGATCGTCACTTCTACGATATACGTACCTGTATCAAGGTCATTGGAGCAGATTTCCCTATAGCGCAAAATCAGTATTTTTTGTCTATATCTTTTTTTCGATTCTCAAAAGGAAATAAAACTTTGCTTCTTTTCCTCTTTCATCGATAGTGAATCCTCAATGAGTCTTTGAACAAAACGCTTCTGTCTAAAAACCGAAGCTTTTCGTGTACGTCCGCCAAAGCCTCTCAACGAATAGACGCTATTCTGGTAGAGAATGAGGCTTCCTAAGGCTTGTGCATTACATAATATTATGGAATAGCTGTTTTGGTGCTTTGTACACTCGACGAGAGGATTGTTTCTGATATGCGATTCGAGGCAACGCACGAGTGGGCCGCGACTGGAGTGCAGCTTGCTCTCTAGGCCGGATTTCAAGAGGAAAGCTCGCCTTTTGTTCCCAGCCACGCTGCTTGCGATTGGTGCTAGTTGAATGCTGATTTGAACTGCGGTAAAAAGGTTCGGCAACTTGGTGAATCGGTGTTGCCTCTTGTCGTTTACACATGCACACGATGGAGTAGTTATTTTATATTTTTAAATTTTTTAACGTTGCAGTTTTAGAATCTTCGAATCGTTGGATTTTTATATTTCTGAATATCTTGATCTTTGCATTTTCGAAATTGCGAATCTCTGAATCCTTGAATTATTCAATCTCGATTTTCCAAACTTCTGCGTTTCTTAATTTTTAACTCTTCGCTATATCGCAGAATAAAATTCGAAAGGTCGAATTCAATACGTTGTCTTGCATCGTTCGAATCAAAGAAACATTTCGAAATGATTATTCTTCGCTGATCGTGAGTCAAAGTTGCGAACAGTCGAAAGGCGTGGAACGTGGGCAATGGCGTGAAAAGAGAGAGACTTTGGAGGATCGCAGGATCGCGAGAATTGAAGATTCTATTCTTCTCGAGAACGGAAAAAGAAATAAAGGGGAATCAATAGTAGCAGCAACGGTTGCTAGTCTTGGTCAGACTTGTTGGTTGGTCGGAAGGAGTTAGACTTGTATTACCTTTTGCGTAGACGGATCTACAAATCTTCCCTCTGTTTCTTCTACTTTCTCAACGGTTCTTCTTCCTTCTCATTCGAGATTCGCCACGTATCTTCGTCCACGTTTCCCCTCGGTAAGTTTTCCTTTTTCCTCAGCATCTCATGCCCTTTCTCTCTCTCTCTCTCTCTCTCTCTCTCTCTCTCTGTGACGTTCAATTCGGCTTTGCAGTATTACTAGCGATTCGTTGAATACTTTGTCGAAAACTTATTGATACGTCATGGAAATGTTGCTTCTCGTATTTATGATATTTAATCATGTATGTTTGATCGAAACCTCGTTGTGAATTTCTTTGGATACGAGTTGTTTGTTCTTAAGGGAACTTTGCTGTTGATATTACGCAGATTAATTTTGCTATTAAGATAACCCTGATTGATTCGTATAGCATTTTAGTTGTAGCAAGTTCATTGAACTAATTGTTTTATACATTTTATGGTTTCCTTGTCAATTGTTTTAGAATAGGATTGAATCGAAAAAGTCGAGAAAGAGAATGTTTTTTAAAGACAAACATTTTATTAGATACGACGCCGTATGAAGTTTTCAGGCTCATGATATAAATTCTAAATGCTAAGTAAATTAGTAATACTAAATGAAACATCAGGACAAAGAAGTATTGATGATTTTTGTAGTA
This sequence comes from Bombus impatiens, assembly GCF_000188095.3. Classification (NCBI taxonomy): domain Eukaryota; kingdom Metazoa; phylum Arthropoda; class Insecta; order Hymenoptera; family Apidae; genus Bombus; species Bombus impatiens. The sequence continues at coordinate 111,727 of NT_176737.1, forward strand.
ATTTCAATTATCAGATATTTAATAAGAATCCTTTATAACTGGAACGTACGAAAGTTTATCTTCGTACTCTCGTCGAAATCGGCACAATCCTCTTTTGTGCTTGATTCCGTCTGTGCTACGTGCGCTGGATCCACTTCGAGTAGACCGTATTTTTCTTTTCCTCGACCTTTCCACTATGTCGCCTTCGTTTTATGTACGTATTTTATTCGATAGGGTCGCTCAACACTCAGTTCAATACGAGCTGACGAACAGCCCTTAGAATTACTTTCGTTTCGTCCATGGTTCCCAGAATTTTTCCCCCCTCTTTGTTGTTCTTGCTTTGTTCAAAGGTATCGTCTCGCTGATTGTTCCTTTTTCGAGTTTCTTCCGTGGCCTAAGATTCAAGATCAATTATTTTGCAATCTATTGTACGCTTGCTTTTGGCATGAAAATTCAACAGAAAATTCCCTTTTATCGATTTTGAATCGAAGAATTTTCTTCAAATATGTTACTACCTTTGCATGGAATATCTTAAAGTTTGACGGTTGGATCGTGTGAGTTATCTTACTTTATACTACTTTCAATTCATGCAATCTGTTTCTTAGAATACGAGGAATTCGATTCGTAGACTCGAAGATCGTAACGAAGTTGAGCTTATCGATCATCGACTTCCACTTCAAACAACTCATTCATCAGTTCCAAACTACCAAAGGAGCCACGATTCCAGAATTCAACGATTTTTTTTTTTTTTTTTTTATCAATCCTAACAAGTTGCATACGATGGCAAGAATAGCTCGGCAAAAAACATTGGCCCATGCGGGCATTCCATTTGGCCTGCGTCCATAAAATTTCCTGGTCGGTTACTTGGAAACTCGTTTTCAAGAAAGCATATGCCGGGATTCGAGTAAACGATGTGGACGACTTTATCCGATCAGCGAAAAAGTCCTTGGCCTGTTTCCTGTTTTTATTGAAATCCTTTTAACCTCGGATATTTCGCAGAGATGAGGGACTTAAGTACCTAACTCTGTACGTACGGAATCGTAAAGAATTGTGTTTTCCCTCCCTACGAATCCTTTTAAACTTTGCCGGTAACCAACGCGTTGCTTTTCGAATGGCAAAAAAATAAGATCCTCGATGATTCGTATTCGGGATCGATAAAATTGGTATTGAGCCTGTCGATACGGTTCGCAACTGTTGTAATCGGCAATAAAGTTATTAATCTGTATCGCGTGTTCCCAAAAATTCGATAAAAGATTATCAAGATATTTTGACAGCGAGGCAAATTTATTGTGCAAATTTATGTCGAATTTTTAGGTATTGATAATGTTGAAAATTCGGAAGATTTTGTTTGAATTTTTAAATAAAAGTAGAATGTCGTTTGAATGTTCCATTAGGAGAAATGTTTCGTTTGAAAAAAAGTAACGTTAGTAATACGAAGAATAGAATTACTGGAGAGATTTCATATTTTAGCGGTTGTTACTTAACACATTTTTATTCCTTGTCAAATTAAAGTTTTTATAATTCACAACAAAAATTCCTGTTTCACTGTGGCTGTCTCTTATTATTATAAATTGTTACAAGCAAAAAGAAAGTAGAAATTGTTTGTTATTAAAATAAACATTTTCCTTCTCTTTTTTTTTCCCACGCCGTACAGTTTATTACGTATGAAAATTAAGTATAATTGCACTTCGAGATTCTTGTCCCGCGAGTTCAGCGTGAAGTTTAATTCGTGCTCATCGAGCTGAAAATTTTCCTAGGTTCAGTGAAGAGAAAAAAATTACGTCCTGCCTGCTTTTTACGTAATATTTCAACCGGCTGGATGTAATATTGCAATTGTCGCGAATGAAATACTTCTTTGAAGTCTCTTGCCTTTCAAGTATTTAGCAAAGAATTTTCTTGGAGCGCGGGTCTGGTAAGAAACTGCCATTGCATAAAGAAAATCAACTAATTAATCGAGAGCAAAAGGAAGCTTGCCTGTTGTCCCTCGTGTTTTTCTCGCGTGCAAGAATCCTTGTTATTTCTTTCTTTTGTATCTTCGTAAAATTCTGCTCGCTGTATGTACATGTACTATCGTTAAGTAAAGATATTAATATTAATTAACAAAAATTTAAACACTCTGATAAATTATTCTAATGGCAATCGAATACTGACTGAGGCGCACAATTATTCTTTTTTCCAATTTCTTTTTGTTAATATTTTGTAGTCAATAACACAATATAATCAAGTGGGATGACACCATTTAACATGATTAATGTCAGAATTCTTTGAACTTTTGTCTTAAATAATAAAATACACGAATATAAACACTAAACAGTAAGTAAATCCCAAAAACGTAAAGACTATTATCTAAATTGGAAAGACAGAACAATTTTGTCATTGTTGAATACTTGTAGGCATATAAATATCTTGATTTTCATTTCATATCGTTCGATGTTCTAATTAAAAAGAAAAGAAAAATCGAGAAAAAAAGAACTCGAGATCGATTCGATAGAAAAAGCAGAAATAGGAGATTGTCTATAGTTTTTCTTGTCATTGAAATGTTTTGTGACGTTTAGACGAGCCTCGAATTACTGACAACAGGAAAAGTGCGGAGATAGGCACCCTCAGACCAAACGTGATTAGAGCTCTCATCGTTCAGAGGAAGTTTGACGGCTGATCAGGAAATAAAAGTAATGCTCCCATGATCGAGCGTAATTTAATTCCATTTGCACGAACTAATAAGCATCGAATTACACTTTTTGCTGGTACTTTCTGTTATCTAGCCCTTCAACTTCCTTTTTTGTTCTCTTCTCATCATTATATAATAGGGGAAAGAGCGGGTTTTAGATCACGTAACGCGTTCGTAGAGCTATCGGGAAATTTTTCGCAAGAAAAAGGATGAAAACATCTTTCTTTCTCAATTAATTTTCCATTTCATACCGGCGGGCGATTGTTCTTGAACTAAATTTACTTCGTTTGGAATCTTTTATTAGACTAATAACAGCAGATACCAATATTTCCTGCAAATTAATGCAATCAATTATTTTTACTTATGAATCGTTGTGAAAATTTGTAATTAATGTGTGATTTTATTTTCCATTTTCTTGTTTTAATCTTAATATTCGATATTTTAATCTATTTTCATTAAAACGTGGCTAGTCCATGCATTTCTCTATAGAATTCAATTCAAAAGAGAATTAAGTAAATACAATCATTTCAATGAAAGTACATTAAATACAGTAATTCTCCAATATGATATCTTTGATTTTATTCATTATAATTTTAATAATACTAGACTGCTTGTTAATATTTCAAAGTACACGTGAAATATTTTTTAATTTGAAAAAAAGTCTACAAAGTTAAGATCTTTTCTAAAAAATACAACTATCTAAATGTATACGAAATAAAAAGATCAGAAAATTCCATTTCCGTTACATTCAACACGTGACAGAATCTTCTTCTGCCTTGACTCAATTTTACCAAAAAGTAGACGCAGAAAACATATGATAGATTCTTTACACTTATCATAGGTCACAAGCAACAATTTCCTCGTTCTCCCGTTTGTTTTCGTTTGTACTAAGCGTCACGGTTCTTCCGTGATTTGCGTGCTCTTATTATCAAAAACATTCCAAACAGGCGTTTGCTGTTCGACTTTAGGCAACAGTACACTGAAGAGGAAAGAAAGAATCTCCGTGTACTTAACCTGTTTCCTGTTATCCCTTGAAAGCCTCTTATTTCGTGGACGCTACATAGAATTTGTATAGAATTCGTTGTTCCATGCTGCAGTAATTAAACGGGTAAAAGAAAATATAAAAGAACAACGTCGACGGGCTTTCCTTCCTTCGCTGCCAGCTTCGCAACTGCAATTGTTCTCTATTTTGCACATTTTTGATTTCCTCGAGTATAAACTGTTCGTGTGTGTACCCTTTGGCGAGAAGAGTTTGCGAAATATTTTAATTCACACACACGCACACGATAGAGTTATATGAAACTTTGAAACTGGGATACATCGTTTTATTACTTGAAATATTCAAGAGAATTTTTATAATGGTGTTTCGTGAAATTTATCTGCATGCAAATTTTATTTATTGTCATTGTAGAATTACATTTATGATATTAACGAAGTAATCGAATTAATAGATTGGAGATATTTGTACCTCTATCGGATACTTAAATACGTTAAAAGGAAAATACATATATAAAGTGTTGAAAATGATCAATTTTTATTAATTAATTTAAAAGAATTGCGTTTAGTTTTCTATAAATCTACAGTTTATTATAATAACCTATAGTAACAGAATTTACCGAGCAAGTTAAGTCGCTATTAAGCTCTTGGCTTATGATTTCTTGAATAGCAACTTAAGTGAGCGCGACGCTGTCAGATGGCAGAATATCGAAATATTCTATACAATTTGTATCTAATAATCTCCAGTTTGAAGAATGGAAGCTAAAGTTAGAGTTGAAAGTAAACTTTGTTACGAAAGAGAATATAAACTGCCCTCATTCAATCGGAATTATAATCTCTGTCACAAGTATGGCTCGATATTATAAGCCAGGGGTTAAAAGCTTTCTCATCGAGCTATAACTTTGATTTGAACTGCACGATACTGACATTCTTTTAGCAAACAATTGAACAATTTTGTAATTAGAAAACTTTTCGCACGTTCAACCATTCAAAAATCCATACACCAAACAAAAAAAGAGAAGAAAAGCAACCAGTGAATATCAAATTCTCAGATAACGCGAGCCGCTCCAACGCAACCTATAACGTTAATCACGCCAACAGGCAAATCCAACGACAACTCTTTTCTCTCCTATTCAAAGAAAAACGCTCCAGAGTCGCTTAATTGAAATCTAAAAAAAAAAGAGGAGCGCAACATCTCCGGAAATTCTTATTCTCCTGCGAGGAGAAAGCTGCGTTTCCAGACTCGGTCCAGCGAGCATAGCCTTGCCACCCTTCTCTCTCATGCCTGTTCAACCCTTTCTTGCCGAGCGAGCGGACGCGCCATTGTAAGTTCTACGGCGTATCTCTGTTATCGAAGTAAATCCACGTAGTCCTTTTCCCGTGTTCGAACGGCGACGGTGCCGCTTGAAATGAGGAAAGACGAAAGGAAGCGCTTATACCTCGAGAGGTATTCTCTTCGAGAGCTCTTCTTCGGGAGCCAGGCTACATATATACTGTATACATAAAGAGAGAAAAATATATATAATATATATACAGAGTGTCCCAGGGTTTAACGGCCAAACTATGACAATAGATATATTTTACACGTATAAACGAGATAGTGTTATACGTATAAATACGAGTCATCTGAAGCTTTCTTAAAAGATTATAATAAAAGTGCGAAGTACGAAAGAAGAAAAAGATAGAAGCAACGCTGTTGCCTCTAATTTGATGTTATTGGACGATTATGGCTGGATAAATTTAAAAAACAAAATTTATATGCAAAACAAATATGAAACGAGGAGCTGCCACTTCGAACACTTTTAGTATATACAAGCAAAGAAAGATAAGAATTTTCCTCTATTTCTCTGTTTCAGCTATATATATATATAGAATTTATTTATTCGTTGAAATGAACTAAAGTTAAATGGACTAAGATTCATATAGTCTACTCTGACTTTTTTCATCCAGAATAACCTACCAAACATTCTAACAAAGTTATTCGATTTCCTCCTGGGACACCCTGTACATAGAAAGAGCGGAGGACAGTCTCTCCGTCCGAAAGGGATTTGCGACAACTTCGAGGTGGCGAGGGCGAAGGGACAGGGAGAGTGGGATTCAGAAAGAGTCGTTGCCGATGCAGCCAGTAGGGAGAGAGCCTGGTCGTTTCTTCGGTCTTCCGCTTGTAAAGAGGACTTGCTTTCCCACCTCGATATCGTCGATACCCCCTTTGTTCCTCCGCTTCCGTCTCGTCCGCCTCGCATTAAGGATGCTCTGACCCCGTGAAATGAAAGAAAATAGACCTGGGGAAACAGCCTCCACGAACCCGATAGTGCTTCCTCTTTAGTGGGAGCCTAGTCCCTACTGCCGTCTCTCTGTCATTGCTGGAATTAATGGAGAGTTGATAATTGGCGCGAATTTAATCTTCGATCCCGACAGCTGAATCCAGGAGGGAATTTTCGCGTGGGAAATTTGTTCGGGTTTAGAGAGTTTGTTGGATGATTTTAGAGGGAAGAATCGATGTTGGAGATGTTTTACGGTGATAGGGTTGTTCGAGGAATTCTTTTGTTCAGCGATCTGTGTATTTTGTTTTATTATATTAGGTTGTCCGAAAAGTTTCTTTCGTTTTATCAGGAAATAATAGACACACAATTTTTTTTCTTTTATATTAGTTTATTGAATTATGCACGAACATAATAATAGGAATAGAACGAAATGGATCATACCTAATTCAATGAAGTAATATAAAACAGAAATTGTTGTTCATCTATTATCACCTTACGAAACGAAAGAAACTTTTCGGGCAACCTAATATAATCGCATTACTAACGTCTGCGAAACAGCGAAAAGATGTGTAATATCGTAGTATCGTTTTAAATGGCTATGGAGGCGAATCTATGAAAAAGGATTGAAATTGGATTTATTGAAAAGAGTCACTAGTTGATTATATTTGAAAGCCCGAATGAAAGATAAAATGCGCGTAGATAAATAAATTGGTAGGAGTTGAGATGGCGAATGGAACACTTTTCCCTTCTTATAAAGGATATTACAATTCTTCACGATGGATAATTGTATTCGATCCTGTGTTTAATTCGTTGGAATAATTAAACCAAAGGATATTTATGCATAATTAATCTATGTATCTACGAACAAAACTGAATAGAGGTTTATTTTATTACACTCCCAAAATATTCTAACTTTGGACATTTTTGCTTGTTATATATAGTCCACATATCTTTCTAACTTAAATTTTAATAATTATCATGTTACACCGTTCGCAAACATTTGTCATCGACTCTTAAAATAAAGTATAATTTACTACCTCGCATTTTCACCGAAATAAAATATCCTAATCGATATATACTCGTGTCGCATTAATACGGTTGATCGAGCAGCATGTTTAAAGATAGGATATAGATGTTGAACTCTTCCGTGTCTATGTAACCTCGTTTTAACGTAGCGCGTTGTATTTCAAGGGGAATAAGCTGTCATAAAAGCTTTGGTGTTTTCATTGCTGAGTTGTTTCTCATGTTTGCATCGGATCCTCGTTGCAAGAGGAATTTTTTTAAACAAGAACTATGGCTCGTTTTCAGAGGAAAGCACTATCCTTTCCTTTCCTTTGTCGCCGAATCGTATGCAAAGTACGTGGAATGTAAATCGTTAAATTTTTTACGGAACTTAAAAGAGACGACGAACGTTCGCTTTTCTATTTCAATTTTAAGGAATCGAATATTTTGCTTTTAAGATTTGCGCTAATTATCCAGGGGCATCATTAGCCTTAAAAATTGATATGGCGATCGATTCTACTTTAGAAATATAGTTTCAACGTGCTTCTTTAAAGGGTACATCGTCATTAAAGGAAAAAAAGGATCCGCAGAACTCTCGTTCTTTTGTTTCTCCTTCAACAACGAAGCTTTCCTTTCCTGCTTCGACGTCTTCAATACGGTCTTTGTTCGTACATTTTCCTTTCCCCTCGTCGAGCTAAAAACGTTTCGCCGTGGAAAAGGAACTAGAACGAAAGAAATTATGGAAGTGTACATCTTCCATCTTTCACGCTCTTATCTCCGTCACGGCCAAACCTAAGTTTATTTCGAATCAACGAAAAATTAATCAATGTTAGTTCGTGGTCTTCCTAATGGTTTTTGAAGCGAAACGATATTACGTACGTAGTAAATCATAACAAATGTCAGCGATTTGTTAAACTATTAATTATCTGCAAAAATTAACTCTGAGAATGACTTGCATGCGCAAAGAAAAATTATCATTTCTTTTTACAAAATTTCAACAAACACCAAAAACTCTCAGTAAGCATACTACTCGTTGAGTTTATTCAAGATTTATTAAAAATTAAATTATAATTCAGGTGGATTAATGTTATTAATATTTTGAAATTTTAGTGTACTTGTTGTATATCTGAAACGTGAATCAAAATCTTGCTACAACTTTAACAATTGATCTACACAGACAAATGAAGTATCAAACAAAATTAATCACTCCATAAATTACAAAATCTAATTATTCAGATTACACTTTCCGCTGCACTATATATCAAAGCGAATGAGAAAATTACGAAATAAATTACTCCACTGTTTATTCACCCCGTCTCTTACTCTTCCAATATCTTTGCAAATAGCTATTTGCTTTTCTCTTTCACCACTTAACAACGAATAGTCGCAAGAATAGGTCGATCGATTCCCGGATGGATGCAGATTCCCACGGGATTCAATGTGTCTGTGCGTGTGCGTGAACTGTGTGCGGATCAGAAAGGAAATACGTTAAAGTTGAACGAATTAGCTTTTACAAATTAAACCCTGCCCAGTTGGAAGTTCATCCTGCGATAGAATTTAAGAGACCTCGTTCGTATATCGATGGACTATAAAACTTGCAGCAATAGAGTGAGAGAATGGCCTCGGTGGACTGTTGGAAAATTTACTGGAAACGATGTCATCCGTGCTATGCTCTGGCCACTTCTTAGCGCGAACCACAAGAGAATCCTCTCTGTGTCGAAAGATACGAGACGTGGACAATGTTCCAGGGCTCGTTAAAGTTTCACAAGAAGGGAGAAAGGGTTGCGACATGAGAATAGCTAGTTGGAATACATTGAAATGGATAGATTCGTGCGATGAACCTCCTGTTACATACACAGTGACTCAGAAAAGTATTTGATCGCTTACTATAGGAAAATTGTACATATACGAGTATATCGTATGATGTGTGTTATATATAGCGATTATAAAAAGTATTTGTGTACCATTGCATTTATCATAACATTTGTATACTAATTAATTAAATCCAAGTATATTAAGTTTCGTATCGTTTGGTAATATTTTCGTATGATTACAAAAGTTTGATAGCTATGAAGATGAAACGTGGAACCTGATAAAAAAAAGCGTTGTATTGGATAGTAAGAAAGATTATAAAATAAGATTCGTACGAAACGAAAAATCTTTTTAAAATTTATCGTTCCTTCCAACTGCTACGAGAGCCGAGAATAATATAAATATTTCTCACGTTGCATACTTCTATACAATTCCTAATTGAGGTGCGCGCTTTACTTTTTACTTATAAAGCTCCAAGTATTCTTGCTTTTACTCTTAACAGAAGAAGCAAGTGGTTCACTCTTAAAAAATTAAAGGTTGACGCGTAGGCGAAAGGTTAAAGGTAACATTTTTTTCAACGAGCTCAACGATCTCCTTAAACAGCAAACAATATTTAAAAGAACTTTGCCCATCTCCGTGCTCCTTTACTAATTTACTAATTAAAACCTTTGATATTTAACGTCGAGAAGATTCCATAAACGACAAAAAAGGAAAGATGGTACTTTCACAGATTGAACCGTAGAAAGCACCGCCGAATGAAAATGTCACTTCGTCCGTGATTTTAAAAGTCAACATTAACGGTTAAATAAATTCCTAAAATAGTCTCTTAGCGAGACGAGATATCTGATTGTCGTTTACTTCGAAATCGTTTTCGTTTACGTTTTCCACGCAACGACGCGACGGTGCAAATTAATCGAGTAATCTGAAAAATACTCCGTTAGAGTCGTTTCCCTCTCGGCTCAGTCGTCGCGATTGATATTCCAGGCAAATATTTGTCCAGAGAAATCGGATCCAGCATAGTGGTTCGTATCGATGGCGACAACGAGAGTAAGCATAGCGCCACCAGTGATACAGATCGACGATTTACCCTCGTACTTACTGGCTGTTTTATCCGCGTTAAATCTCCAATCTCTAGATTATAGTTACGACTAGACAATGGCGTTTAACGATGTCGTTTCCACCGTGTACCTCGTTGCTGGATTAATGCAATTATAGGGCCAACTATCATGGGAGATGAACGTATCAGACGATTCATGGTGGTAGTAAAGATGCCCTTTATTCGTCAGCCACATGGCCAACTTGTTGCACTTTCTCCGTCTTTTATCGCACTCTTCTTGTTTTTTTTTTTTTTTTTTTTTTTTTTTTTTTTTTTTTTTTTTTTTTTTAGGGTAACAGGAGTTGTAGGGATATGGTTTATAGTACAAATGAAAATGATTGAAAATGATAAACTGGTAAGCAACTAAAACTTGTTTAATGAATTATTAATAGTGTTGAAGTGTTTGATGAATAAAGTAGCAAAATTTGTTTACTCTTCAGGTAGTTGTAGTTGAAGAGATTGTTCTCCCAAAAATGTCACGTTTTTGGGAAAAATATGAAACAAAATTCTTTCGTAAGATGCTTCATTTGCGAGAAAAATAAATTTGAAAATTTACCATCAGATATATAATTATATACATTAAGGTATACTACAAATTTTCAAAGTGCATTTTTTCAGAAACGAGGCGTCGTATGAACAAATTTTATTCCACATCTTCGACTTATTCTTTCACATAGAACCACCCTCTATCCGTTGTACTACGATTAGCCTCTCGCCCTGTATTATGTATTCGAATATTATTAACATGATAATAATCAGTCGGTATATTCATTGAAAGATTTCATGCATTGCCCATTCGGTACGTTTAGCATCATTGAAGGCGTTGCGCGCTATGGTTATCAGATAAATAGCCTGGAGAGATCGGTCTTTAGCACAGAGAAACAGTCGTAAGATTGTCACGTCGGAGGTAAGCTTAGATCTGTCTCGCAGATAACTCGATACCAAGATCGCCGTGTAACTCGTACAGGATTTCCGGAGTTCAGTGATCCTCCATATAGATAAGGACTTAATTGGACTGACATAATTTTCCACGCATGATTGGGGCGCCGGATGATCGAGTTCTCTTGGATATTTCTTGTATATCGGTGGTGGATTATGAATGCTTCGGCAGAGTGTTGGTCTGATCTCGTTGGAACGTGACAGGAATCCCATGTTTCTTGTAGAATGTGGGTTTATGGATAATATCACCGACTGTGTATAAATCTTTTACTACTGTGTTCAGTTACGTATTTTTGGTATTGTTAATTAGGACGGAGATACATCTTGATACGTATTATCATATTGAAAAACGGTCTCAAAGAATTTCGCTAAAAATTTATCGTTTTTATCAAAATTTATCAAAATTTACTATAGGAATTCCTCGAACTTAAAATAATTCTTATCCTGTATTATTTTCCAGGAACGGACACATGCTAACGCATCGAAACAAGAAGCCATATGAATGCAAGGCGGAAGGATGTGGCAAGTCGTATTGCGACGCGAGGAGTCTGAGGAGGCATACGGAGAATCATCATGCCGGTAGCAAGGTGAATGAAAGCGTGAGTCCTAGCAGTCCAACTACGGGCCCGCATACACCAAACACTCCAGGGAGCAATCCCAGTACGCCCAGCACACCAGGTGCAACGTCGACACCGAATGGACACGGACATCCAGCCTTGAAGCAACTGCTCGCCACAGAACCGACACAGGCGCAACAGCAAAAGGTAAGTTTGCATATATTTCACATTTCACTTAGCTGAAACAACATAGCGGAAATAACAAAAAATATACTAAATATTTTTATAAAATAGAATATATTTTTATAAAGATATACTAAATTGTCATATATTTAAAAAGTTAAAATTTCATCCATTTTTAATCGAGCTTGTTCTACGAGATATATTTAATAAGTTGATAATTTATAATTTATTTAATATTTGTTCAATTATACGAAAGATCTCAGTTATGATGTCAAAGAAACGAAAAGAAAACGAAATCTTCCTGCGAAAGTATCTTTTCCATCTATCATTCCGTTTACTAATATAGTTCAGAAGCTTGCCTACGCGTCTGTATATATGTATATATAGATATATGTATATCGTGACACCGTTTTCTTGAAATTGGTCCGATATTGGTTCGTCTGAGATAGGTTTAAAGGCTTAGGGAATAGCGGCTCTCTTGGATGAGTCCGGTCAACGTGGATCTGAAGATCCAGCGACATAAGAGGATTACGTTGATCTGCCTGATCGTCGAGCGATGTTACGCGACCTCTAACTGCACCCTCATTAATTTTTATACGTCATTCACGAGCTTCAATTTGTCCGGCTCGGTACAGTGACTCCGATAACTGGATTCAAGGAATTAGATCAGTTCAGAGACAGATTAGGGATTATAGTCGTTGCGAAAAATTCTTTAATAACGTCGTTCGACATTTGTTGTCACGTTTCTTCCTCCATCTATTGCTAAGTGTAATTATTGGAAAACTATAAGGTCGATGGAGAAATGTACGAAATGGTTTCTGTTGTTTGCACGTGTTATAAGGCACTTAGCTTTCAATGGAGAATTAATGATACACGTGATGGAATGGTTGGAAATATTATTGGAATTGTTCTTTTCTTCCAATTGATTCGTTAAAACTCTCTTTAATTTTGTGAAACGTATATTTCAAACTTTTTAGCGATATTGTATATTGTTATTTTGTTTCCAACATTTTTGTTAATCGTGTATTTGTATTATGTATGGATAAATTATCTTGAAGAAACGTCGCATTAATGTTAATTGAACGACTAATTTTATTTTTATTGCAATATTGGATAAAAAAGGAATAATATTATTCTAAGCTTCATAATAAGAATGCGATATAAGCAACTTGAGCGTATAATTACCAAGAATGTAGTAATACGATGTCCTAGACAAACAGAATGTTAATATTGCGGGCGATTACCAACGCAGTAGAAACTGGCCGTATCAGTCAGCCATCGTTTACACTGGCACACAGGGACGGACGCTACTAATAGTAGAGTTGGTTAGCATAATCAGCCAGCCGTGACACTAACAGGAGTTTGTAGAAACACCGCCAGTAGTAGTATCTATGACGATAGCAGTGGATATTAGGTGGAATAGTACTTTGTGAAAATAAATAACAAAAATTACATTTACGTCATTTATCGAATTGTCATTAAATGTTCCTATGCCTATAACCTGTAAATAATGCAAATATTTCGTAGGTATTCGAAGATTTATCTATTTTCGTAAGCACATGCTTTAATTAAAAATTATGGATAAATCGATTTGCACTAACTTTGTTCTTTATAAGGATCATAGCAGCGTGCATTACACTATTATGATGCGATTAAGTTGATGTTTAGAAATAGTTATGTGCTAATGGAAAACTGACATTTTCGATTATCGAAACTTCAAAATTGTAAGCCGGACTAACAAAGATAAGTTCTTTTGAACATTGATAGAACAGCAGATGAACTAAAAATGTAAGAGATCTCTGCCTATAGATTCTACTTCCCCAATTATGCTTATCGTACATAAATTACACGATAGATCAGTGAATGGCAAAATTTCCCATTCAAGATCAAGGATCATCGGTTAATTCGACGAACGGAAATGCCACGACTTGGCCGTCGCATTCGCTGTAGCGCTTTTCCGCGGTATCAGGCAGCTTCGTCCTAACCGTACTGGGTGCGACGGTTCGCGACCTGGTACAGCAGGTGGAGCTGGTTGGCCATTGTCGGGCGGTAAAAGGGCGCGAGAGAAAACGAACTACTTACAAGAAACCAAAAAGAAGAAGACGAAAGAGGAAAAGAAAGTAGAGGAGAGAATCAGAGGTGAAGGACGAAAGGAGGCGTTGGTGAGTCCAACCTTCTTCATCTGGCTTGATCCCCCGTCCACCAGAGCCGCCTTCAGACCCGGTGGAAATTAGTTCTCGGCCGTGGAGCACGAAATTATTGCTGCTTTCAAAGTCGCTGGAGCTCGAGCTCGCCGTGCTTACATCTTGGCCTTCTCACTGAGGCGCCCGAGAAAGTACAAGCGAAAAGAAGGACGGAGAAGAAGCGAAGGGAGAACGTATATGCGCGAGCATAAGAGAGAAAGGTGAAAGAAACGAGGGTAGTTAAACCGAGACTACAAATCTACGATATTGAGTTAGAAGTAAGGCGAACCCTTGAAGCGGGGCTAATAAAATTTGATGACCGGGAACTTCGTAATGAGAATGAGACGCGGAAAGAGGTGAAACCTGGGGGTGGTTGGGTGTTACCGGAGAGGGCTGGTCGAATCGGCCGTCTATGAAAACTTCGCAGACACAACGAGTTCCGTGATTTACGATATTTCATCGGACGTTACACAGACCTCGAGTTTCTTCACCCGCGTAACCCGAGTGGTTATCGTCGAGTTCCTCGTGGGGCAGGTGCTCCAGCCTCGCTCAACCGAGGTATTTTCATCATCTTCTTTTTTTTCTTTCTTCATCTTCGTCGTTTTCGATTGTAAAGATTTGTACAGTGACGATACGTATTCGCCTTGGTGAATCTTTGCTGCAGGGTGATTGCGCTGTAGAAACTTTATTTCTTGCGGATAATTTAATTTCTTGAATAATTCGTTAATAATAAGGCTAGTCCTGTAGATTCTGCAGAGGATGATGAAGATAATAAGATATTGCTCTAGCTTATTTTCTATCGTTCTCTGAAACAACCGTAAAAATGATCTGACACATTATCTTGTATTTTTATTTGATTTTCAACTTATTCACAAAGGTTGGAGTTTTCAAAAAATTCGCAAAAGGCTTGTCGCTCGTTTCGTTTGTTCAGACACAATACTGGCTAAAAATGCAAAGTAGAAAAATACTGCCAGAAGCGCAGAGGTATCTCTTTAAACACCGGACACGAGTGCAAAGAAGAGGTCAGTTTATACGCCGTGAATGTACCGACGTAAAAACGTTGAAGTACCTTTATTAAAAGTCCCCTATGATAGCGGCGAGAGAGCACAAGCTGAGACTATTTTCCCCAGTGTATGTTATTGTACGTTAAAGGGATGAAAATCATTTTTCGGGCTTGTTTGGTACAAATGTATTTCGTACTAACAGCGACGACTCAAGACCCTCGGAGGATTATTAATTACTTCTAGGTGTTAAGGTTTACTATAAAGTTTAAAAGAAATTCAACGCCTCTATTGGAAAATTTTTACAGCTACTCTGATTAATTGATAGTGT
Organism: Bombus impatiens; assembly: GCF_000188095.3. Lineage (NCBI taxonomy): Eukaryota > Metazoa > Arthropoda > Insecta > Hymenoptera > Apidae > Bombus > Bombus impatiens. The sequence continues at coordinate 126,738 of NT_176737.1, forward strand.
GCGTTTAACTAAAATTAATTTAATCGTTGTTAACGAAAAATGGTTTCTCAAACATTAGATGACAATTATATCCCATTGCGACATAAATTATAACTGATAAAATATACGATTCTTCCAAAAAAAAAAGTTTTTTAAATTTTTAGTTATAATTATGATCTAGATATTATAATGTTACATATTCTCATTTATTAATAGGAATCAGGCAAATCACAATTATCCGCTAATACGAGGAACTCTACTTTCTTTATTCAAATGTAACTACAACACGAGATAGCTACGATTTACGAAGTAATCGAAGGTCTTAGAAAGAAGGATGACGCGTGAACGCAATAGGCAGATGTAAAGAGCGGTTCGTCGCGTGAAATCCACTCGAGAGTGGCGGAAAGATGAGCCAGTAGAAGGGACGTTGGCAGTGATTCGACATCAAAAGGCGTCTGTCGGTCGTTCAACCGATCCTCTGATTGCACGGTAAAGGCAGCGTGTCTTAGAAATCACGTTTATCGCGGCAGAAAATCACTTTCTTGCTCGCGGAAGCGTGTACGCTCGACAAAAGCGGCAAAGGGCAAGGTGAACCATAAAGGAAAGGGGTCCAACGTGGCATCGGGTTTGGCATTGTCTTTCGTGTTGCTCGTCCCTGTGTATTGGTCACCCGCTAGTAATCCGGTAATTTTCTGTATCGATAGAAATACCTTTTTCCTCAACGGTAAAATAACATTTTTTGATATTACATCATTTAGGAGATGTCGATCATTGATCTGAAAATTTTCGGCATCTATAATTGAATTTTTCGTTCGGATTAATTTGTAATTAATTTGTAATTTGAAAATATTCATAGCAGTAGCTACGTAAAGAATGTCTCGTATATTAGATTTGGAGTACTAAAGACACTTCTGAGCTTTGAATTAGAATTAAACGGAGAATAATTGAGGATGAAGAGAAAAAAGGGTGAGAAAATTTCAAAGTTGATAAGAAATTGGCATGAGTGTTACTAAGAAGAAATGGATCTTCATTTCCTCGTTTTCCCAAGTTATTCTTATTATATAATGAATATTGTATGGTATAAACTATTTACAAGATAGAATATTTAAAATACTATGATAATAAGTAAGAAATCGTAAAATCTTCGATATGGATATACATGAAACATTTCATCATCGATTCAACCATAGCTAGTTTCTATAGACATTTCCATTGGCATTTCTTCCGGCAAATTCTTATCCTGAGACAAAAAAAAAGCAATGAACGCTCTAAGCCTAGTAGCTCTAATGCACTCAGCTAATGAACATTAAGCGATGTATGCACAATAGGGGTATATCGCACGGCAGTGTTCAATTTTATAGCAACGACAACGATATTCACGGGAGAATGAATGCACACTCATGGAAACAGGAACGTGTAATATGAAATTCCGGGACTCTTTGTCAATATTAATGGCAGCTGAAAGAGCTCCCGGTAGCTTCGAATTTAATATGATTAAAATCGAACCGAAAGTACCAAGCGCGCGCGTGGTTGGCTATAAAACGCGTCGAGACCCATGAAAAACATTCTCATGGAACAGAGGATACGCAGCCGATGGAATTTCAGCCAGTAATTAGTTGGAATCAAGCGAATCGCCCGAATTCCATGAATTGCCCTTAATCATAGACGACGAGGAACGCGTGCATGCACTTTATAGCCGGAAGTCGATGGTATTCTTAATTTGCAGATGAATTCTATGAAACGAAACAACGGTGCACCCGTGAACCGTTTGTTGTTTTTCATTTATTTCTCGGTGAACATAGGCGTTTCGGGAATTTTAAAAACCATTTGAGCATGAAATACGTTAATGGAAATCGAAAACAGCGCTTTATCGATTTGCAAAATTGATATAATGTAGGTCTTTCAGCTGGTTCATGTCGTATTATAAATGTTTTAGTGAAAATTCAAATTGTGAATTACCGTAGATACGTTTCTCAATTTCATTTTTAAAGATTTATACGTACCTCATTTATCATAATCTTTGATAGTTAATACTATTTATAAAAAAAAGTACTTTTAATAAATATATTTTGTACCTTGTCTTCGCGCATTTCCACGCAAAAATTGAAATGCTCGAACGATTAACAGAAATATCCATTAAATATATCACGATATACCATAGTCAAAAAATACTTTTATTCGATAATTTTTCTATTCTTTTCATATATCTTCGTAGGAAAGTTGAACAAATTGCTTAAAAAATTAACACAGATTCCAAAGAACAGAAAAGAACGAAAATTTCTCCCCAAGCACCGAGAATCGTATCTCAAGCGACCACCTGATGACAAAAATTTCACCGAACTTCCGAAAATCCCAGCGCATAAAGTTTCCCTCGTTTCCAGGCTCCTACAGCTCTGTATAATTACGGTAAACGCGTGTTCCCTACGGAGTCCCACTCGACCTTGATTCGCTACGATCGTGATTACCGTTTCAGAGGTTCGTTCCGTGCTCTCTCCGGCCCGGAATTATCTTCTTAGCGCGGAGACATCGTAAACTGGGTCGAACGAGAGCCACGGTACGAACGGTACACATGGGATGCGCGCTCATGTGGTTCCTCTTGACTGTTTGTGCCCGCCGGCTTTAGAATCTCAATCGAAATCGGAATCGGAGTGTCTCGAAGTTTGCAAATTACGTTCGACCGTGTTCCGGCCTCGTGGCTGTCCCCCACACACGCAGCAAACCCTTTCAGTCGTACAGACAGCATATCACGATCACCGGCAAGTCAATCGTGAAATTCACAATTCTCCAAGTTAACGTTTGTTAACCGTGCTTGTATTTTGTATTGGAAAGCGAAGCAATTAGAGGAGAGAATCGGATTTGCGAGAGACAAAATTCGATAAAGTTTCGCGGTGAATGGTTCGACTGACACGCTATGGTTCGAATGTTTTATAATAGTTTTGGCTAATTGATTTGGAATGGATTGGTGAGGGAGATTTGGTACAGTGGATACATAATTAAAGAGTTCGGGGGAGGGAGGAGGGGTGTGAGCATATTATGGTTACGCGAAGTTAAGTTTTCAAATAGTGTAAACTTTTTGAATGAATTGGCGTTTCAGGATAAAATTTATTGTAGTTGGAGGGCAGAATGCTTTTTATGAATTTTTAACGATACGCGTTTTTATGTATATTGTCCATGTAAAAAGGTAAATTCTTTTGTTGAATTATGAAAATAAACTGACATTTCGCTGGGAAATCTTTTATTCGCATTTTTCATTGGACAATCGCTAACGAAACAAATTTTTCATGTCAAAAATTAATGAATACGGAATTGTATAAAGTAGAGCTAATGAGAAGATCGTGCCAGGGAAGTGACTGTACTTCGAGACGTGTCCTCGTTTTATTAACTATTCATGATTTTAATTAATCCCTTGTTTTATTTCGCTGGGGGTATAACCCGATTACACTAATTAGTAAACGACAATATCTACTTAACTTTCGTATGAAAACAAGAATAATTGTTCCAAATTGTTTTCAAACGCAACCAAGAAGAACACAGTGTAACAAAGTGTAACAAAGGGCACAAGAAACAAATATAACAAAGAAATCATATGTTTAATTAAAAGAAAAATATCTTACGTGGGTCTAATAGTCAACACATCGAAACGTAATTAAAGAATACACTTTTTAAATCAGACAGAAAAAACGTTTTTCTTTTTTTTTCAATTTCTACATATAACAGCATTTTACTCGGAAATATAACTAAATTTATAAATTAAATACTGTACACGGGAGACGGATAAAAAAAATCTCTTCAATATAGTAAATCCCGAAAAATCATGATACAAGCGTATTCACAAAGGTTTAACGTATAAAACCGTAACTAAAAAGATTAATCAGGAAACAACGCGATTCACAACAAATACGAGAACCATTTTCAACGTAAAAACTAAATTAAATTTCGAAATTCATGGAACACGCGGTTCAACTACTAAAATACTAAACACTAAAATTCTAAACTCATAAAATACATACACCGCAGATATACTCGGCATATAAAAACGTAACAGGACGTAAAAAGTAATTCCTTGATATCGTAGAACAATGAATAACTAAACTTTCTACCAATTACTACATTTTATATGAGATCAGTAAGTGTCCTAGTACCTGTAATATTCCGTTTCATAATTCTAAATCCATCTGTTACCATAGAACCACTATGGAAAGCTACCATAGAACCACTATGGAAAAAGGAATAAATCTCATCGCTACGAAAAAATAAAACCATAACTACAAGATGAATATACCAGTGAACCCTGTTGCAAGCCACAAAAACATCAAGACAGAGATCTATCAACGAATCATTACAGCTTCGCGAAGAAAAAAGAGAATTTCCCTGTTGGCCGCAGAATTTAGTTTTCCCCGTACAAAGGATCGTTCGAGATGAGTTCTTCGCGCGGCTGTCGAGACGAGAAGGTCCAACTTCTTTGAGTTGCATAATCGCGTCCCGGTGTCGTCGCGTCGTCGTCGTCGTCGATTAATCCCTCGTAATCCTCGCGCGTTGCTCGTCATCGAATTTCCTTCGATTTCTCGGAGCAAAATTGTCGCCCGGTCGCGTTTTCGTTTCGTCTGGCCTGGATATATCGTATCTCCGTGGCGCCATCTTAAACGGAATTACGGCGTAATAGCCTGCAGCTCGCGAGCTACAGCTCTGATCCCTATCTACTTTCCCAATCGGAACGAGCCATCGCACGATTGCAATTATCGTCTACGCTTCGCGAGGCGAACTTTTAAGCGGCGAGAATTGTGACTCACCGATTTTAATGAAACCTCCAGACGATCACCGCGAAGACGTTCATCCTTCCGACTTGTTAATTCGAGCTTTATCTAGCGAAGGTATCTTTTAATACGCTTACAGCAACCGGTCGATGTTTTTGACTGGTTTGAGTAGTTGAGGCGAGATTATTGTCGATATAATGTTATTTGGGACGAGAAAAATTCTGCGGAATTGATTAATTGGATTTAAAAGAGCAGACAAAAGTAGATCAGATAAAAGTTTAGTTTTTATATGATTAGCAAGGATTATTGTATTTCTATCATTTTATGGTATTAGATAGATAATCTTGGAATATTTTTAGTTTTATAGCTTTCGTGTATTTACGACGAAGATGCGATAACGACGATAAATAAATAATATTTGAATTCTTCGAACGAAACTGCAAGTCTTAATGCGGAATAAAATTACTCGAAGAAAGAAATGATCCAATTATCAAAAAAAAATAATTTACGATAACGTTAGTGTTGAAAATACTATCTCAATTTCAACGATCAGAAACCTCTCTTCTCGATACTTCCTCTATCTTCCTCCTGTCTCCAGAACAGTCTCATCGACTCTCACCTCATCGACTAGGAGAAGCTGGTCGTGTTGTATCTGAAAATATCTATAATATCTAGAGACTCGCGAAACTGTACGTGAAAGTGGAGAATAGGAGAAAGAAAGGTAAACGAAGAGGAAAGAACGAAGGTAGAGGATAAATTTCCGGGCATCGGCTGGAGCAGCAGTTTCTAAGCATCGCCGTGTGGGATTTCGACGAATCGCCATCGCGAGCGGAAATTGACGTACTTTCCCGTGGGAGTTAGCTGCGAGGGAGGCGAATGGCTCGATATCGGCCGACTCTCCTTCTGAAAGTGTATCCGATTAGCGACAATTCGGACGGTTCGCTTGGGAGAAGCTCTTCGCTTCCTTCGTTGCGCTAACAACGTTACCTCGTGGTCGCTTTGCTCTCGATGTTGCACGTGTGCTTATACGGATTGAATTTGTTCGAGCTTTATTAAGAGGAATTCAAATCTGAATGCTTTGGATAGTACGCTATTTTCGTTGCTTTCGAGAAGAAGGTCTATGAATTATTGATTTTCTCTGAGTGATTTATTTCACAAAAGAGTTCTGTCGATGGAAAATTAACCTACAGCGGAATTCTACTTATCGAAACGAAATTTTAGTTGGTGCCCGAACTACGACGAAATTCTAGCGACAGAACTCGTTTATTTAAATGGGAGCATTCTAGGAAAGAAATTACCGGTGAATCTAAGATTTTTTAGCTAGTTGATACACTTTTATATAGATTTACGGAATAATATTTACGGAAGAAGAAAGAAGAAAATGAGAAAGGGACAAAAAGTTGCAGAACTTATCCAATCTCTCGTCCACCGTAATTTCAGCGTGAAAAATTTGCTATGCTGATGTAGTAAAAATCAGAATACGGAATAAACGCGGAACAACCCTCGAATAATTACGTTTCCAAACGTAAATCTCGCGACTCGATTTCCGTAAGCAGCTTCTCCTTCGACTGTCCGCATAAAAACGAGAACCGGAAACGCCACCGATTTCCCGTCCCAAGCTCCTTCGTTCCCTCGGTCGTGGAAAATAAACGAGCCGCTGCAACCGGCTGCAACGTTGTTCCGGGTCATTAAATGGCGGTGGTTCGCGAGTTTTACGGCGTTGCGCGTATCTTTGTACATGGCCGTTCGATACTACGCAACGACACTTTCACGATGTTATTACAACAACCTAAAAAATATCTGTAAAGAAAAGAGAAATGAAAAATAAGCGAAATAGGTTTCTACTCGTACTACTCGATATTTTAATATTTATAAGCATACGGATTCCCGTAAAGTTTTCTCAAATGAAACATTTTGCTAATTTCTCTCCGAATTTTACAACATATTCTACAAATCACATAAGGCGATTTCAACAAGTTCAATCATCGTATGTATCGATCAATAACGTACGGCGTACCGAGTTTTCCTATTGTAAATAATAGGAAGAGAAAGAATATGATTTTTGCCATGGGATGAAACGAAGGAAACGAAGAAAAATCACGAAGGAAGGTAAAGAAAAAAAGAGTACAGCGGTGAGTTAGTGAGCGCATTGTTCTCTTGCAGAACATGCTTTCGATATTCCGTTGTCGAAGCCTCGAAGAAAAAGTCTAAGCACCATAGTTATTGATGACCAACGTGTCGAATGGGCTAGATTGATTTATCGGTCCACGGGTGAGAAATATTCTCACGATGTGTAGGCGAAGAGACGAAGGACGAAGACGAAGAGAAAAAGACGGAGAATCGCGCAGGTGATACATATGGAGGTCGGCGAGGGGCTTGAAAATTTACGATAATATTTGCCGGAGTTGGACGACGGACTGTGAAATGAAATTTTGTTCCAGGGACTTTCACGGGAAACTTTATTCGCGTTCTATTAGCTCCCCGGGACAAAAATAATCGGGAGAATCCTGGCGACGGCGACGTCGAATTTATGCAGAGCACGCGGATGCCTCTTTTTTATGCGACCGAAAAGTACGCCAATCATATTTTCGGCGAAGAATTTCTGTCACGGCTAACGGGCTTATTGAATATTGGAGATGATCGTGCTGTTGGAAAGCGCTCTTCGAATCTGTTGTTGAAATTATTGCTAGAAATCTTTTAGTCATTTTAGTTGATAAGCATGAAACGATAGATCTTTGTATTCATACGATACCGAGGAACAGGTTACAGGAATAAAGTGGATAAATTAATTATGATTATTCGAAATGTTTCCGTTATGTATACTACTTTTTCTATACCTGGAATAATAATTTATACTGGACCTGTGATTATCGATTTACCTGTAGTTATATATTTCTTCGTAACAATATCAATAACTTAACTGATAAGTTGTCTGAATTGTCTCACTTCTATATATAACACGAACACGCAAAGAAAAGTTTCGTTCTTTCGTTTCCCCTTATAAAATAAGGAGAAAGAGAAGGTAATCTAAAACGCACACAATCCGTGAAGGCAATTTTCCCTTTTTAATAATTTTCCGAGCGTAAACTGAAAGTCAAACAAACGGATGGTGTATACCGAAATTGATCTGGAAATTATAATTTCGCAACAGAGGTTAATTTCCCTGTTGCTCCATAACGCGTCAATTAGTCGACGGTTAATCATCATCCTGGCGAAATTTCGCTTGGAAAGTGGATTGTGGCGGAATTCGCGTCTGAGGCAGACTTCCTGCACGAATTATATCGCAAAAATGGTCCTTTTGTCGCTCGGATCCACCGTAAATAGATAGTACGTTATCAAAGAGAACAGTTTCGATTCCCTTTCCGGCGATATCGCGCTGCGTTTAGGCGAACAAGCACCCGTTCGAGCGGTGCAGCGAAATTTATTAAACGGCTCGCTCGATACGGGGATAAATCGTGAACGCCAGAAGCGGCATCGAGTCGTAAATAACGCGTGACAATGGAAATTTATGTTAATACTGGCTGGCCTAGCGCGAAAGGATAACCGAATGAAATTTCATCGATCGTGTATTTTCATAGAGATATCGTTGTTTGGTATTTTCGAAATAGGGGTGTTAGAGTTTGTTGTTAGACCAAGTTTATGACATAATCAAGAAGGATTAACATTTTTCAGAATTCAGTATTTATATCGTCTGGTAATTCTCGAATCATACGTGACATCGTTGTTGTTTATTGATTTCATTATACCTTTCTATCTATTAATTGTAATTTATTTATTGAATTCGTTGAATAAAAATTCAACGCACAACAGTATCATAGCAATTTCTGTAAACATAGGAATTATAAAAGAACGCAGCAGGCAAAGTTCATGAAGAACACGATTTGCCTCGATAAAAGCTGAAATTCTAAGATGCGTAACAATTCGACGATATATCGAACGCGTGAAAAGAACACGAAGAGCTCAATTTGAATAATAACGATTGAATCGCTTTCACCGCGTTTTCTTCGAGCATTTCCAGATACCCTTCAGTTAGCTAAATTATCAGAAATTATCGCACGTATCAGGTGCAAATTCGATCGATTTCGAACAGAACTCTCGTGCCCGGCCATCATCGACGAACAAGTGGAGGAACGGGAGAAAAAGGAAAATCCGCTCGGCTCCAAGTTCGAGTAGGGCACGAAATCGAGGAGCAACGATGCAAATACATAATAACCCGCGATTCAGTCAGGAACGAGCAACGAAATTTCTCGTCTGGTTCCACTCTTTCCTTTCTCCCGGCGGTCTCGACGTGTTCTAATTTCGCTCCGCGGAGCTTTTAAAACGAAGTACCCACTCGAACGAGGGGGAGTCCATCGATTCCATGGGAGTTCACGTACGATTTTTATGGAACGTCCGTATTCTCTTATTCGCGTCGGATACGGCTGAAAGGGAACCTTTTTGTTCGACGGAAAGTAAATTCCCAGGCAAATTGGTATCGTCCGGCCGCCGTGGCTCTCGATGGAGGAGAATAATTCGACGTTGAATAAAAAAGAAAGAAGAGAAAAAAAATTATGTACGCCCTTTGACGAGACGAACCGAATGAACGTAGCCCGTGTCTGGTCGAATCGACGACGTTCTCGATGAGAAGTCGATTTAAACGCTGAATACCTCGATTTCTATCTACTCCCTACCTCTTGTTTAAATTTCTCCTCTAGCTTCTAGAACTAGTTAATCAACTGTTTAATATCGTGAAGCTTGAAAATGGAGGTTTCACGCTATAAAACAGGCAAATTGGTTTTTTACTAAAATATTACGTATATTCTAGAACATTTATAACTCCGAATGTGGTCTCGATATCTTTCAACTACGATACGAGTAACGTATGACTTTATTTCTATTTCGATGGTTAACATATGTAAGCTAAACAAGCAGAGTAAAACTGGAATTTCTTGGTGTCAAATATAAATATAAATTTGGGTTCGTATAAACCCAAAAATTAAGGTGGATATCGCGATTATTTGTAGCTTAGCTGTTTCGCAGCATGGCTCATTGAAATAATTTTGAAAACACGTCGTCCAGCACGGGTTTTAATAAGTAGAGGGATCACTTGTTCGTTTTGACGATGAAACGTTCGTAGCTGGTTGTAAAATGCTCGAAATTGTGCGTTTCAAATGTTTCACTGCATACGGATGATTTCAATCATTAGGGGAATAATCATCGGAGCGAAATGCACTTATTGCGTTGCATTTTGTTGGAGAGCGCGATTGCGCTTTTGAACGATTTGTAATCGAGGCGATCGAGTGCCCCGTCATTGTGATCGTCCAATTTCAGAGAAATATCTTTGTCGACCGTAGCTGCAAATTTATCGTGAATTTTCGACGATCACAAACGTACATGAAACAGAAGAAATTTTAAAAAAGAAGGGAATTTAAAGTACGAAGAATATAGTAAAATACAATTATTGTCCTTATTTTGGCTATTATGCTCGGTTTTCTTTCTTCCTTTGAAGTTCGTTTCTCCTATACTTTTTATTTTCTCCAATTTATTTTTCCATATCCTTGTAGAAGGTAAAATAATACATTCGACAACGTTATCTTGGTTTAATTTTTAGATACTTAAAATTTACTAATAAATAAGGCAGGCATTAACTGGTTTATTTACACTAAATACCTGATAATTTCTAGATATTACATATATATCTTCGGATTGATATCAAACTATACCAATATAGTCGTAATAGTCGAGTCTCGTAACTCTTCGTGCTAATGAGATGTAAAAATATTTCGTATAACAGAGATATTATATTCATAAGATGTTTCTACAAGTGTTTGAATGTTTTCGTAACTTTGCTTTGTTCATCCGTATCTATAGATATAAAAAGGTAATCGGGTTTGTGGGAGGCTTTAATCAAACGGGCGTGCGAGCCAGAATCTCGCTTTAGCATTGGCTTTATCTTTGGCCGAAGCACCGCAAAAGTCGTGTATCCCTTTCGAGCCATGGAATTAATCGAGTTTCCTGAAGCATCCCAACGGACAAAGTGCTCGATGAGAGCTTTAATCTAAAGTGCTCATACACGTGTGTGTACACGCGCCAGTTTCTCCGCGCAGATAAATACGTCAGCTACTATACCATGTACTTCCGTTTGCAAACGAGTCCTCTTGTACCTTCAAGAAAATAGTTGATTTGAGACCGGCAAGATAATTCGAAGATATCGCGTATGAATCGTTCTTGGTTTTTGGTGTGAAATAGCAGCGTATAAGAATTTTAAAAAAGGGCAGAATTTGTACAGAAAGATCTGTAAGGACGATGTAAGCTCGTGTGTCGCGTGAAGTAGCCTATAGCTTGTGAATTTTAATAACATTTCCATATTTTCTTAAAATTAATTAATCCGAGTAACTTCATAAATTTTATACTGTCGTTATTTATACGCGTTCCATACACTTTCATATAGATTTGTCGTTATACGTGCAATACCTCTGTGTATGATATACAGTCCCATGTATATTATGCGGAAGATTGGATTATAAAATAGATATAGGTGAAACCTGCAACCTAAAACCTCTTGATCTACCATTTCACAGAAGGTATCGCATCAAACGATCGCATTGAGCCATTACTCTAAAATCCTATCTAAAGCATCTCCAGGTATCCTAGTTCCCTTCGAAACGCTCATCCACCAACCACATACGCCAATCTCATCAGAAATATTATCCTAATCGTCTTCTCCCTATGTGCTGGAGAATCAGAGGGAAAGAGATAACCAGTGTCAGCTTCGGCCGAAAACTGTTAATCATCCACCGATCATGGTACATAGATGTTTCATCCGTCCATCTATTGGTCGATCCACTGATTGCAAGGGTGAATGCGAGTTACAAATCAAAGTCACCATTCCACGTGGATACTGACAGTCTCGCCAGCTATTGGATGAAGATGCAGAAACACGAGAAGCGACGTTTGTACACAGCGCATGTATATGTACACATATGTAGGCATATATAGGGTGTTTCGTTTATCTTGGATTTCTTAATGCATCAACTATTTTTACCAATATTTCCTTGAATTTTATATCGAAAATAATATTTAGCATTTGGCAATTTATATCTTATACGTGCTCGTTTGTCCCGTTCAAGTTACTCTTCTTTTCTTTTCTTTGTAACAAACTTCCACTTTCCTCGGTTTCTTTGTCCACGCTGAGTTTTGCAAAATTAAGCTATATTTTACATTACCTTTCGATGGAGAAATAAAAAATATCTGATACTAATAATAACCGTGAAAAACAGAGAAAATGATCGAATATGAAAGCTAAAAAAGAAATAATTGTAGGAGAAAAGAAATCGCGAAACACGATATTCGTCGTTGTCAATCAACAAGCTTTGCCCTGGCACGATTATTCGTATCGACGAAAGTAACTAAAATATTACGAAATCCAAGACAAACGGTACACCCTGTACGTGTATCCGTACACACGGTCGCGCATACACAGGCAGAAAGCTACCAACACCAAAACGTATGCAAACGGTGACAGTGGTGCTATCGTATAAACGGAGGGAACAGTGACGGAGGAGCAGGAAATGGGGATGGAAGAGGATCGTGCACCCTCGCATAAATCCTACGCAACGTCGACGTATACATATTCATATAGGGGCGCAAAACCAACACACATTAATGCGCCGACGATATTAACGCAAACACACGCACACCAGGATAGCAGTAGCGAGAGGATGCGACACAGAGAAAGGCAAAAGGCGGTGTACTTTGTAATCGCGAGTCTAGAATTTTGCGCGATCTTATAAAGTGGCAAGAAAAGAGGAATTAGAGACTGGCGGAAATAAAATGAACGTTTGACAACATTCTATCTTTGTAACGGAATGTTGCACCGAATTCGCAGAAGCTAATTAGAGATCGAAATCTCGATTTGCCTGGCCGAGATTCAAGGGAAACGTTTTGCGTTGCTTTAGAGCGTACTTGTTTGGTTCGAGGCAGCGTTACAATCCTCTCACTGAGGGAATTTGGGGCCTGAACGCGTGTAATTGAGGAAGTGAGACGTACGTTGCTCGACCAGATAGCGTCAGTGCGTGAGATAAGAATTAGATTCATTTCACGTGTCTAATTAAAAAGAACTGTAAGGCTTATGTTTATGTTTGTTTGTTATTTGTTTGATTACGAAAGTTCTTAACGTGGTTGATGTATATAGATCGTTGAACAGTTTTCACAGATATGAGAATCGTTTTAGGGACATGACACATTTTGGGAACGAAATCTCGAATTTTCTTGATGGGTTAGTAGAAGATTTTTTCTGTGAAACGACGACGGTCTTGAAATGATTCTGGGTACGTTCACAATTATTTGTAAAAATAAATTCGTTCGTTGTGCAATCACAACGGAACATATGTGTTCAATAATTATTCATAAATAGAGTGAAACATTTCTCATAAATAGAAAATACAGTAATAGAAAGATACTGAAGAGAATCAATCTTTCTATGTTTAAGAGTGAAAAATCGTGAATCTCGATTTACTCGCGTGCATCGAAGTACCTACTTTCCGTATTTTTGTACCATGTTTTCCCTTTTTGTGCTACGCTTTTATTAGCATAACTGCATCTACTTATATATTCGTTTAGCTCATTTATAGGTGCTTAACGACGAGAGATATCGCTGAATGCCGCCGCTTAATGAACAGCTAATTGAAGATTGGAATCTGAAAGCGAACGATTCGCAAGGCATATGGAGGCACTTTCAAACATCGTTTCTTGAAATTTCTGCGATTAATGGTGAAATGGAATTCGAATCTAAGATGAGGGAGTTTTAGAAAGTTTAAGTGTAAGGATAAAAGAGTTGAACAAGTATTTGAAGCAAACTTCGAGGAATTTTCTTTTTTAGCTCTTTAATCCTTAATAACCTTTCCGTGATCTTTTCAGATTTTGTAATTCACAGAAATCCTGAACTCTATTTTATCTTCTTTAATTTTGATGGTATTTTTCATAAATGTATCAAGACTTCTTTACGTTTTTAAGTGTTTGTTAGAATTACGCTTCTGAGCTCCTTTATCCTTTTTATCTTCACTTTGAAAATATATTTACGAATTGTGCCTTTCACACGCTTTATACTTTTCACAGGAATTATTATTGCACAGTGTTTAAACTGTGAAAGTTTTTTTTTTAATTTTTGTGGCTTTGAGGATGTTTCTAGAGGAGTTATAAAAGAAATTTTAAAACATAATTCGAGAACAAAAATGCCAGACAAATTGTTTTTGGAGAATTTAACAAATTTAATTCGCTACGAAATTTAGAAAATAAAAAAAAAAAGGTAAATACTTCAAGCGATAATTTTCATTGTTTTATGGGATTATTAGTGATACATGTATAAATAAAAATCCACTTTTGTAAAAACCCATCAAAAAGCAAAATTTTTCACGCGATTCAATTGTCGATTAATTCGATTTGTAGTTATAGGTATAGATAAAAAAGTATTACAAATAATTCGAGAATTGAATTTCGGATTGCGTAGATTTTCCAAGAATTTATTTTCCCGATATAAATATTCACTTATTGAATATTAAATTTTCAATGTTTTTTGTCCTATTCGTATTCGACTATTGGTCGTTCGTGCTTCAATTATTAGTAAACTATTTTCCGTTCTTTTCATATTCAATGAGAAACAAGACTGGTTGCCGGGAAATATAAAGAATAAAGAAGAAACAAAGAAGAATGAAAATTCGCGATCTAACAAATAAAATTTAATTTCATCATTGAACGTGATAATTCGATTGTCGAGTTAAGTGGTCGTAACGCATGGAGAAATAAATAATTTATTCAACGTCACGCGATCCTCTTATTTTTCCAGTTGCGTTTCGATTAATCGTTTTCATAATTTCTCCCATATTCCGATATTTGTATATGATAATTCACGTTCGGATCTATTTCGTTTCTCATTTGCATAGTAATCGCGACGTGCATGCAGCAAGTTGCTAAAATTATTCAAACAAAGTAACTTTCATAAAGTAATTCTGCTTTAAATTGATCCATGTCTGAAACAATAAATGTATCAGCGATGTCTATATCAGAAATAGGAAGATCCATATATATTTACATGACATTTACATATTGTTACACGATTAAATTAATTTTTTATCCCATATGCATTTATATGTATGAATTCGGTTGTGAAGCAATTTACATGTTCATAATTAAATCTCTAGAAATTCTATGCAGATATATGGAAAATATGCAACGATATTAGGTCAAAATTAAGCACTGTTCTCGTCTTCGAGACCAAATTGTAACGTACCTAGTGATACTCAAGAATAATTCCTAAAGCATTTAAGTTTCATCCTCTACATAATGTTCTCTATCTACTCCATTCACATATTCCGAATTCAAGTCTCTTTCTTCCATGTTGCCCGTGTGCTCTAAAACTTTATATTCTTTCCCACATACATACATACATACATACATACAGTTGTACACTTGTTCGTTATCGCATAAGAGTTCCTTTAGAGATCGAGCTGATCAAAATTTCTTTCCTTCTTTTCCTTTCATATCATATTCCCGACATAAATTAATCTAATTCTCAAGTATAAAAATCACTCTTTCTATCTATCTCTTCGTCTTTTCTTAATTTATCCATGAAATCATCCTGAAACAGAGTGAATAAATCGTAATATTATGGAAAAACAACACTCAAGTGGCATTACCGTGACACCAGACGTTTTTCATCTTATATTTTACAAGGTACAGTCATTCGTCGAACCGTAAAAGTACGCGTAGGCGAGGACGAGTCTAAAAACCGGTCATAAATTTATCGCATCGAGTTCGGGCGACTACTGCTGCTACATACGATCGTATTTAAATCACAAACAGGCAGCCGACTTGATATAGGGCTAATTGAAGATCGGAATCTCGGCGCGTCTGCCGCACGTTGGGCACGCGCGAGATCGGCGTTAAAATCGACTCGGTGTCTCCTCGTTAGAGTTACTACAAAGCGTAAAACACGAAGTAGAAACGATTAGAAATAGTTTAATGTACGACTAATATCAGACTCGTTTCAAGCGGAAAGGAAATTTCCGTGCAAGTGAGAATTTGAGTGAATGACAAGTAGATCGAGGATCGAGTGGAAGACATTGAATGTGTAATCTCTGGTATCTAGAGCATCCATTGTTAGTCGAGAGTCAGAGTTCGGAATTCAGAGAATCGGTTTGTGCCGAGTAAAAGTCATTTTAGAGCTAAATTATTTGTTTCGTTTTTTCCGAGTACTTTATACACGAAGTAATTTGCAGTAAATGAAACAGTTTCTGTTTTACTATTGAAAGAGGGAAGTAAATATAATTCTTCGCATTATTCTTCATATACGTATATGATCACAGTATTAGAAACACGTTACATGTGTGTGGATCTGAACACAGAGAAAATTATCGATATCCTGATTTCATTTGTTTCAACTTGCGTTTGGACAAGTAGTTTGGCACGGCTATCTGTGGCGATTTAACTGGGTGCCTCATTTATCCCATTATGGTATTCTGTGATGAAATTCACGAGAACTACCTGGGAATAGCGATTAGTGCAAATGCTTCCACGGAATAATTCGAGAAATGCATGCGCCATTACACATTGGCCGACATAGAATAACATGCACGTGCGTCATTCGCGATTACTAAATTGCCGTAACTTCCTCTAAAATTCTCATGCTGGTATTTTACACGTTTCCGAAGGACTTTTAGCACCTAATTTACAATACATTTTGTGTATTTTTGCGCTATCAAAATATCTACTCCCGTCAAACGCATAAAGATCTGTAGTTGATTTACTGTGCAAACAGAAAAATATGCATTTCGAGTTACCATTATGACAAATTTAAAGAAACACTCTTCGACCAATCGCCAGAAGCGTATCTTTTTAGCTTCACAAACTGCTGGAAAAAATTAATTCGAAATTGTATTTTTTAGAAAGATCAATATTTCTGTTTTATATTTGAATTCAGAATACGCTGCTGTTGATACCAGAAATACTTTCCATGGCAAATGCAATGGCAATGTTTTCAAAACTTACAATGAAAAGTCAAAACCGATTGCAATTTTTATTCTGCAAATTGTCAGAGAAAGCTAACGAATGGATGTAAACGATTTTTTTTTGTAGTCGAAAAAATGACTCAGAAATTGAGCACAGTTCGATGCAGGGGCAGTGACAGTGGATTTCTAAAAAAAGCAAACGCACTAACCTCCGTGGATTTTCCTGTATTTTCTTTTATCGATACATCGAAATTAAATTGAGTATGGTGCGCTGTTTAATTTTCAAGCATTTCTCTTATTCTCTCGCACAAATTGCAAGCAAAGTTGGTTTTATGTTAATAGATTTTATACAAAAGTTGCATTCCATGCAATTCCGTGGCTTCATTACCTTCGTTATATCAACCACGAAATTCGATGCTTGTAGCTGCACGGTAGCGTATTTTATTACGCGTATCGAATGATCTTGATTACAAATATTAATTAACAACTAATACCGATCAAATTCACAGACTGCAATGAAAATCATAGAAATAGTTCTATCGTTTTTATATTTATTTTCTTACGGAATTGTAGATTAATTTAATCATGTTGCAAACTAGTTTATGACTGTCTGATATTTTATGCTATTATCTATTTAAGGTATTACTTGTTCAAGCCTAATAATTATAATTAAACAGTTAAAAATATTAATCGTGTCAGACCTTAACTATCGACTTCTATATTCATAGAATTAAAAGTTTTCCTTCGATAACCGATTAAGATAATTATCTTCGATTTAAATAATTTGAATTTTTAGAGAAGACTAGGAAGAAGATTAAAAGACGATTTTATTCGCAGCGAATTACTATACTCTTGTGCTTAGTCGAGTTTTAAATGATCTAGGTACTTTATCAACCGTTATACATAGTAAAACAACATAAATATTACGCTGTATATAACATCGGTGCATTACGATTACGATACGATGAACATGGCAATTTTACGAGCACGTATTTCTAATTCCCATTCTGAATCAGCAATGGATTAAATGCGTGGCTTGGAAATTTATCGTTTATATTTGTTTCGCATAAGCGGCTTATCTGAACGAGATAAGGCTCGACAAATTCATAATTTAACGATACAAAAGGAACAGAAATCGATGTAAAACTTGACCATTTGCGTTTCCTATATTTCGCCGTGTGTGCCCCGATGGCAGAGTATATTTTTATATATTGTACAAAATGTATAAAACATACGTGAAAGCTCGTAAAATTACCGTAATATTAAAAAATATTAATGAAGTAGCTATTCGCCTCTAAATATCGTTTGGAATTGGCCGTACAATCGGATAATACGGTTTACAAAATCGGGCATTAAATTACCAGGCAATTCGTGCGTTTTTATTAAAAGAGAAATTAAATGTACCAATTATTACCGAATGAATTAAAACGCTTGATGAATGAATATTATTTACGGTGCTTATACGTAAAAAGCTAAATTAAATACTATAAAGGAAGAAAAAGTTCGGTGTATATGAAAGAGAAAAATTTGTTCACGTATACAGCTCATTTAACATGCATAACAAACAAAATATCGGCTACTAATGAAGAGTAATAATAAAAAATTATAATCAATTTAAAAATATTATAATAAATATTATTACTCTTCATTCTCTCGGATCGTCAGCTTAACATTCTAATTGAAACTATTTGAATTTATCCATTCTTCCAATAAAAAGTATGATGCTGTTATTGCGTGCAGAACTGATTGCGACGGCGGTCTACAAGAGAAGAGGAAAAATATTTCATATGAAGACGAATACCTATCCACAGGTCTAAAACTTACATATATCGATCCTAGAAATAACGGCTCGGTCGGGATCTAGAAATAATATTTTTGCTTTCAGAAATAAGATTTACCTTTTATCGCGTCTAGTAGTTCTCTGTTTGAATAACCCAGTTTCGTCCCGTTGGACGATGGGACGAGGGATCGAATGTTCAAGCAATGGGTTCGATCTTTTGAGCGCGTTTACCAGTCTAATACCAGGAGCAGGGACGGGAATGCTGTTATTTCTCGTGTAAGTCTTAAGTGCACTTTGCAATTTAAATTTCGGTTGGAACGTAAGGAGGACCTTAAGTATACAGAGAATGAAATACATTAAAAGAAAAATGGTTAATAAGCAAATCACGTGGGATGAAACAATTACTTGGATAATTGATAATTCATCGTTTAAATTATCTAGATTTTAGCGCGACAATCTAATGATCAAATTGAAGAGATAAAGTCTTGTCTTTTCTCGTATCACATGTTTTTTCATAAATAAGTAAATTATGTGAATGAAAGTTTTATTAAATGAGATATGTATCTTAAGTTTTGCAATTGCCGAGTAGCTAAGATTCTACCAAACATTAAAAAAAAAAAAAAATATATACATCGACTCTTCTTTCATTTTCTACGAAAATATTAAACTAAAAACATAACAGTTTGATCTTTTACTAATTAAAATTTTACCGAGAAGTTAATCAAATTGCACGTTTCGTTTCCATTTAAGTAACAAGTTTAACTCCAATTTTGTTCGTTCCTCGACCGGAGACTCGATTGGCAAAGGTAGAGCGAACTTTTCCCAGCAGTCTCTTTGACTTCGAGCAAATATCAGTCGAACAGCAAGATCTTCGATTTCCGTACGAAGAGATGATCGGAAGTTTCGTTGTCCGAAGGAAAAAGGGGTTATCGAAAAAGAGGAGCAATGCTTTCTAGCGTAGATTTTGTCCCTCCGGGAACACAAGCGAGTCACAAAAGCCCATATCCTAAAAGTTTTAGCCGATGTGATGTGTAATCGGATCGAGACCTTATCGAGTTTTCGTACTTTCGAATTTCACGTGCCGGAACGCGAGGCCCACCGCAAAATTTGCTTTTCAATTTTGGAAATTTCTCACTCAATGGGCAATTTTTGACGATGCCTCGCACTTTCTTATATCGTATAAAGCACTGACAGCAGAGCTTTCGAGGTTGTTCGAGAAAAGGGGACTTTTCAGTCGAGTTTCTTCGATATCGTTTAACCAAAGAATTGAATATTCTCTGTTTGAAATTGTATGCAAAAAAAATGCGATCAAAGTTAAAACTTAAGTTTCTTCATGCTTATAAAGATAGCGAAAAGTTTTATCAAGTTTAGATTCTGAATAATTAATAGTTTCATCAAATTTTGGAATTTTACTTTTATGGAATCTTAGCATATCCTACTTCAAAAGTCGATTCGTCTCGTTTCGAAGTTTCCTTATAATTTAATTTCGAAGGAGAGAAATGTGAAAAGTAGGAAAGTATTGAAGACAGAAATAAAATAAAAGGATAGAAACTACAAATCGAAACGTTCGAACGTGATTTCAATCTCACCCCTTCAGTTGTTTTTAAATTGTCTCCGTTTAATGGTCTTGGAGTCAAACATAAAAGGGGTGCGCGTTTTAAAGATAACACGATTTTCCAATGAGGTGTGTGTTAAGTGATTTTAATTATAGTTTTTCAATAGCTTGCAATTTTCTTCGTGGTACGCGTTCACAGTACATGCATGAGTAATGGGATTTTTCAATCAACAGGATAATAGATTATTCGATGTCGATCGATGTTTGTCCTTTGTGGATTATGTTTGACGAGGGAACAAAAATGTCTATGCATTGAAACGACTGCAGCTTTTTATGGCATTAACGCGCTACTCCTGCATACATGAACAGTTTATAAAATAAAAGACATATTATAAAGACGTATTATAGGTTTTTAAATGCTCGCATAATTTCTAAAAAAAAAAAAAAAAAAAAAATAAGAATATTTAGAAGTATGAATAAAAATATTCTGAAATTTCTAATCTTTTTAACACTCAGTCGCCCAACATTAATAGCACTCAAAGATCAATAGAAAAGCTTGATATCCAAAGATAACGATCGAGTTCATTTTCTCACATAAAATAAAATATAATCAAATATTTAAAATAAGACAATACCATTCTCAAAAACAGAAATATCACAACTCGTAATCTATTTTATTTCTCGAGCGTGAACAAAATCTCTGCAACCCAGCTTCATCACTGAAAAGAAACGAAGGCGAGGACTTTTTTCTGACTACTGTAAATTCTTCGAATGGTTGCACACACGGGCATCAAGTAGCCCAAAGAGAAAAATTGGCGTATCTCGCAGTTCGAAAACGGGTATTCATTCGTGGTAGTGGAAATCTTCCATCACATTTTTTCGAGGGTTTAACGCGATGCGTAACGGGGTCGAGATCTTATCAAGCTTTCTCGTGCTTTTCGGTTCGAGCTCGTCGACGAACGAAGAATATCGTAGCCAAAAAACGACGAATTAGCTTCCTTTTTAAATACGCAATATCCGAATGTTTGCGAACAAAGATGGCCAGAAATTGGCTTCGTTTAATGTACATTTCATTGTTCGTTCTGGCTCGCAGTCAGGACATGAATTTTTTCTACCCTTGTCGGCAGCTTCACCCCTTTGTTCCCGCGTATCCGATTAATGCTAGCGCGAAAAAAGCAGATTTCCCGTTTCTGTCTCAAACGTTCGTGTATACAAATTTCTGCATCACTTTGGATTAATTGCAATTCCATTGCACGAACAAAAAAATGTACTTTCGTCGAAGTTTCACTAGTATTAGACATTACGCGAAAGATTCGAATGTAATTCTCTTAAAATGGTATTTATGTATTAGTGTGTATTATAATCTATAGATTGGAAGGAAATGAAAAAATGTAGTTTTGCTAGAGTATTTTAAATATTAGACACAGTATTAGGATTTCGAGTATAATTCTATTAAAAGAAGATTGAAATGAAAATTTGTAATTAATGAAAGAATTTTTAATGTGTATAAGTTTCATAAATATGATATATTAACTATACCCGTGATTAAATCTACGAAGGTGTTCGATTTTATTTTCTTTGTACCCTTTGATTTATTAAGTTTCATAAAGGAGAGATCGTACTTTATCATTGAGAGAAATGGTTTTAACGGAGCTATTAATCACTGATATATTAATGGTCATAGCCTGGCGTACAATGGATGCATCACCTATATCTTGCAAACTGCAAATGACGATTTCATTTCATTTCTTGTTGGAGGTAGATTTTTATAAATCACGTACTATAGTACTGCGCGGTTGTAAATTATATCTTATCGTAGAACGATATGATTGTTATGAAACTATAAGGCTTCTGCTTCGCTCGAATTTTACAAAAAGTGTAAAATAGTGTGTTAACAGATAAGATTTTCTTCCTTTCCATTATAGACGTTTTGTTTTAAAAATGAGAATTCACCTGAACGAGAATTCGTCTATAATGAAATTCCTGTTGAATATTAATTTAGTTCAATGCGGTGGATATCGTCAAGAAATTTTCAGGAATTTTTATTTCGCAAATGCTTCGAGGATAAACTGGTCAGGCGAAAGATTAAAGGGTGATAGATTAAAAGTGAAGCAGGAAGGGAGACGTGTATGTATCTATAAATGTCGTTTGAGCGTCGTAGCCAATCGAAACGGAATTCCACTTTAATGCCAACCCCGAATGCCAACCCCCTGACGATATTGCAATTAGGCTTGTGACAGTCGATCGAACAGAGCATACCCTGTTGCACCGTATGTATAGGGTGTTGCGTCAATTTCGTGACAAATTTTACACGAACAAACTCATATATCACGGTGAACTCTTTTTTCGTTTCATTCAGTGAGTTAATAAAATACGGTATTTCATTCGCTATTTTTATGGAAGTTTCAAGCTAAAACTTTTATAGCGCTATCATTTATTCTGTAAACAGATAACATGGTTATATGTAACGCAATCAGAATTTCGTTTATTTTCTAACGTAGAATAGATAGAAAGAATACCTGAATATGTAAAATGTTTTCAACTATCGATCGACCAATTATAAAGTCACAGACTAATAAAGTTGTAGGCAATTAGGTCAATGAGAGAGATCAAATGGTAGTACTTGAGTCAAACGTACTATGCAAATTATACATCTTCTTAGGATAAATTCATGATTTTTTCCTTTATTTGTTCGTACATACGTATCGGAAGCTTTACTTTTGTCCGATAAAACTGCATCTAATAAAGATAGAATTAAGAACAAAGTATAATTAATTATATTACATTTTTATATAATTGAGAATAAAATAGTATACGAGGATGAAAGTTTAGAATATAAGAATTTTGAAGTTTCTTCGTCAATAACAGACCTCTGGCTAAAAGAAGGAACGAAGAAATAGTTAGGATCGCGACCACATCCATGAAACTTCTGGAAAAGTTTCTCGAACGAACTAACAAACGAAGTTGTCTGGTTGTCGATTCCCATGGAAACTTGACGATTTGTGTAGTGAAACGATGCCGATCTCTCGCAGGTCGATAAGCCAGTTGGTTTGGGTATTAAATGTTCGCAAGACGAGAAACATATCATCTTTCTCCGTCTGGTTCTTCCTTTTTCTTTCTCCTTTTTCTCTTTTCTGTTCTAGTTTGAATCATACACACGCAAGTGTATCGCGTGGACGATATAAATTTTAGATTGACAAACTGCAGAATTTTTATGGTCAAATTTTTCTATCCCATCCCTTGCGTCAGTTCTACATCTTCCGATGAATGTAAAAAATGCGACATGTCCTGCACATCGTTTCCAGAAATATTATTTCCTTTTCCATTTTCAATAAGAGAGTTCGCGAATTTACTTGTTTGTGTTATCAATATATCGATCGTCTATTACTGTGTCAATTTAAAATCAAGGAGTAAATTAAATTGTGAGAATCAGAAATGAATGATAATCATTTTGTATTTCATTTCTTCGCAAATTTGTACATAGTTGTGATTTTTGAGCAATTTACCTGTATTCCAAGAACGAAAGATATTGCGCTATGATAATTTAAAATAGAGAATTATTTAGAACATTGGAAATTGTGATCGATGAATTGATGATTAGGACTATGAAACGTAATAAAACTTCGTATAATTAATAGTATAAAGTACCTAATTTTATTTATAAAACTTATTTTTATACGGTAATTTATCAGAAACCTAAATGTTTCTCCCTATGAATTATACCAAACTCAAGTTTTTCAACTTTCACAAAATCAAACTTCTCAATCACATACCACCCTCGCTTATCCAACAAAAAAGAGTTCTTAACGTTTAAAAAGAATTCATTTTCCAAAATCTGTTTACGAAATGACCGTGGATATTCGACCTCTCATTCTCTACGCAACAAGCATCAGAACCTAATCCCATGGAAGATGGGAGAGCGTCGAAGCGTGGATCATGCAATTACAAGACGCAGATACCAATCGCGATCCATACTCGTCGTATCGATAGCGTGTCCGATATCCGCTGGTAGCTGTATTTCGCATAATAAAACGTTCGTTAACGAACCGGTTGCCATAGTTTCGTGGCGTGGCAGATGGAGAATCAGGTCGAGGAGAAACGGCCCTGGCTTCGCCTCTCCTCCGGAATTAAATTAATTAAGCCAGATTATCTCGACGGATGTAAAAAAAACTTCGATAGAAGCGGCGTGGACGGACAAGTTTCTCCGGCAGACCGTCGAGGAGAGACTGGAGAAGAGAAAAAAAAAGCACGTCGTACTTTTAATTTCGTTTAAGTCCATCGTGGCCACCTTGGGACCTCGTCGCTGGCGAAAGCAGGTGTTAAGATCCTTCCGTGGTCACATATTTTCGCCTTTCCCCGTCAATTTTCATTTCGAAGTTTGGCTGACTCGCGTCTTTGCACCTTTTCGTCCCGAGACGATTAAGAAACGCCACTTCCTCGAAAAGTGACGCACTTAGAGCTAACTTTTCTCACCTGCCTACTTTCTACTTTCGCCTCGCGAATAAACAGCGAATAAACGTATATAAGCGCGAGATACGTACTTTTCTAAGAATAATTATTTGCCGAAGCAAAAGGATCGAAAAGGACAGATTGATTTAAGAAATTTTTACAGGCTGGAAATTTGCGCTTTCTGAATATATGGTAATTTTAACGTTTGAATATAAGCTGCAAGTGCATAAATAAAAACTAAGTTGGGGCTTGGAAACCCTATTTTCCGTTTATTCGTTTATAATTATTACTGACAAGACCGTAGGGTTGAGCGCTTGAGAACTTTAATGAAATTTAAAGGGCGAGTGCGGGGGTTAGAAGAATACCTTCTGTGGGATATTTTATTTCAACGAGAAGTTTCCGCGTTTATACATTGCAAGAAAGCCTATTTCATTTTCTTGGGTCTGACTTCTTTGTATGAATTTTTATAACACGAGTTAACAATTTTTTGAGAAATATAAAAGTAAAAGAAATTTATTTACGACTACTTTATTCTTCTTAATTATCGAAAAATATAAAAGTCTAAATAAAATGATTCAAGCCAGAACGAATCGTTTCAGTTCTCCAACCTTCGTCTTCGTCGTTATTCATCTTGCTTATTCGTATTGTATCGAATTTGATTTTCCAGCGCTGTTAACGCTATTACCAGGCACGTCAGTGTCTCTCGGTGGGCTTGACTGAAATTTTTCAGGGAACTAACGCGCGTGCAATCATCTTCCACGCGTCTCCGCCTCCCTGTGCTCGTTTACCTGCACACCGGATGTTCGTTCGCCAGTCTCCCGACAATAACATACGCGTCACTCATGCTGGAATACATTTTCAAACTCCCATTTCCTGTCTCGTGGAAAAGCCCTTCGATCGTTTCAGCCTCTACCAGCCGCGGCGAACTTTACGTTCGATTCAGGATATCACGTTCCCTCGCGTGTATAGGTCGTTTCACTATTCGTGTTTCGGAATATTGTATAATAAGTATATCGTGATAAAGCGTATTCGTTAATTTCCGTGATTTATTCTCCCATTTCGTTTTAGAAAGTTCGAATTAATTTTCAGAGATCAAAGAATCGTAGAATTAAAGAATTCCAAATTGTTTGTTAAGGCAAATTAATGTAAGATTTATATAGTTTAGAAATAATTTTTAAATGAGTTATCAGTATATTATAGAAAGTACATTATGAAAATTGGAAGAAAGACTTGATTTTTCTACAACAGCTACACGAGTCATTCTATTTTTAAAAGTAGTCGATCAACGAGTAAGGTTAATCGAGCAGAGTAAAATTATATTGGATCTATAGTTGTATTATACTTAATGTTGCCCTCGACATCGTATTATATAAATTTGTATCTTCGTCGTATTTCTAACTAATGCAAAATTTACGAGTCTCTTGAAATCGATGAAAAGATTCGAGAAAAATGTCTCGCGACGTAATCAATGAAACGTCCTGTATATCGTCGAACGACGTTGCACACGCGATGTATAAAACGCGAAGTGCGAGCCGCCTTCGGGGATTTTAACATCTGCACTACTGTTTATTGAAATTACAACACGAAAGAAGGGGGCGGATATGGAAGTGAGAAATTCCACGCATTTATTCGGCTGCCTCGGAAGGGAGTTACCAGAGGAAAGAAATTACAAGAATCTCGAACAGCATCGAAGTAATAGGGCGTCCTGTTAAAATGAAAAATAATTATGCTCTTGTGAATGGGACTAAAAAGTAAAATATTCCCCGTTGCAGATGTTGAATCGATGTTTATTTGCTTCCACGTCATGAATATATTAATATGCTAGTGCTATCATTAATCACCATGATTCATTATCGAGCACGTTATTAAATATATTAGATAATTAACATAATTGATTAAGCTGCATACCCATAAATGTTTGCACAACACTGTTAACTTGTGTACTTTTCTGCATGCATATCACATAGTTGGAGAATTTATAAATGTTGTAATCTCATAATAATCGTTACGTTACGATCGGATTATGTCTGGCTTTGGTATTAATCGAATTTCCCTTAAACGAAATTATTAATGGCAAAAAGAATAAGACACGCAAGATATAATGTAATGATACATAACAATGTGTCGCGATTTGCAATTTGCCACGAGTTTCTTTGAAAGTTTTTTTACCGAAAGAAAATGTATTAATAATTCATGAAATTATAGTATGAAAGAAATTTAACTACGATTTTATAAAACATTGTAATTGTTTGGTGCATATGCATTCTAACTGTAATTCTGTCCTAATCGCAAACGAACATACCTAAAGGTAGGCTAAATCGGTAGCAAATTCCCATCTAAACAAAGTTTAACGCTATCACGCAAAGAAACTAGCACAGTGGCAGGTAAATCTAGAAAGAGAGAAAGGAGACGTAACGGTAAAGAGAATTGCATTGGCTATAGCGCAAAAAACGTGGTCGAATAATTAAAAGCTCGCCGCGTTTCCTTCACTCTGGAACAATTGAAATAAAAGAGCATCTCTGGTGGTTGCGGGACCGCGCGGAAGCAACACCGGAAACGAACAGTGGAAGCATCCGTGTATATGCTTATAAATAATAGAACGGAGACGCGAAAATATCATAAACAGTGGGAGGAAGGAAGACAGCCGCGCCCCGCAGAAAAGTGGGTCGTCTCTGAGAAAAGGCGGATGATAAACGAGCGTGGTAGCGACGTGAGAGATGGAGGGAGGCTGGCAGAAAAATAATGCGATTCTCGCGTGAGCACGATGGATTCTGAAATCGCGGACGCGCCAGCCGTGCCGTTGGAAAGTGTCGAACGAGGGTAGGAAGGAAGAAATTAAGGAGGGTGGCAAGATGATGCGAGACATCGTGGCCAATAATTGCAGCGAAAATTACTATGGCGTGCGGACGCGATGAAAGCCTTGGAATGGGCTTTTCACGCTTAAATGATGGATTCTTTGTTGAAGTAGGTATTTTTAAATATTGAAATTTCAACCTGAATTTGTAGCAACGTGATATTCTGAATCGAAATATCGAAAATTCTTGTACGAATATACAGACATTCGGATATCATTTAAAGAAACAGGTACGTAATTTGTGTGATTTTAAAATATCTCGGTGGATTCGAGATAGTAACATAAATTCATGATTAAAATATTCAAAATTCGAGATAATTACATAAATAGAAAAATGTACAGTCATGAATTATTCGATATTTCTAATTTCATGAGTAACATACATATATCTCCTTAAATTGAATTCATAGAGATAACTTCTTATTTTATCAAAAGTATCATTAAGAAGTACTATTGTATGTTAAATTCAATTGTCTTTGTCTCTGACAAGAATGGTTGCTATTTTCGCTCTTGTGAGTAA
The DNA here is from genome assembly GCF_000188095.3 of Bombus impatiens. Taxonomy (NCBI): domain Eukaryota; kingdom Metazoa; phylum Arthropoda; class Insecta; order Hymenoptera; family Apidae; genus Bombus; species Bombus impatiens. The sequence continues at coordinate 154,613 of NT_176737.1, forward strand.
TTTTACGAAATGTTGCCTGTAATTGTCAATGATACATCGCACAGGAAGGTAGGAAGAAGGAAGTGTTCGTTCACACGTGGATAGAGAATATGGTGAACGTGCAGTAAGAACGAAGAAAGATGCAAGAGGGTGAAAACGAGTCCAAGTGGTGCCGTTCGTCGACATACTCCTATCGTCGGAAACGACGATTTGTCAAGGAAGCTCGTTCGTCCAACAAGAGATAACACCGAACTTTCAGAGGCGTTGTGAAGAACGAACATCCGTGAGCTAGTGGCTAACAAATGCGTTTCCCTCATGGACCGTGTCTGGAGCCACTTTGTTATGATTACAAATAGTCGTTTCCTCGGTGTACGTGCATCGCAAGTGTGATCTAGGTATAAAACGCATCAAACTTTTGCGATGAAAATTGAAAAATGTCTAAGTTATAGAAGCAAGTCAATTTTTTAATAATTCCATGTATAAGATGAAAAATTCTTACTTCAAGAAGGATAGAATTATTTTTGTAGAACTTAGAAATTTTCTGACAATTTTAAACGCACCTTAAACTTTCCTTTAGGAATTGAGGAAAATTTTCAACGATGCTAAAAGACGTCGAAACATTTTACATTTTCTTTTTTTTATTCCAAATTCTTCGTAATAGTTGAACTAATTCTTAGCTTTGAGTATTTTACTTAATTTTATTGTATTTATTAATTGTATTCTGATTCGAACAAACTATAAATAACTGTAAGCAGACAATTAAATAAATTCCACATATCGCCCTTTAATAATAATTCACTAATTTCACTCTCAATCTTACAATTTTTATTTTTCTTTCTTAAAGCCTGCTAATGAAACAGAATCTACAGTTTCAAGCTTTAAACGATCAAAATAGAAAAATCAAAGAAAACAATGATCCACGTGGTCTCAGCGCCGAAGTACCACGCTGAAAAGTAAACGGCGTTAAAGATTCAAATTGAGGCGAGCTTTCGCGCTTCTAAAAGATTCATACGTAACGATCGCTTGAACGAGAACAATCGTGATCGTTCAGCAAATTTTTCCGACCCCCGTACGTGCATCGGTGTATTGAAATAACACAATATCATTGTGCCGCTTCGAAACATACTCAAAATCAGAATCTCAAAAAGTCAATAGCGACCCAAAGCTCGGTAGAGGGCCGCTTTGTTTCTAACCATAAACGAGTTCCTGTGAAAGCCGTGTCTCTTTCCAACGCCTTTATGCGGCCACAAAGTGTCCGATATTAATAATAAGCGAACGTACGCCAACCGATTTCCGTTCCAGAAAATTAAGGGGATCGAAAACGTACGAATATATATTTAGAAGACAAACATTTGCACACGTATGCAATCTCACGCCTTTAATTCTTCATACGGTATAAAATACAGCGGGGGGCTCTGCGTTTTCTCCTAAATATTTAATTATAATTATTCGATATTCACTCGGCCACATTAGTTAACCGTGCGCGTTTCGTTTTATTTCGCCCTCTGTCGCTCACCCTCGCACCGCATGGGCAAGATTTAAAGCGAATTGATTGGGAAAGAATATGGTAGATTTATTTTATGCACCTTTGTGAGAACGACGGATCAGTGAAAATTATTTCTGATTGACTTTTACATTCGTATATTCGTTTTATTGGTATTTTTTATTTTCTTTCGTTCTGTATAGCCACCTTAAGTTCCATGAGCTACTAGCGACGTAAAAGAATTATAAGATACGATTATGTACATGTTACTATATGTTATTTAGAGAATTTTGAGTGATTTAATAGTTTTCGTGCCGAAGTTCTTTTCAATTATTTTATCAATATTATAAATGTTGTAGTTATTTACTTCGAACGTTTCAGAAAACTACAATTCTGCTGTTTTAATAAGAATTTTGTGTCTGTATGTTCCTGGATAACAGGTTAATCGTGAAATAAACGTATCTGAATTTGACTAAACCAAGTTGCAAACGATTACCAGAGAACGAATGCAGTAAATTCCTCGTTAAATATATTATCAAATTTTACAGCCATATTCGCAAGAAATTCCGCTGTATTAAAAGATATTCCTCAACATCGTGAAACAATTAATCGATTAAAAACGCAATAAACAAAAGATACAATTCTGGAATTATTTTTCCAAACAAGGAAGGAAAAATAATTCCGCTAACTTCATATACAAATTTACATAGTCGAATGCAACTTTTACGTACAGAGGAACAACAATTCACCGTGATTTGTTCGCGTAACGCAACAATAGCCAACGGACGTGGCAGCGAGGTAGCATAAAATATCTTGCCCGATATATCGTTCTACCCTGTGTCAGCTCGGAGGGTGAGAAAAACTCGGTGCCAGCGGAAAACAACCGGCTACTGATTACAGCGATGACAAATGGTAGCGTGGGAATTACGAAATGAAGGTTTAATAAGGTATGAGACGGATCGGGAACGTCCGCGCCGCCACATTCCCTGTGCTAATTAACAAATCCAATTTTAATCGACGCTCCAATTCGTGCTCGCCACCCCCTGTAGATGTCCCACGGTCCATGTTCGTCGCGCCCGGGTAAAAGTGATTAGCGGCTGCCTCCGTGGCGAAATTATTTCGCGTCAGCTGGATCCGAGCTGTTTTTTTCTTTCTTTCGGCTTTGGATTGGACACCGTGGTTGCCATAAAGTGCGAGGGTCGAAAGCTGTTTACGTAATAAAATAAGTATGCGTACGCTTGTTTGTAGAGTATTGAAATTTGAATATGAAAATTCAGCGATCCATACACTTTATTAGTTTATTTCTTTATGGTTTGACTGGAAATACGACTAAAGGGTAAAATAAAATTAATCGTTTCAATGGTTTTGGATACGAGTGTTTGAATAGTTTTTAAAAAGTTTAACTTTGCGAGTGTTTTTTTAACCCTCGCCTAATAAATAAGTTTCTCTTAAAATACAATAATTTATAGTTTTAAATCTTAAAATATTATTTAATTTCGTTATTCTTTTATTTTATTCCCGTTATGTAAATATACACTTCGCTGCTTGAAAGTAGAAAATATTCCCAACAATCTAATCGCAAACAAACATCATCCACAAATTGAAAAATAATACGTCTGGCTCTCTATACGAAATTAACGTTGCGACTGGTCCTTACAAACAAGTCAGAATCAATGAAACCGCGTAACACAAATGCGCATATCCCGTACATATCTCTTGCTTGCCGTCAGTTGTCCGGAGATTTTTCGACTGGGTGCCGTCCGTAATAACCAAAACGCTTGCACAGGAACGAAGGGAGCATTGAATGGCCAGCCTTTCCGCGATCACACCCGAATAATTCAGGAAACCGAGTCCGAGGATCGTTCGGAAAGCGATGACACGAATGGCATGCCGGGCGTGTCCGTGGTAACCCAATGGGACCGGTCTCTTAATTAAAAATCGTGAAATCCGGCCCCCGTCGTGTCCCTTTGTTACCGCTCTCGTCATTCGTCGTTCCATCGAGTAGAATAAAAAAAAAAAAAAAAAAAAAAAAAAAAAGAAATAGAAGAAAAAGAGAGAAAAGCAAAAAAGGTGAACGTACCGTCGTCTACGGTTTTTCCATGGTGTGTCGTCGAAAAACGATCAGCAGGCAGGACAACCACTGCTCGCATCCGCCATTCTTTCGTTGGTACGCGTCTACTCTGGCGCTCGCGCTCTTTTCCCCTATTTCTCTCTCTTTCTCTCTCTTTCTCTCTGTATTGCCCTTTTTTTTTATTGTCCTTCTTTCGTTCTTTTTTCCCCTCCCTCGCGTTCTTTTTTTTCCTGCATTTTATTGTACTTCATGCGGAACGTTCTATCCGAATTTATCGTCTGGATATTATTTCTCCCGAGTTTAGAATTGGAGGAGATAAATTACCGCGGCAGGAATCTGATAGTTTTGCAACAAACCCGAATCTTCGGATTTGAAAAATGCTCCCATTAAAAAAAGAAAAAGAAGGAACGGCTGACTGCCCCCGTTTTTCTAGCAGTCGATCTAGAAAAATTCGTTGTACATCAAAATTTTTTTTCTATATTGGTCTCTATATCCAATAGTTGCAATGAAAACTTTTTCTAACACTAACATCTGCTGCAGTTTGTATAAAACTATACAAAATCCAATTACGGTTGTACGTTTTATTTTCCTGTTTTCTTTCTATATAACTCGATCCAAATAAAATAACGCGGTTCGCTTGCATCTTCCTTCATTGCGCGTCGCCATGGGGTTCCGATCTGGAGAAATTGGCAGTAGTACGAACGCAGCTCACATACTACGAGATCTCCGACTATAAAACAATGCGTACAAGTATAGTGTACCATAGAACAGCTGCGTCGTCCAGTATATGCGTTGGCTATCAGTTTCATTGTTCGCTTGGTGGCCACGTATCGTGCGTTTAGGCGTGTGCATGTGCGTAAGCCAACCATATAGCGCACCGATATTATGGGGCGATTCTTTCGCAAATATTACGATGGTCGTTAACGTTCATGGCGAATGGAATTTCTTGAGAAGGGAAAAGCCCGCTCTTCTGTGTTATTCGTTCCATTCGATCGATAAAGATCGCGTTCGTTTAAAATTTGGTCATCCACTAGCTGTGCGAAATTCCGACTCTTTGAATATCGTCCCGCTTTGTACAGTACAATGTATTTGAATTATATTTATAATCGAGGAATTCGAAAGACGTGAGAAAAAGAAGCTGAAAAAGCTAGAATTTCAATTAGATTTCTCGTCAGGTTATTTCTAAAGGATTTGCGCGCGTTTGTGCGGAACGAAGTGAACTTCTTAGAGAAGATCGTTAAACACTGAAACGAAGTTGTCCATTTTGAGGTAGATTTTCAACCTAGCTTTAATCGATTAAGGTTTCTAGGTCATCGTCAAATTTTTTCTGTAGGATTATTCTTTCTCTGTTCTTTTGTAAGCGAGACAGGGACACGAAAAGTTTCACGAACGAAATTAGAAAAATAATCCACGCTTTCTCAATTGTTTTATAAGTTCTGCAAATAATTATTTCAGATATTTCATATTTTTCCATTTATTTCTAGGCAATTGAAAGATATCGTTGAATTTCATACCAACGATTCACTAGCATTTTAGAGTAAAGATATTTCTGTACAGATATTAAAATCAGTGCCAACTGAGTTTCTTCATAGACAACGCGTTTTTGTATTTTTTATAACTTTAAGATAAATAAAAGTTCAATAGTCGTCGGATTCGCTCGAGAAACGCGAATAAAACGCTGATATCTCTGTTTTTTTTTTTCTATATTTTACAGAGTGCCACGTCTCCTGGTGCCAGTAACGACGGCCTCACAAAGCAACAATTGGAGCTTATTCAACAGATTATGCAGCAAACGCAACAGCAACAACAGCAGCAAACATCCGCGCAACAGCCTCAGCAACAACGTAACAATTCGTCAACCACAGTCACAGCACAGATTCCAAAAACGCAAAAGCCGTCCGTCAAGTCCACGACTTCATCTGGAAACGTTTCGAATAACAGTGGAAGTTCGAATGCAACGAACAACGCAAGATCCAGCCCGAAACCCAAAGTCTGGAGTCACGTGCAGGTGAGTAAAATTTTGAAAAATTATCATTTTACGTTAAATATTGACGCCATAAATATGAATCTCTATCTTGGCACAAAGCTAATTTCTTTTACTCTTTTCAAAAGAAAAACTTAGGCTCAAAGTTTTAAAGGTTTCTCCGAAACTTCTTCCGGTTTTATTTATTCCTCGAAGAAACTTGCTCTCAAGATATTGCGTGTATATATAAATGTGCGTTTATGAACAGAGCAAGAATTCCGAAGGAAACACGAAAGCAAGGAAATAGAAGAAATAATTCTCAGAAGAGTACAAAGATTTGAAATCTAAAATACATTACACACAATATAATAGTCGACGACAATACGCAATATACTCGTTGAAATTACTGTCTGGCCAGGACGTAACGCGCGACAAAGAAATATCTTGTTGACTGTTACTTAATAGCAGTTGCACATTGTGACGTTGCAAAGTGCATACATTACTCGGGATATTTCGTGTCGGACGCAAAAGCATTTTAACGAGACAGCAGACGGTACGGTGCCTAATGATATATTTTGTCATTACAACTAATCAGCGTGACCCGTTAAAATGCCGATAGCCAGTGTTCAAATTATGGAAACGAGCACGTTCACGCGATTCATTCTCTGCTAACTGTCGTTTTTTGGCTGCGATAATTTACCAATTTACATTAGCTGCCTTTTCAAACGGCCATGATAATTAATCTGTTATTCCCGCTCTCAGAAGTTGGTCGTTCCGATTTATTCGGTTAAATTCTCAGAGTTCTATTAACGCGAATCAGTATGATCCAGATAATCCAACTCTTTGATCAAATGGGCGAAAATTAACAGGTGAAAGGATTTTTTGTAGCAAATAAAATTGATGAGAACTTTCATTTATTAGATATTTATATTAATTTAGAAGCGAACGTGAAATTTAATGGGAATTTGAAGCTTTTTAGAAAGAGAGGTTTTTCATTGTTCTGGTTCAGGATTCAATTCGAAATAAGGTTATTATATGGGTAATTTCTGTAATGATGAATGCGAGATTTCGAGGATAAAAATCCACAAAGAGAGATTACGTGGAAGCTTTGGAATTGTTCCTCAGTGGTTTCGCTGATCACAACGTTAAATCCTAATTTTTGTGGGTTATCGCTGCAGCTAATTATATTTTCTATGGCAAATTGCTAGCAAAAATTATAACGGACAGCGGAGAACATTTGCGAGTCTGCGTTAAATAAGATTTATTGGATTTCACGAACGCTGGAATAAGATAAGGAGATTATTGGCAAGCGTTGTTTTAGTATTCGTTTGGTTCCTTTTGTAATCACGCCAATAATTAATTACAAAAGAAATTGTCCTGTCGTTAATAAAATTACGTGTAATTTGAGATATCGATTCTACGTACCGTAAATATAACTGGAAAAGTGGTTTCAAAGTTTCAGTCAATGACGTGTTTCGTATAAAAATAGTAAGCTATTGGGCTATTTCTGAGTGAACGTTTAATAATGAATCAGCAACAGAGGGATTTCGAGTAATCCTGTCTCATGCAAGTTAGTTTCGACTGGTCGCGTGAAACAAAAGCAATCACGATCCGTAACATCGGTACATTTCTCAATTGTTGATACAAGAAATACAATCGGCAAACAGCCACGTTGTTGCCACAAGGAATTCAGTTTCCAGCCACCTAAACATATCAGCCATGCGTCTTGCACGTTGACTTAATCGATCTAATAGTAGTTACTCGGTCCACCGTGGGGACAAATTGTTTACCGTTTGCTCCAATCTATGTATAAGAACAATAAACGCTAATCGCGATGCATTAGCAAGAATCAACATCCCTTGAGAAATCCCCGAGGTATCCTTTGCCTTTAATTTTTGTTAACACAATTTACACAGTTCTACACTGTTCGCGTATTTACATATTTCGAGTAATTTCGATTTACTAGACGACCATTAATTCACGATCGAGATACGATCTCCGCAAATTTATGGAATACAAATATTACACGTAGGCGTAAAAAAAAAGTTGCAGTATTCTTTGTTTGACGCACTCGTTTAAAACGTTCTGGGTGTTACTATTTTTATTTTGGATAAAACCAGCAACGCGAGGAACGATTAAATTTGCGTGATTATTATCGGGCTTGGAAATATAGAGATTTAAGAATATAACAGTTTAATTAAATTTAAATATACGTCGCCTATTTAAAATTTATCGATCCTGTTTGAATGAACGTAAAAATGAATTTCATGTATACACCTTTGGAGAATATTCCAATGTTCCATTGAGGAATACTGCGGCATTCAGATTCCTTTCTACCCTTTGGAAGATTTTAATTAAAATATAAAGAAGGCATGGACGTTACTAATAAGTATTATAACAAAGGAGAAGAATGAGTTGTCGAAGAGAACGCCTTCTATATTCTACAGTCTGCAACATCCACTATGTTGCGCCATATTCTACGTATAATTTGCATTCCTTCTCATTAAAAAATCCATTTTTCTTACTCTTTTAATATCTACGTCTCTTACATCGGTCGAAGCATTCGATTAACCAAAGGACGCATGCAAAGATCGCCTTTCGTTTACGATCAAAATGCCTACGTTCCCTGTTTTATCACGATCTTCGTATTTTGAACAAGGCAGAGGCCGTCCCAGCGGCACCGGAACCTTTACCGCCACCTAACTTCATTACGTTAATGGCATAATAACCATTGTGGCCGACGGAAGGGCTTACGCGCCGAAACGTCGACGTCCCTAAACAGAGCAAGAAGCGAATTCGCTCCGAAATCGATCGGTTCGCCATTAATATGTATGAGATCTTGGCCGATAGAACGACGAAGCTGGATGAACGCGTCCTCCGCCCCTTCCACCCCCTTTCATTGCAGAGTAGGAACGAAGAAATCGTTGGAATCGTCGTTGCCATAGGAAGACGAGACGGGAACCTGCTCATAATTGGCTAGGAATTCGCGGGCCAACGAATTCTCACGGACTTTCGGTCTGCTTTCGTCGAGACAGGGAAACAATCGACACTGTCGGGATGCATTCGAGCTTTATTCCATTCCGCGAGATCAAAGGATGGTTCGTATTACTCTAGAGAGAAATACTTTTACCCAGCGGATCAATTCAGAACAGTTTTGACGACGAAGATATCGTGGATGGATTTTTGCAGTTGTTTAAAGGAATTATTTTTCGAATGTTTGCTTGGAGGTTTGGTTTCTTTGTGGATAATTATCGATTTTTCGATTTGAGATTGCATTGTGATAGAGTTGTACCTTTTGGGAACATAGGGTATTAAATGTGGGATATTCTGCGTGATGTTTGAAAATAAGCGGCTGGCTCTTGAAGGGCTTATGCTACTTATTGGAAAGAATAAAAAGACTGCTTGATTAATGTGGTACTTAGAGTAAGGATTTTGTGAATTTTATTAAGGAGATCGTTTCTCAAACGTTTGATCGGAACTTTTCTATCTAATCTACTATGCACGAATAAAATAAGTTCATAAAGTATTTTCAGTAGATGCGACGGAACTAGATTCGATACCAAAAGTACGAACCTTGCTCAATTTTAAGAATCAATTCTAAATGAACATTTTCTATTCCTCTTGACAAATTCTATAAACCCGCAAAACCTTCTTCAATTCTTTCTCTATCGTATTTCGTAATTGATGACATAAAGCTAACCCGAGCCAGCAACGAATGACTTTTTCCATTGGAAACTTCGTTTCTCCAGCTGTCTAATCTTCATCGATCACGTCGCCACCATCAATTTCCATAGAAAAAAAAATATACCATATATACATATATATATTTCTGCTTTCTACGGACAAAATAAATCTCTGGCAGCGTTACGAAGCGCGAACTGATCGATCAACGTAAATTACACGAACGGTGCAATCGGTCCGCGTAGATGGAAAAACGCGCGCGGACCGATCGGCTGCTCCAATTCCGCCGGAAATAGCTGTGGCCGAGGCGAGGCAGTGATTTAAAGCGGCCGGCCTAAAACATTAGACCCGGCCAGGCAGGGAAAGTGAAAGAGTAAACACGACGACCACAAATTGCACAGGTAATAACGACGTGTTCTTAGTCAGCGTTCTGGCAGGCGAACTTTTCGCTGCGAATAGCGTATTCCGTGTCTGTGCGTGCACAAATGCGAATAAGAGATGTATATGCGTTATTCGATACCATCGCACACACTATGAACAGCTTCCTCCGTGTAACAGCCGGCTGCAGACTGCAGTCACGCAACGTTTCGGGCTTTACACGCTCGGTTTAACCAGCCCCCATTCACGGAACGTGTCAACGACAAATCCACGCGCGTTCCTTCTCGCGTCGTGATATCCTCTTTTGCCCATCTTTTTTTTTTCCTCCTTTTCGTGACTCGCGTCACGAGCCCATCGCGTTCGGTTTCCGGAGAATCTCGCGCTGACGCTTTCGAATGAGTGGTATAGTTGCGCGAAGAGATACGGTGATATGGTCGTAAAAATAGTGTTGGGTGCTGACGTTGGGACGTTTAAAGGGGTCGAGGCATGTAATATAAAATATTTTGGAGATACGAGAATACGATTCCTTTTGTGCGATTAAACCACAGATAGAATTTTAGTCTCTGGAAAGAATAGAATTTTGTTCGAGATGAATCTATCGAAAAACAAACAGGTTATAAGTATGATAGGAATTTCATGATTTTCACTAGTAACTAGTATCCGTTCGTATAATCGAAATTCAGAAAAACATTCTGATCGATCAAATTTGATACGATTCTAGAAAATCGTTAAATTACGTCGACGAAAGTTTCAGAATTTACAGCGTTTATGAATGCTGGCAATAATAATTGTAAAACTTCTCCAAATGTACGCTACGACACAAATTCTCGAAACGCAACAGTTTTACTTAAAATACCCTTTATTAAAATTCTAACGTCGTTGGTAAGATTTCTTCGTTAGAAATTTCAAAAATGTCATTTCACTCTACCCTCGATCTGCACCATATATTCTCTTCTCTCGCATATTTCACGCCTTGCCATCGGATCTGGAATATCAAACCACAGGATTCGTCGAAGGAACTGTTCGAGCAGATCACGGATTCGAATTTTCTAAATCCGTTCCGTGTTGTACAAGGCGCGGGCTGGCAATTTTCTGACACAATTCGAAGCACAATGACCCGCACGACCGAGAAGAGAGAAGGAAACGAGATCGAATCGGCAAGGATTTGCAATCACAAGTAACCCGCTCCGACGGCTTTTCCCCCTATTCGAATTCCAAAAGCACCTGCCCCGACTCTTTTCAATCGCGCCGCGGACGGCACAGCTGCGAACCTAACTCTTGGACGTCGACGAATATTAATAAAGAACCGGGATTGAGCGGAGGGAACAGTCGCTCGAAAATTATTCTATCGATAGCTCGTCGTTGCCCGACGAACGAACCGAGAGGGCTGGCTCCTCGATTATCTTAAATCGTTTCCCTGGTGAGGCCTCCAGTTCGTCGATCTCCAATCGATACGAGGCAATAACAGTTACAAGACTCGAATGACGACCGATTTACTCCTCCATTTCGACTCAAACCTTCTTCCAACGTGTCGACAGTGTTGGGATATATTCGTTGGATTTACGGCGTAATGTGATGCTGCAGGGGATTAGTTTCTATAGATGAGTCTGTGGAGAAACAAAAAGAGGATTTTTCATAGAAATTGTTTGTATTAGTAACGACAATGAAATTTGAATTTCGAGTTAATTTCGTGTGATTTTTTCGATCAGGCTTGAGTAGGATTGGATGGAAATGATATTTCTTAAAGATAAAGTGAAAGAAATGAAACGATAGGAATATAATATCTTATTTTCTTCTATTTTTATTTCGTATAACACCATTAGCTTCGTTTATATAATTAATTATATTTTAAAACAGAACTTCAAATATAAATTATCAACGGGATTGTAAACCGTGTTAGTTTAAGTAGATCGCTCTTTCTGCAACGTATCGAATGTGAAGTAACAAGAAGAATTCAATTCGACACTTTTGAATTGGAAATATTTCGACAACTCCGCTATATATATATATATATATATATATATATATATAGGAACTTACTTTGATCAGATAGACTAGACCAGTCTCATCTTCCTATCGAATCTATGCTATTTAAAGTTAAAGAGAAAAGTCGCGACCAAGTAGAAAAGGAATTTTGGCTTTGACTTCCGTCCAACTTCGTTAAGACGAAGCACAGTCTTATCACTGTCCAACCAGTTATTACGAAAGAAGATACTCGTAACATTACTAAAAAACAAGCAAACTTTCTATTTAATATTACCAATGCTAAAATATCAAACTTCGTCTTTTTATTACTTTATATTAAATATGCTGGAATCAAAAAATGACTAAACTAATCAAACTAAAATTTCATTTGATTACTTACTTCCTCGTCAATGTTCACTCCCCTTCAATAAAGATTACGCTTACTTGAAGCAATCTTGTTCCAACGAACGCCCTCCCTCCAAATAACCTCATTGCTAAATGCATCTGGAATTCTCGAAACACCTGCATCGCGTGTTTCATCAAAAACCAAACCAACATTCTTCCTCATCCCTCGCGTCCGCATTTTCCCATTTGGGTCCAAATTCGCGGCACAATGCAACCTCACGTGTACAATTCTCTGCTCAACCGCTGGAACCGAACAGTTAACGGTAAAACTCGAACAACGAAAATTCGTCGAAACTACCACATAGAAAGGTGTTCAATATTAACCAGCGACAGCGGTGGAAAATTGTATGTCGAAAGGAAACACAGGAGTAGCGATGAAAAGGGAGGATAGAGAAAGGGCGAGATGAAGAGACGAGACGCAAGCTGACGATCGTTCGGTTGCATTAATATGTATGCACTCTGGTCGGCCATCGTTGTGGATAGATCAGAAGCTGCACAAAGTTTCAACGGCGGATAGAAGCGCCAGTAATAATAATAAATATTTCCGGATTGCGCGATAGAGGCGCGTTTCGCGGACGTGCGCACGAATAAACTCGTGAAACAAATTGGCGACACGATCGAGAGCCAACCTCGGATCGCCGTTTCGCCTAACCGGCTATAAGATAGAGTTTGTAACGAGAGTATGGATTAAATTAATATGATCTGGTACGCGCTCTTGGATACGCCCTCGCATAGTAATGAAGGGATCGAGAGGATTCGGTCCGTTCGTTGGACGGCTTTATCTTTATGCAGCTGGTCCACGGAGATTCGTATTTACGGGTTTCGACGCTTTCGTCTCGCTGCTTCTGACTTACCGGACCAAACTGGTTAGCGCATTCAAATGCATTTCCGTGCTCTTGTTGCTTTGCAGTTAGAGGAAGATGGAAAAGAAAAATGTGAAATTCTATTTTTCGTTAAAACCTTAAAAATTTTCGTAATGGTAGACTTTGCCGATGGTGGTAATTATTTTTTCCTTTTTTTCTTTCTTTTGGTCATCTAAATAATAGAGAGTAAACGTTTATCTGTATCCTATATATGCTGAATATTGCGTATTTGCAATGTACTATTTATTTTTCATATAATCGGATTTCTCGTATTTCATTTTTTTGTTTTTTAAACATGGATTCGTTTATTTTCATTCGATTAGATCGATTTGTTAATAACAGTGATAGTGATGCGATTAAAGAATTTTCTGTAAAAGGATAAGGAATGCAACGAAACTATTACACGAAGGAAATTTCGAAGAAAAATCATTATGGTATATTTCCCAGAGGACGTAGATACTTCTCCGATATTACAGAAGAAACTTTCCAAAATTGCGCAAATTCGTAATATAGAGCTTCTCGTTCTTTGATACGTTCTCTAAGAACAATTTTATGTTTTGATATCTGTCTGAATTCTCAATTTATAGAACGTTGTGATTCAATTATGATTTAAACGAAGATCTCTTGCCCAATAGAAAGCTGAACTTGCAATTAGAATTACTGAATTATATTCAGAAAAGTAAAACATAATGGAAGATATAAAATCTTGGATCCCACTGAGAGAAAAGAACGTATATTATATATATCCCGCACGTTTCCCCGCAAATAGTCAAAAACAGTTATACGTACATAGCTATAAAGCACGCTTTCCGTGATATAAGAGGAGTTTATTCAGCGGAAAGAGAGCAGTCAGCTGCGAAAACGTACGTTTTACGAGTTAGTACAACGCTATAGTATGTAAAAATTCCGAGAAAATTGTCAAGTCGTAGCGGACGTCGATGTACACCAATTTTTGCGAACGCGTGTTCATTTTTGTACTACTATATTACCTCTGCTTTGTTGCAAAAGAAAAATTACGTTGAATATTTTCCTAAAACAATAATAGAATCTTTCTTTCAACGTGCTTTGAATGGAATACTTGTATATATCATTTATCCATTTTTATTCTCTGTACATAATATTATTTATTTATTTACATTGTTACATCTATCTCGTTGATAAAATATTTATTAAAATCTATGCAACGATATTGACAAAGCAACGATATGAAAAACGGTTAAATTTTGTGTTGTTCTTCTCAATAATATGGTAACTTTATTTTTTAGCGACAAAGTTATTTCTATGATTTCCTATTGATTATAAGAAGTTGCGTTTCATATATCTGACCTTTGAAACAGAACATTTTGCGATCGGGCAAGCGAGGAGAAATTATTCACGTTCTACATTCTGAAATTCTATATATGTATTTAGCGAACAGTTTTAGCACGTTTCCGTTGCAATTACGGCCCCTTTCGTTGATCAAAATGTATCGAATTTACTCGCATATCGGCAAGAGAGAGATGTAATTTCAATCTGAAGTTGAAATAATGCCAGAGCGCATGGTTAAAATGATACTTGGAGTAGATTGTAAATTTATACACGCGAAACTTTCCGGTTCAACTTTTGCGAATGTTGTTTCAATGAGCTACGTTTAGCGTAGCTACTGCGTGTTTTGTTTCGCATGTTACTATTATAGGATATTACAACTTCAGAGAAACAAAATTACGAAGCTTTCCAAATATTTATATCAAATAAATTATGTTTAAAAAAGCGGCGAAATCACGCAATGCATACGATTCTCGACGAATCATCGGTATCTATTCGCTACTGTTGAATCGTTTGAAAATTTGCTATCAAAATTCCAGAAAAATTTGTACATATTGTATCTTTACGTGTATGCATTGGCCGCAAAAGGTTAATTCAACCTGCGTTTCTATCGATCGGCCATTCAAAAGGGCGAACAGTTCGATTCGCTGAAACGATACGAACAGCGTCATGGAAATAAAACGAGTAATTACAAGGAAGACGTGGCAACAGTAAAAAAAGAAGAATATTGACATAAAAAAATCGAAAAGAAGGAGCAAGAAACGATTAAAAGAAATATAACGAAAGAAGGAAGGAGGAAGAAAGTACCAAAAAGCAGAACCAAAACGAAACAATAGAGCAAAGTGTGAAAAGAAAGAGAGAGAGAGAGAGAGAAAGAGAGACGACAAAAGCAGAGACGACGAGGAAGAAAACGGTGAGAGAGAGACGAGGAAATTGAGAGCGCACTCGAGTTTACCGGCCAGCAAATGGGCTGGTATATGTTCGCACGGTAATGGGAAAGGCAACAGATGCGAACGCTGGCTGTTTCGCGATGAAACTATCGTGTCGTATAAAAGGGCGCGAGAGGCTGGCAGAGGTTAGCCTGCAACCGACGACATAAACTTACGATAGTGCAAACGACCGCGACACACCGGAACTGTTCCTATTCCCCTTCCGTTTCGTTCTATTCTGTCAGGGGCGCGTTACCGAACTGTGTTTCTTGTTTCTCTGCGAATCTAACGACTCGATCGTAATTCTTATTCGTTCTCGAAACTTCGCTTTTAAATGATCGTAATGCCTCTGCTCCGTTCTTAAATGGCTGTAATCATTACACTCTCTACGAAGTTTTACGAAGAATATTCGAGTTTTGAGATTTTTGCTACTGTGCTACATTTTGCGGATCTAAGTTATCTGTTTCTTCATGTTATATCTATTATTGTCTATTATTTATTATACCTAATATCTGTTATATCATATTAGTTTACAACTATGTATCGTCCACCGTTTTTAGATCGAAGAAAATATCCGACCAGCACCGGCTTATATTTCGCTGGGTCTACACATTTTAATTGTAAAGTCCTGGTTAAATCGAACTGTTTTAAATTTATTATTTTTAATTATTCTTTCGATTTCTTTTCTTTTTCTTTAACATTTTTATATAGCTACTGGTTACCATAGTGCAAACTGATATCATTGATCTTCGTATTAAAGCCCACGCGTTACTTAATAACTGTCCATGCATCACAATCCTAACGACACACGACTATGATCTTATAAATAGCTTGGAAACTCTAGCGAAACTTCTGAAGGAATTTCCGAAAATAGTTCGTGTCATTGCGTTCGCTCTAAATCCGACCGGACGAAGCAAAGCGTCTGCCAAGTGTTCGCTAATATCTGAGGGTTTTTCGTGTCGCGACAATTTCATCCACTCAACGAAACACGACTTTATCAAGAATTTTCTCTTCGTTATTTAGAAAAGAAATAGACTTCCAAATAGAAAATACCATAAATACTTTAATGGTACTTTTTTTCAAAGATACAAATTCTAAAATATACAAAATTATCTATGATAAAATTAAGAACATAATTCATAGCCTCCTATACTTTCGGATATACATGTGAATATTGTCGCATAAGCAAAATTTAACGTCAACCGAGACTTCAAATGTTTAACGTCTAAAATAATTGAATAAAAAAACACGTATACGAGATTGTTTCTGCTTTAATAAAAATCAAAATTAATTTTACAAACAACGTCTGTATAATTTTAACAACTAGCTCTTAATGGACCTTAGGGCAACTTAAGATATTAATTCGGTTTATCGACAATCTCTAATTGTAAAAATATACCAAATATAATTTCAAGATTTCGGAAATCCAGAATCTCCTAACTTTTACCTGAAAATTTTGTCCAAACTCTAAATGACAGATATTTTATAAATCGAAGCATAACGCTCTTCGGAAAGGAAAAAAAAGTTGTGAGACGATTTCTAGATAATCTGCACGCGTAAAAACTTAGCTACGTTTCCCGAAGCGAACAACCAATAATAAAATTGACCACTTACAGCGACGTGCCTCGTGTGCGTGATTAAAAATTCAAACTGTCTCGACGACCGGAAGTAAAAGCCATCGTTCCCTTTAAATAACCCACTATTCTCGGAACGAGTAGCGGCAAAAACGGGTCGCATCGCAGGGGTACGTAAAGGGGTATTTTGCTTGCCTCCAACGACGAGGAAGATGTGAAACCTGGCTAACCCGAAACTCCTTCGGTTCACGTAGACTCGTACAACGTATCTTCTCACACTTAGATCCGGTCGGACCAGTGTCACATGCACCCCGTTAGACGAAAGAATTTCTCCGCTTCGTCCACCCCTAAAAAGAAGAAGAAGACCCCCAATGAATCTGGAAGGACCCCCAGCAAGTTTTATCGCGTCCTTTTCTCTCCAACGAGAGAAAGGACCCCCCTTGGACCGGATAGTGGCCAATGAAAGATTTCTGTCTTGATTTCGCCGAGGAAAAATCTTGATTTCCGACCAATAGCGTGTCTGTCTTTCTGCCTCGAAGCGTTCTGAGTACGTTGGACCGTCAGATGGCCTTGAAAAATGTCAAGCACGTGCGTTTTCTTTCCCGATTTTTATTACTCGACGATGACGAACTCGAAAGTCTGGACCAGCAGCTGCTCGTCTTCTCCTTCTTTTACTATTTTCTTCTTTTTCTCGCGTGAAATTTCTTTTCATTTTTCGTATTGCTATCTTTCTTTGATCGTCGGTAGTTCGTTGTTTCTAGTTAATAGTAGTACGTTGAAGACTTTAAAGGGATGACCTAGCTTCCTGGTCGCTTCCCTCCGCGATTCATCGCGGCGACTTAAATTTAAAAACCGAAACGTACATGCTACTAACCCTTCAGAGCTGTTCTTCCTCTTTGTCGATGGTGGATGGCCACTTTTTCTAGGTCACGGAGGACCGTTAGTATTCAGACGAGGTCCTCGGCGATGAACATGTATCTCGAATCGTTTCGTTTCTCCGTTTGTACGTCCGCCCGCTGAATTTCCATCGGTCGATGCTATCGTTGAAATATATTGACCGAGAGTAATCGTGATTTTCTGGACGTGATTGGAAAATGGTATTCTTGCCGAAGAATTTTTCGGTTATAATACTGCTTTGACGATTCGAAGTAGTAAATAATAATAGTAATAATAATAATAATTTGGTTAAAGTATAATATTCACTTGAATTCCGAAGAAATATATAAAATTCATCTTTGATTAGAACACCGAATACCTAATACAAATATTGCGTTTGAAAGATACGTTTCTACATTTCTTAACCTAACCAATTTTTGTCATAGAATACGAGAGAAAGAAAATCCACATCCAACGCTTTTATTAACCCCCAAAAGTGTCTTAAAATTTTTGACAAAGACACACGTCCCCGAAGAAATCTTCTTATTTCTATATGTCCAAATAAATTTATCACCAAACTACAAATCTGTGTCTCCATTATCCCAATCAAATTTCAACTATACGAAAGTAAAGAATAATAAATTCCACGTTTCTTTTGAAACGCAACATTTTACCCGTATCTCACCCTCGTCAAATTCTTCGAAAATTCTTAACAAAAATATATGTCTTGGGAAAATGCTTGGAAATAAAAACAACTGCAGCCCTATCTTTGACAATATTTCAATGGAACAACAAAAAACCGTAGTGGAAACCTTGTCGTAAAAAAAAGGGGGACGGTATTTATATTGGATATTCCCGCTTTAAAGTTTGGCTGGCGCGTGAGGCTCGCCAGGGCGGAAGGAAATGATTTTTTCCCAGCGATGAAAACGCATATTTCGCGGGGCCGATCGGCTGTCGGGCATCCGGTACGCGGAGGGCATCGATCTCTGTTCAGATGACGGGGATGTCGGCGTAAAAGCGTATAGGACGATGCCGTGGCAAGGGAACAGGAAGCTTATATAGCGCGCGGGATTATGGCGGCGGGTAGTAGCAGGATTCTTGCAATAACTCGCCGCGGCTTGGCACGGTATCGCAAACAAACACGAAGGCGAATTGAACGGAGGCGCGCCAAGTATTTTCCAATTACATCTTCCATTAACGATCATTCCTTGTGTACACGAACCTCTCTTCCCTATCGAACGAATCGATCCAAGAAGCACGCCGGCTTCTTCGCCGTCCCGCGGTCCTCTCTCGCCCAAACTTCGGAAATAATTCCCTCGATCGACCAAGCGATGGAATGGAAGTGCTGTTGACAAACGGGGTTGACACGTTTGCTGCTACAATGCTGCGTACTAACGAAACGAACACCTTGTCTTTGTATCGTAAGATTTTTCGTACGATGACCGATGAAAGTACATATTTGGATAAATAGCACAGAAGATTTTTACGAATACGAAGAGCACACATATGCGTTTTCATTGATTTGTTCGTTTCGATATTACCTGTTGATCGAAGTAGCTGTTTGATTGAAATGATACGAGTATCTTAAAAATAGGTATCAGATTTGTAAAATTTTGCAAACACTCGCGAATATATTTAATATTAATGACAGGAAACATTTTTGAAGTTTGAAGAAGATTTGATGGTAAGTTGTACATTTTTTTAAAAATTCGATTTTATACCGTCGGAAATCGTTTGGGATTAAATGTGTATCTTCGTCATATATTTAAAATCGTCTAGATATTTAAAAATATTAATCGTTGCAAAATTTATTATACTATTATTATAGGAATTGTGAACATTATATTTTTACTTTGTAATGCTTCGTTATCGATCTTCGTCTATTTAAAAAATTGAACGTGTCACCAAATAATCACTCTGTATATTTTCTTTTAATCGTAACGACAATTTCATCGCAATGGAAATATTGCGTGCCACCTGAAAAGCTCGGCTTGACATACTAAAAAGGGCTCGACGAAAAAGATACGTACATTGGACTGATTTGCTAAATCTTCCGAAATCGTGGTAGACATGCACGAAATACATATTTTAATGTATCTATGCAAATAAGGGAAATGTTTGAACGTATCAAAGTCAAGACTTATTCGATATACGACCGTTCACACAGTTTAGCTGAAATGTGGCATAAAAACATCGAAAAGTATATAACGAAATATTTTAACTAACCTCGATCTTTATAGCCCAATTCCATCTTTTTACATCAAATATTAATCTTAACCTCTCTTATTTTCTTAATCTCCCCTAGTTTCTTTCCCAAACGATTAAGTTAAATCACTCGGATTTTTATAACACAGAATCGTTCTTACACATATAGGAACTATAACGCAAAAAGTAGAATCTAAAGTAGAGGAGGAAACCGCTCGAAGTTGAAATAGTATTAAAAACCGAGGGATTTAAAGTAATCCACAAAGGGGGGCCGTATTTCACGTTGAAAAACTGAACTTCTTCATTTCGTCCACAGAGTTCGGCCCCATTGTTCCACCCCCATTACGCCGGCGAACATCGTTAAATGCCTTCAAAAGCCATTATCCCTCAAACTTCATTAATCCTTTACCAACCTACCCCAACCCGTTCTTCCTTCTTCCCATTTAAAAAATCGACGAGAAAAAGTCGAACTAGAAGCTTCGATCGCCATGGAATGCCGCACATGGCGATCATTACCGTGGTCGTTACATGCAAAACGCACGCATCGTTCGCTGGTAATTTCGCAATAGCTGTTTCGATCGGAGACACCTTGCTCAGACGTTATCGTCGCCCTTTTCCAAGTCCCTCGTTGCCAAGCACTCTTCTCCTACCTCCTTCTCTCTCTCCCTCTCTTTCTCTTTCTCTCATATTCTCTAACCACCTTCACCGATGGTATGCAGCCGTCTGGCAATTGCGAATCCAAGCCGGGGGAATCATTTTGCGGCTTCGTGACGCTTCCGCGTTCAGGAACTCGAAGGCGGATTCGATTTCTATGGGCGGACAGAGTTAGATATCTAAAGAGAAAACGATCTTCAGAGACGGATACGTAATTGGGAGAAGAGCGTGAGCGAACGAGACATGGAAAAGGGGATCGAATCGGTCGAGGGGGTGCACAGAGTATTGGAAGGGATGGGGGCTCGCACGTGGGCTACAAAGCTCGTCGAGAATACTCTTGAAAGTGAATACTGGTATCCAATTGCAAGTACCGTGCCGCGTCTCTAGTTGTTCAAAGTGTGCATAACAGCCGAGTAAGGGTAGGAACTAATTGGCAGGTTGCTCTCAAGAACATAAATACGAGGCGAGAGGATCGCGAACCGGCAGGGGTTAGGGGGTGGTGGATGGCTTTCAGAGACGAGGCGGAACAGAAGACCTCCGGGGAGTCTCTCGTTGCCACGAGATGACGAAGTGCCTCGCAGCCTTTGAAACCTGTCCTTTTTGCCGGACCGACGAAGAACACGAATATTGGATAACGGGCACGCGGATTTATTGATTCGGACAACCTTCGAAGAACTAAGTGTGCATAATAAGATAACGATGGAAGTACGTTTTTTTACGATTAATGATAAAGTATCAGGGAGATATAAAATTTTAAATGCGTTTTTCTATTTTGATAGGATAGGTAACGAGATTCTAAAATGTAAATGTAAATGTAAATTGCTTGTCGTTTCAACTTCTACGTTCTATCAATCTCCGACACGAAAGTGTTTCTCGTGTTTAAATAAACCGTACTTTGAAATCTTATTGCATCGGTCGTAACAGTCACGCGAGAAAATGACCACGGAAACAGTTGCAATCGTTTCCTTTAGTGCTGCTAATTAATGTCGCGTCGCTAGATTTTTCGGTGCAGAAACAACGTCAAATAACGTCGTGGTAGGCAATGCGAGCTGTACCACACAACGCGCGCATTCAAGTACACTATCGGTCAAAGATTTCGTGTTGCACATGACTTGAATTATAAAGTCGCCGAGCATGAACACACACGTACAAAATGTTTAACCAATGGAAAATTATATTTTTTCTATTATAATAAAAAATTCTAACAGAAAGATTATTACTTGTAATATCTAGGAATCTCGGACCATACCATTAAAGGATTAATATCGATAATAGTTTCCTTTATTTTGCCAAACTTTCGGCGAATAAATTTTCTAAGTTGATTCTTTTAAATTCTTCACTTTTATGGAACATATTGTGATTACAAACTTTTGGCGGATGGTATATATACGTGCGTGCAGCAGTCTCGTGTATATTTGTTCGTGGAATGGAATTACCAGGGGATCGTACAGATAAAAAGCGACTGCGTATCGCAGGGATACGATCGATAAATTTAACCAATTCCAAGCGACGCTTTATGGACTCGTTATACGGCTGCTATCGTAATTATCTCCATTTCGAATTTATACGTGCACGCGCGTGGATCCTTTAATCTTGTCGGCCGCGTGCTCGTTCGTCGCCCGTCGCTCGTCGACGAATTACTGTAACGTGCGTCGTCGCGTTATTAACCGGCGACTAAAATGTCCACCGAATTTCACGTTTACGAACGCCGGAAGACTGAATGTGTCGTTAATGTTTATCTGATATAGGAATTACAACGGTAATGATGCGTAAAATTCAAAAAATTTGCCTATATTCCTTTTCTGATTTCAAAAGTATTTGAAGATTTTGACTACTTTTGTGGATTTTGATAGGTGACTGTTGCTTGGAACTGTTTTGAATTTGATTGTTAATCGTTAATTAATATAACAAAAATATACAAACAGACATATAATAAAAAGTGCAATAAAATGCATGATATATATATATATATATATATATATATATATATATATATATATATATATATATATATATATATATATATATATATATATATATATATATATATATATATATATATATATATATATATATATATATATATATATATATATATATATATATATATATATATATATATATATATATATATATATATATATATATATATATATATATATATATATATATATATATATATATATATATATATATATATATATATATATATATATATATATATATATATATATATATATATATATATATATATATATATATATATATATATATATATATATATATATATATATATATATATATATATATATATATATATATATATATATATATATATATATATATATATATATATATATATATATATATATATATATATATATATATATATATATATATATATATATATATATATATATATATATATATATATATATATATAAGCGGAAAGGGGATGAATACAAATTTTATATAGAAAAAAAATTTTTTTTAAATTTTTTTCTTTTTTTTTAAATTTTTTCATCGAGACAACGATCTACAGCGAGATCCGTTATATAACGTACCGCACGCGTACCGAGCGAAAATTCAAAGTCGATTTTCTCGAAAACAAAGCCTCAAACGAAAAATTTTTATTTCATATTTTCGACTTCTTTTTTCGCGTAGAATCACCCCCTTTTCGCTTGTACTACCAGTTACCAACCACCCTGTATATCATCACTTTTCTCCGTTTCTTCATTCGCGCCTGTATATATATAGGCATATCACATTTGTGACTCTATTATCGAGTCCAATGTTTGATTTCAATAGAATTCTTCTAAATTGTAATATATAAATTGTCATTAATTTTTTTCTATATAAATAAGTTTTAATCTCAAAGAACTGAAATTTTACTGTCGGCCGTTCCACCGATATTATTTCAAGCTTGAATTCGAAAGGTAATTAATGCGAAATTAAGGGGTTGAAGTAACCAAAGCACATTTCGCGAGACTCATTTTTTTTCATCAGCGACATTCACGCAAGAGAGGACTATACGGTTGCTGAGCGTTCGAAAAGGAATTTTTTCCCCTGCAGAGATAAAAATACTATGGTAAAGAAAAAAACAAAATGGAAGCTGGAAGAATTTATGGTTCTAGGGAATGAAACTGTGAAGTAATCGGAATTTCGTGCGGTAGGAAAACACTTGAACTACTTCACGTAATTGAAATCAATGTCCTCGGTTGATAATTATACAATGATAAAAAACAAAAAAATATCAAATAACTGATTTAGAATGTTCATAAATATGTGTAAGTATCAAACGTGTACCTACGCTATATCTTTAAAAAATCAAACGCCTACCTGGCATCGATGTTAAACAAATGGGAAAGATATTGCTCTGTAAAACATCCGTCGAAATGATTCCTCAATTACGAAGAAACTAAACTCATGGATTCACATGAAACAAAACGCGTAGTGAATTTTCTTTATCGTACTTAATAATCTATTTGTCGGAATGAATAAGCCAAACCAAATAAAAGCAGCGAATTTTCAAAAAGCTAAAAAATAAAACACAAAGAAGGGAGATACCGAATAAGCTACAATTTGTTTCAACGAACTCATTAGCCGGTGAAATCGCGTTTATCGATAGAAATGGTTAAGTTCTCTGCGTGTCTATAGTGGAAGGTAGGAAAAGGAAGGTGATGTTTCATCGCGGTGGCTGTTTTTGTCACGGCGAATACATACGCGTGGGTCTCCTCGAATCACGATGATTGGACGCGAAAAAAAGTTCTACATTGGCGATGCTCCGTCCAGCGGGGTCGAAATTCGTCGGTACAGAGATTCAAGAGGCATGCTATCCCGTTGCTTTTTGCTTGCATGTAAAGCTTTGAATTTTTCACCGGCCCCGCCCCCGCGCTGGTTGATTTTCTTTTTGTGGAACCGCGTACGCGTGCGAAACGAA
Organism: Bombus impatiens; assembly: GCF_000188095.3. NCBI lineage: Eukaryota > Metazoa > Arthropoda > Insecta > Hymenoptera > Apidae > Bombus > Bombus impatiens. Next base: position 178,884 of record NT_176737.1, read on the forward strand.
ACTTCCCTCGCTTCACCAACGCTGCCGCGTTTCCCTCATTTTCCGGCTACCGTATATATCGTTCGTTTCTTCCTGTTCCACGATCCAACGTATGTCCCGTTTTAATCATCCTCGTGGTCCTTCGATTTCGTTTTTCTTCGATTTTTCTGTCCCCTTTTCCAACTCATTTTATATTATTTATCAAATTAAATATGTATATTATGTTGACACGTATAATAATATATGTATACATTTAACGAGACAATACATTTCTTTGTAATATTCTCTCAAGCAATGAAAAATAGCACACGATAACGGTTGACTTTGAGATTGTCATCTGTATGTTGATAATTGTAGTTGTAGCCTTTGTAACATTTTTTTAAATCAATTTTAATGTTCGTGAGCTTAAAACAGAGCTTGCACCGCCAACGTGATTTACATTTTCACTTTCAAAATTACATTTGCATTTTGGTTCGTTTGTAATTCTAGCAGCAACTAGAGAGATAGCCAAATTATGGTGATTCGCTCTAATTCTAACACTAATTATAACCTTTCTCTCACTTCCCTTCGTTTCTACTCGTTTTTAATCCTACGAATCTTGACCTCTTAAACAAAATTACGATATATTCAGTAAAAATATTCGTTGAAAATCTCAATCCTAATTTCTCTTCTCCCATCTTTTTTCCCTCTTAATTATCCTTTTTCTTTCCCTTCGCGTTCATCTCTTCCCTCCCTCTCCTTCCATTTCTTTTTCAGTTCCATCTCGTTTGACTTTCCCTGTCTCTTCTTTTCTCTCTCTCTTTCTCTCTCTCTATCTCTCTCTCTCCCTGCACACACATATACATACGTTGGTTCGACCTCACCCCATTGAACGTGCAGGCGCGTTTCCAGCGCGTGTAACTTACAATCGTGTTATCCCGGTTGGATTTTTACAAGCGCGTACCGCCATGCCGGAAGAATCGGTCGTAGAGCCAAGGGAAAACTAGGTCGAGCGTACTGACGTCAATTTTTTGAAATGATGTTATAGACGCCCGCTTCTCCCATGTTCTTTCTACCTTTTCTCCTCTCTTTTCCTTCTCCCTCCTTTTTTTTAATTGCTACTGACGGGCGGCTCGCCAAACCATACAAAGAGAATGCGAGAAGGTAGCTGTATAATTATGCTTGGGTTTTATCTTGTGGATCATTAAGGAATCGTAAATGTATGCGTGTTATTGGAATACGCTGTGGAGCTTTAATTATGTTAGACGTTTTATACGTCTTCTCGATAAGATCTGCACGTGTCTTCTGTGCACGATGCATCGGTGAATAGGGGCATGCTCTTTTTAAGATACGACGAGTGTAATAAAGATATGATGAATACGTAATGATAAATTTGACGTTTTCGATCGTTAAATCTTACGACATTTTCTGCTACTATTTATGGGAAATTCTTTATCTTCGAATTATTTAATTTCTATAATAAGGGAATAAAGAAAGTTTTAATAAGAAGACTATCGTAATTAATTCGAGTAACGATACCTAAAACGAAAATAAGAAAAAATTTTGGGAATTTCATGGAGTGAATTTTTATGGTCGCAACGCGCAACATTCTCTCAATGCAAGCTGATTGTAATCACAGGGTCAAAATAAAACAGCCTAAATAATAATAAAGCTAAACGAGTACTACCACCAGCCACTAAAGCGAAGTAACCATCCCTATTTCACGATTTCTCTAATGCTCTCGTTTCAAAATTGCCGTAGCAATAACAGCGACGAACCGCGATCTACGATTACTGTATTAACATCTGGACAACACGTGCGGATCAGCCAAACGACAGATCGAACTGTTCGAAATCGACATTTCCGCGGAACCGAACAGAAAGGTAAAGAAAAAAAGAAAACTACGAACGTGGAGGCCATTTGATCGGGGTTCGACAGTTTTCAGCCACTTAGCCCGTTCAGAGCGGAGAATAACCGCCGCTTAATGCTCTGCCCGGCGTGGTTATTAAAGAGGATTACGGCCTTTAATAATCCCGCTTCCGCAAAAATTTCGCAACGCTTTCGAATTACCTTCGCGAGCGGCCAACCAGCGTGTTCGGTCTCATTGTTTTGCCGACCATTTGTTTCTGCCTGGTGTAACGTTCGCGAAAATGGAAGCTCGTTATTACGGCTCTCCCCATTGTTTCCGAGGAAAGAGGCGCAGAAATCCGACAGAGAGGGAAAGAGAACAGTTCGAACCGACCAAACCCTGCTTCGTTTCGAATTTTTTCTCTCCTCTCCCCCTTCCACGGCCCTTCGTGGAAATCTCATCGGACACTTGTCGCCAGCGACGTTTCGCAGGGTGTCGTGGGCCGTGCATTATTAGATTTACCCTTCCGAACCACGCGAAAAGGGTTGGACAAACCCTCTCGGCTTCTCCCTATCCTTCGTCGAACAATCGCCTTTTTAGCAGCGTCCTCCGAGGGATTCCACCAAATCCTGTCTAACCTGTTTGCTCGCAGCCCAAAGGATGCGTCCACGTACGGGGAAAATCGGGTGGATTTAAAAAATAATGATAATGGAGTCGGCATTGATAGGAATGAACGTCGAGATTGCGCGGATGTTCGAGAGAATTGGAAATTGAATGGGAATTATTAGTTGACAGAGTCGAAATAAAACGTGTTAAAGACAGCGAGCCGTATCCTGTTTGTCATTTTGAATTATAGTCCCGTAATTTTGACAAATAACGGAGAATATAGAATATATTCGCTGTAAAATTTATCATCGGAAATCGAACAAATTGAAAAATCATTACTTAATATTTATCAGTTACACGTATATCTCTATCATACCATATCTATGTAAATAATAGTTCATCGTTTATCTTTACCAATTTTATCCAACGTTTAAAAAGAAAAGTGAAAATATATCTCGCTTGTGTTTTAAATTAAAAACGTATCGAGGGTATCAAAGTCAACGGGCTATTAAATTTTGTAAAAAAATTATATAACATTTTCAAGTTAGAATTTTTCATTTTAAACTTGTGTGTGTGTGTGTGTCGCATGGACAGGCATCAGATAGCAATTTTTCAAATTCATTCGCGCGCTTATTCAGACCAGCGATCGAGTTACTCGTATTTGGTCCAATTTGTCACGCGATATTGCGTTCTCTCTTTCTCTCTCTTTCTCTCTCTCTCTCCCTCTCTCGTCGCCGCGTATAACCGAGATTTTTGACGGGTACCGTTGACGGGATTAATTAGAATATTCCTATCCAGAGTCGTATTAATTGCCTATGATGCAATCTAAATGGGTGGTAATGGGAATCGCGGCGTTGCAATTACAGTTCTGTAATGGACCGTCGCGACTAGAATTAATTTGAGTTAATGATTATCTGGCCACGATAAAACGAAACGGTTGAGTGTTAGAAGTGCATAATCGTTAACGGATTCGTGCCCGTGCAACTGATAACACGCGAGCTGTAATACTAGTGTTAATTGCCAGTTTAAATCAGCTTTAAATGGAAATTCACCAGGAATAATGAATTCGATATGTCGTATATTTTATCTTAATTCCATATTATCCCGGATCGTACTACCAATATTTAATCAATGAGGGAACGGAGATGTGACATCTTCTAAAAATACGCTGCACTGAAATTCCCGTTGCAAATTTTATTATCGCTTACGAATTAAATATCGTTGTATAATTGGGATAATGTTCGAACAACAGAATATTTAGAATAGATGTTTCGAATGGATATAATTTGTTAAAGAAACAATTGAGAATATATCCTACCGTCGAATTTATCAGTACAAACTTCAAGAACGTAACGACTAGTGTATTCTTTTATACCTAACGTTTCAAGATCTACATATCCCTTTTTATCGAAGACACTTAGATTCCTATTTCATAACATATTGTAATAATCAAATATAACAAGTATTTCAATTTACAAAAATTACGAACTATCCTAAAATCGTAGCGCACTGAAAAAACAAGTTCAAACCTCGAGAAACCATCTATAAACAGAAACATCTTCGTTCGACGATTGGTTGTTTAAAAATGAAAAAGAAAGAACGCGAAGGAAGTGGTATCCGTCAGGAAGAATCTCTCCAGCAGGTTTTCGATTCAAACGAAAATTCTATACACGACGTGTACGTATCAACCCCTTCTCTTCCTGATGCGTGGCATCTTTTTCCCAAAGACGACCCCCAGCAGCAACGAAAGCTAAAAGGCTGACCGGTCCAGCGGATCTCTGAAAGAGAAAAAGAGACGGAAGGAAGAGAATCCTCAAAAGGGGCGAACAATAATAGTCCGTGGGGGTCAAGCAGAGTGGGGAAAGACCACCAGCGGCTCACCGCGTTTTCGGCAATTTGAACACGAGTTAGTTGGTCCGCAATCATCACCTAGTAGAGTGCAATACGAGATCCGGCGGAAGTGCAAGCATCAAAGTTACGAGAATCAAGTTTCCTGTTCCCGTGAACTATGTGAAAATCGGTAACACCATTGGGGAACGAGGGATCGTTTCAGTTTTCGAATCTAAGTTTCGTGGTATCCTCCAGACATTGTAGAACGTTCAGTGACTAACTTTCTATGTGGCTCTCTTTTGCGATTTCGTATTTTTACAGCTATTAAACGTTCTGGATGCGCACCTTCGTTTATCGAATCGAGGACGCATTTGATCGTAGATGAGACTCGCGAGGATCAGATTCATGAAGCCCACGATCAGTTACTAATACAATATAGAAGAACGATAAAGGTAGTTCTATCTTTTCGTTGAAGATTTCTAAAAACCCTTTCAACCTTTGTGTTCGGTATTTATCTATTTACTGTATATTCGAAGATAAACGATCTACGCGTTCGTTACTGCAACATACAATCACGATAGAATCAGTAGGAAAATCCTTTGAAACGTTCGACTTCCAAATAATAATTCAGTGTTTATCCAATAACTGTACATCTTATGAAGATTCATGATCTACGTATTCGTTACTACGACGTAGACTAACGGCAGAAGTAACATCTCTTGATTCAAGTTTTCTCGAGACTCTAAAAATGTTTGTGTATTATTCGATTTTCAAATAATTATTCAGCGTTCCTGTGCGAATTATATACGTTAAAATCCATCGAAGTGATCGAAGAAAAATACAGGAGAAAGATTAAGAGCTCTCGGACGAAACGCGCATCGGAACAATCAGGCCGCTTCGTTTTCAAAAACTCGCAATCGGTACTCGCGGGTGCGCAATAATTTTTCTCGTCGATTCGCCGAGCCATCCGTCAATCGGGACAAAGGAAGCTTCCAAACAATAGACAGATACGCGGAGGTCCGCCTCGAATGTGATGTCGGGGATTCCATGCGAAAGAGAATTCGGAATACGACGATCGAACGTCCGGGCCCTATTGGCAGGTGATTGATATGTTTGCCATTTGCGCGAGCTTCCCTTTTTCACCTCGAACTGAGGATACGTCCGAGGTTGTGAACCGGAAACGTGACTTCGTTGTGATATGGATGGTTACAATCATGCCTGGTATCACCAGCATCATCATCATCAGCATCAGCATCAGCATCAACATCAACATCAACATCAGACGCATCTGGAACAGCAATACCAGCAACAGCAACAGTTTCAGCCGCAGCAAGGGCAACAGTATAGTCAGCAACCCTATCAGCATCATGTGCATCATCAGTATCTACAACAGTATCCACCAGGCTATCTCTATCGGTTCTCGTTGCAGGTAAATAACGTTTCGTCCAGACTTCTGCCACGAATTTTGACCTAATTTTTCATACCCATGGTAGTTTGTCCGTTGCCTGAATCTATTCACTGAAAGTTGAATTAATGTTAGGAGCAACTGCTGTCAAATTTAAATTCGTATAAAAAATTACAATAAAACTTCATATTGATGGTTTGCTCAACAATTAAGTATTCTACAAATGAAATTTCTGTGTTTCATTAATCTTATACAAATTTTTTTTTTACTCGCAATTAAAAATTTTATTTTGTCATATTTGTATCTCCTTTCTTTTTTTTTTTTTTTTTAGCACATACACACAATTTTAGCTTTCACCTTTATTTAAGTCAGCGTGCAACTAATAAATCTACGCGAAACATTCTCAAACAATTTATCCAACGTAGTAAATTGTTGAGAACGAATATAACAACAAAATCTTTTACGCGTTATGTATCGGGGTGATATTTCGGATATTATCTGAACCCAACCGTGTTCTCACGGTCCTAAGAAACTATCGAAAGATCGGTAGAAGAAACAATGATTGGAAACGCTTCTTACGAGAAGATTTTCCTTTAAGAACCGAAGGAACGGTTCCTTGATAACTGGAACCAACACTAGTGAATCTGAAAGACCATTTATCATGGCAACGATATTTCTTACGAAATACCGTAAACGATTTTCGAGATCCACCATATATATTCCTTATCAGGCGGGTGCTAGCGTTGGGTCGAGAATTAATCAAACTCGGCAACGTGCAACGTTCGCGAATGCGACCGTGCCCGTACGATTTTGCAACGTTCGTTCGTTCGACACATTGGTCGGCATGAACAACCGCATATCGAGCCGAGCAAACGAGCGAAACGCGGAAAGGGGACACAGATAGATGGACGTGCAGACGGATACATCGGTCGTGTCACGATTCACTCACCAAATGATTTAACCGTGTCGCGGACCGCCGACATAAACGTGCGATTTCAACGGAACCGATTTTAGGGAATTTCTCGATCGGTCCAATAATTATTTTAATTAGTTTTCATTAAACTTTTGAAATTATTACTGTAGGAATTTTTATCATGATAATTTTGGAAAAGCGAGAATATGAAAGACGTTCTTTTTATCATCGATACAATTTTATTTTAAACTATTCGATGTTGTAAGAATACATAAACGCAACGACTGTTGTTCCAGAAGTTACTCACTGTTTGACAAACATGTTGCACATAAAATTGAATAACAGTAACGATAAGCTTTTATTAAATTATTAATTCTGGCATGATTTTATATAGTAGACTTTTAAAAATAATACCTATTCTTCAAACTTGCTAAATCCTGCATGTAACACATCCAAATATCGCCATTGTATAAGCGATCGTGAAACTCATTAGAAAGGTAGAAGACACAAAGGAAAATAAATGTCTAGAAAATCGAAGAATGTAATGACATCGACCACTGATAGAATTCGTTATCCAACGTAGAGTGACGGTAACAGAACGGTGCCTTCGTCTGACAAATGGTGACCGGTAGACTTACGCGTTACCTGTGTCCGAATTATGCTTCTGTTATCCCCTATGGCCGTTTCAGTAGTATAGGTCGATGGCAAGAGCGAAGAGCCGTGCCTCTATCGCGCTGCACGTCATCCTCGAAGTTATGATTCTCGCCGTGAGAGGCATCCGACGAACGAACCAGACGGAATTTCCGTTCGAAATGCCACGGATCTCTGCTTGTCGCAAATTTCTGACACGGAGATTCGAACTTGTCCTGCCCCGTTCTGCGGGATTACGCGTACAGCGGGTCGACGATGTCGACGAGCGAAACTCGGCTTTGTTTGTCGTTCGGTTACCGTTTTGTCCAATTACTCGATGGTTACCTCGCTTTTCCTACATTCCGCTGGATTTTGCGGTGTTACGTCAGAATTTGCCGGAATAATTGACGGATATAGGATGGAGCGTCGACACGAATGGAGCAACGATAGTTAGTGTTGTTCATAGTACGAATTTTTCCAATTGGAGCAACCATTTTCTGTATTTTCTGTAGAAGACAAGTAGCTTAAAAAGAATTGAAATTTATTTCTTCTTGGCCTTTTTAGTTTCTTTATTTTATTTAGAAGAGGAGCAGATTTTTTTATTTGGGGATAATAAGATGAGCGAAAAATTCATTATTATTATTATTTTGACAGTACCGATGAGAAATTAACATTTGAGAGTACAAATCTCCAATTATTAAAAAATTCAACTGTTAAATTTTTAAGTCCCTCAATTTTAATCAACGTTCAATTATATAATTGCACTTTCCCCTTCCAATTTCCAAGTTCCTATCGGACATAAATGAAAATTTCCCCATCCGAAACTAAAAATCAGTTCCACTATCGTCCGAAAATAAACACGAAGCACAAAATAAAAAACTGAATGATTCACTTGGAGAACTTCAAGCTAAATCTCAAAGCCGAAACAAAAACAAAAATATTTGACGATCATGGAAAAACAAACCACTCTCCAATGTAAACCAAAAACTTGTGGTTTGCCGTATTCGAGATTTAAAAAGCGTCGCGTGAAACGAAAAATCTCGCGAAGCGTTCGTTCACTGTGTCGTAACAAATCTCCACGGTCGTTCCCGTCGCGTCGTTTCGAAGTTCCGAGCCGGTAGCTGCTACCGACAATCGTAAAAATTCGAACAAAGAGCCCTAATAAAGACGCGTGCGCGACGCGTATCGCCAGCGTCGTATAGATACAGCGGTGAATTACGCGCGTCGTACGCGCGCGGAATTATGCTCGCTCTTCCCGTGGCGAACGATCGTAGCCGGCTATCTTCGCGCAGAGCGGATTTACGACTCGTCAGAGCAACGCGGGAAAAACCAGGCCGTCCGCTTCGAAACGCTTCTGATCGTTAAACTGTCAACTAAAATTGCATCGTCCATAAGCGCGCGTATTCGCGTGAACGGCCCTAGCTAGTTCGCGAGAATCAGCGGTTAAATCGATCGACTGGAAAATATTCTAATGTCGACGAGTAGCTACTAGACGAATAATTCTTCGCGAATATGAAAGTAATTGGCTTTATCGATTTACAAGGAGCGTCGATGGTGAATTATTTCATGGAACAAAGATTAATTGTTGAACTAGGATTGTAGGAATGTGAAGGTATTGGAACTTAATGGGCGAACTGATCGACTGGAAAATGTTCTGGTGTCGATGAATAGGCGTTAGGTGAATTATTTCGTAGAAGAATTTCGGTTATTGGAGTGTCGATGCTCTTGGAATGGAATAACGTGGTGTAGCAGCATTCTGTGCGAGCAGAGTAATTCTAAACACACGGTGATTTTTATAAATCGTAAAATATTCGCGAGATGGATACTTAGACACGTCGTTTAAAAAAATAATAAAATATATAAAAATGTAACGCAACGATTGCTACGTTTTGACGATATCACGCGTTACTTGAAATGCATCGAATAAACACAGGATACAGCGTTTGTTACGCAATGCCTGACTCTCCCTAAAGTCGTCGCACCCTAAAAATCGTTCGTTCAACGCAATACCATGAAAGACCTAATGGACTAATGTAAACACGGGTACACGAACTCTGCTATATTAGTGCCACTAATCAGACCAGCTAACGATAACTCGACGGACCGATCGTTGCAAAGCACTTGAAACGGTAGACCACCATAAATCCCGGATTCGATTACTCGCGCATCCATCATTCCGTTGGATCGTCAGAAGGGACACGTGGTTTTATCTGGATTGTGGTGCCCGAAAAACGTGGGTGTCGCGCGTATGGAAAACAAAATCAGCCGTGGACCGATAACGGTAACGACTGCAATAACGTGGCCAGTCTCGCAAATAGCGACGCGGGCCACGCTAACAATAAAGCGAAACAAGCGGCCCAGCGTTGCAGCGGCATGGCAATCGATGCGACCGATAATGATCGCTGGCCCGCGTTAGGCGTCGCAGCCGAAAGCGCGAAACTGTACACGCCAGATCGCTCGTTCGAGATAATCAGTGCACAATTTTCGTATCGACAACGTCCTCGTCCGATGATAATCACTGGCTGTGTGCTGGCTCGGTCGAAGGTACGGCCGAATATCGTGCACAGGAGCATTTCGTCGATCGTGTACATTCGATCATGGAATTCGAGTACCTGTGCGATGCTGAAGGATTAATTGGAGGTCATTTCTCGTTTCTTTTCTTTCCTAACTGTTTCATGTCATGTATACAAGCTGACGGCCGCGTATGGTGGCTTTGGCTGCCAGTGATTATAACAGTGTACAGATGGCACAAAAATTATTACAAAATAAAGCAGGTGTTTGCAGAAAGTTAAAACAAAAAGTGGAGCCTCAATAATACTCCATACTATGTTACTTTCGTGCAAAATTTTGAATGGTTATTGGTATCTACTTTGAAGCCGTTTTTAAATTATATCAATTTTATCAATTTTATCCGTACTCGAACGAATCAAGAATTCCTTTCTGCTGAAAGTGAGAATAGACAAACATTTTTCTCGCGAAATCCTGTCAGATCTAATTCCTCTTCTGTTCCGTCAAAGACCTACGATACAACAAACTCATTTCAAGAACAAATTCTAAAGAAAAGTCGATGCAGCGCAAGGAAAAACTCTCTTAAACCCGCTCGACGTAAACAGAATTATATCGGAACAACGGAAACATCAGCTTTGCATTTGCAAAGAACGCAATGAAATCGTTTGAACTAAATAAGAAATCAGAAACAAGAGGATCAAATAGTGAACGAGACAGGGCGGCACATCGACTGACGAAGAACAAATGAAATAAACTCCAAAGGAAAATTAAAATAAAAGTAAAACGATAGGACATATGGAAGGAAAAAGAAGATAAAGTGATCGAGGAGGGAAATCATTACTATCAACGAAGGAATGACAGAGAAAGAGAAAGAGAGAGAGAGAGAGGAGGAACGAGCCATGGAGAAAGGTCGGAGAAAGCAAGAGGAAAAAGGTGATAAGGGTAGACAGGTTGATGTTGTACGATGGATGCAGCATTGACAGGACAAGAAGGGGTGAAGGGAAGATAGAGCGTTCTAAACAGCAACGGTAATTCGTTCACTGATAAAAGACTTGGTTTGGAACAATGACGTCTACATTCTGACCGCGTGTGCCCTGTCCGTGCAGATTCTCGACGCAGCGCACTTTTCATCGGATTTTCCTGGTGTGTTGAGATCGCGTTTAGATCGATCCACCGATGAACACTCGTCGTGGCCTGGTTGGAAAATGAGAGGAAAATGTGAAGAGTAACTGTCCCTTTGTTTCAGCGTGCGCTATTTCTTTGTCGAACGATCTCGTTGGAAATGAATGAGCAGCATGTGCGTGTGGCGTTATCGGTTAAACGTTAAGAAACAGCTTGTTACAAGATTTTATAGTTCTATTTTTCCCGCCGGTTTTCTCGAGTATAGAACGATTCGCTTCTGCATATCGATTATCCCTCGTTTAGGGCATCGAGAGCGATTGAATCGTCATTAAAAAGAAATTTGTACATTTTCCTGTTTGAACCGAAATTTAAAACCAAAATTATCGAAATTTCACGAACATAAGTGTGAAAATAAGTACGAGTTAATTATCGAATATTATAGGAATATCATATTATAGGAATATCAAGCGTTCTTCATAATGTACGATTTCGAACGAGATAGTAATTTCTAAATATTGTAATATTTTTCTCTAATGGTTATTCAAATTCGTTCACTTTCTCGCGTGAATCCTAATACTTATGTACGTGCATGGATTAACTAAAAGAACGTATCTGCAAAGTTTTTATACTTTTTTTCGTGATCTATTAACGGTAAGAATCTTCGGACAATAATCGTAGTGTGATAAAAATACTCATCGATGTATGGATCATATGTTACAACTTGTTAGTTTATACGTCAAATAAAGAGAAGAACGATTTACGATCTGTTGATTCGGTACGCGTGATTGGATCTATAATACGAAACACGTTGCGTGAAAACGATGCACGTGAATTCCACCGGTTGGAAAACGGTCGGCAGCGACAAATATTTCTCGTTGAGATTAATGTTTTCCATTATCCGTCAAACGCGCCAGCTCGACAACTAACTTCCTTGCCAAGACTATGTTGTGATTTACAGGGCGGTTCATAGTACATTGCTTCGCGGGGACGATTCAGCGTTTCCACATTGCAATTCGAACCATTCAACACCGGCGTTGTGCGTTCGTTGCAGTATCGGAAAAGTGATATATGCTCCTCATTAGCAAGTTATCGCCTAGTTTCCTGTCGCTATTCATTGCTAGTTGTTTCAAATATCGACCAAAGCTCCAACTATTTCGACCACCAAGTCATCGTTTATTCTCTATTCGTTGATAATATCATCGCGTCTATCCACGTATTCTTATAATTCAAAGAATTCACGTAACCATTGCAGAGAGAAATTTTTTTCGTATAACATAAATACTTATGTGGTAAATGAGGAAGAGAAAGGTAAATGGAAAATGTAATTGAAAAAATTGTATGTCGTCAAAAGTTCTGATTCATCTGATTCGCCATAGATATCCAACTTTAGAGAAATACGAGACATCGTGATAAAACTAGAGATAAAAGAAAATTCAATGTTGCCTTATGAAATAGCGAAAATTGTTAAAAATTGCCGTAAATCCATCGATATAATTCGGAGTAAGAGACGGTCAATATGTAGAAAGAATTAATGTCCATAGACTAGTTATCGATATTTAATCTTTCCCGCTTTAAAATACACGTCAGAGATATATTTTTCTCTGAAAATCAAATCTATTAGATTCACGGACAAATTTGAAGTCGGTGCATTTTAAAGCCATAACTCAATTAAACCGCATTAAACCGAAGCCAGATTTGTCACGCAGAAAAGAAATTACAAAATTTGGCTTAACATTCGAAAATTGTCGTCACTGACGCAATCTACGAGATCATCGTGTACCGAGCGTGTTCCAGCGGATGCTCAAAGGGTCGGCGAACGAAGGAAGCTTTCTGCGAAATTACATTTTTTCCCGCGGTCTGATGCACGCGTATTTTCGGTGTATATCAAATATTCGCGAAGCACCTCTTTTGTGCGTGCGATTCCCCCTTGTCAAAATAGGCTCCTATAAATCCCCCGTGCACCGTCCGGGAAAAAGGTTGAAGCGCGGCGATCCATTTTATATTCTACGTCATACACGGTTCGCATTATTTGAATGTCAGCGAGATCCTCGCGCTTTTTTCTTTTATTATTTTCTTCTCTCTCTTTTTTTTTAATGCATTTTTTCGCATTTCACTGTTTCCGTTGCTGATTCAACGTCGCGTCGTCGCGATACGTTTGGAAATTATACGTATAACCGAATTTTTGTCGCAACGAAATTTCGTTCGCTTCGTAAATAGCATGATACGCGGTCCGTCGAGCGGTAAATTTCGTCGGAACGACAAATAGCAGGCGAAATATGGGTCGATGCATTTTCAGAGGTAATTTTGTTTCTTGGAAAATGCTGTTGTTGTAACGCATTCGTAAAACAAAAAATATTTCTAACAGTGAGTTACTGACTGTATCGTGTTTCTTGTGAATCATAGATTCGATATAACAAACCAAAAGCTTTGTTACACGATCACCGAATTTGAAACTTGTTGCACGATAGAACGTTATTAGCAACGTTTCATAGATCACAAGTTACGAGTTGCTGGATCTGACATATCTTCTTTTATAATAGCAAGAATGGTAATAACTTTGATAATAAAACCAGTCGTATTCTATAAACGAATGATGCAAATGACAGGTGAACTTATTGTCGTTTGCTGTTTATTACGGCACAATGATATCAACACAAAACTCAACCCGTCACAAGAATCATGATTCTTCTCGCTCCATCGGAATCGAAAGACGGAAAATATTATATTCTACGGCGAGTTGAAAGCACATTTTCTGTTGCGCACCTCTAACGAGCTTAACGAGCGCCTGTACTTTCGTATCTATATACATACATACATGCATACATCATATACATACATGTATCCAGCAGTTGGAAAAAGAACGAGAACTGCCTTTGGCTTGGCCCACGGCGAGGCTGGCTTTTGCAGCACGTAATTAGACACGTCGTCCAGTTTACCTAGAGACATTAAACTCTCGGACTCGAGACGCGAGATAAAGAGGTCGCAGCCTTTTCAGCGTAACGCAGAGAGAACGGTCGTCCATTCGTTGGGACGAAGGTTCACCGGGACTAAATTGAACGATCCTCTGCCGGGCTGGTTCGTCGACCGAGTCTCGCCGTCCGGTACCGTTAAAACGGCGTAACGCATCCACGTCGCACAATTGTCGCGCGGAGTGCATGCGAAATGCGGATCGTCCTGGTTGGTTAGACCTTTCTGGTGCAACATCATCAGAGAGCGCGAGAGGAAGGGAGAAGGGAGGTAGAGAGGAAGATAGGAATAGAGGGTGAGGTTGAACGACGAAGCTGAGTTAACGAGCTACACAACCGTTAGCCGGTTTAAGGCACGTCAGCTTGGCCTCGCTGGACAAACTTGTATAAGGCATCCTGAGAGAGTTGAAGAGCGGAGAGAAAGTTTTATTTCGCGACGAGGAATGGTTGGGTAAAATAAGTAGCCTGGAATGCTTGCGAAACGCGATGAATTGCTTTGAATGTCAGGCGCGGGGGTAACTGGAAGAAGTAAAAAAAAGGGGGGGGGGTTTAATTAATACGGGAGTTGCTTTCCAATATTGGATAAAAAATTAATTAAAGAATTATTAAAGTACAGATACGAGATTAAGGTACAACGATGTCAAATACATTAAGCATGTAGTAGATTGAAGAAGAAAATTGTAATTACTTTGTGCAATTTTAATTTAAAGTGCCTCGTATTAAAAAACGAAGAAAAGGAAAAGATGTTAGTAGAATCTCTCGTATGAGAAGATTATAGTATTGCCATCGCCAAGACGGTCCTACTATACATTTTATTATTCAAAATTTCTTAAAAAATATCTTTCTTTCGCTCTGAGAATTTACCAGAATGTAAAAGGTTCGTGTTAAATTCCAGTCGAACATCGAAATTCGGCTGATTCGAGATCGAAGCGAGAATAATGGAGATTTATGGGACATGCCTTGCTAGTTTTCAAAGTAAGAGCGGCTCGATTCTGTCGCGAAGATCTACGGGACAATCGGTAATTTAAAGAACAAGCTGCACGTGACGTGGCGCGTACCAGAGCATTACGGAGCGGAGCAGAGGGTTCGAAGAGAGAACTCCTGACCTAATCTCAGGATCGTTTACTTCTGCCAGGAACATTATGCAGATGATCCCCGGTACTCGGTCAAATAAGGGACATCTGTTACCGAGGCCACGTTTGGCACTCGTGCCTCGTCGGCAAGATTAAATCGTGAACCGAATATTTATGACGCCGTCGTATTTATTATCGTCGACGTAACGTGATTTCGCGAACTAAGGAACCGAGATGGGACCACGTATCCCTGCATCAAGCTTCCTTGGTTATGCTTCCTACAAATTGATGGCTGTTCAAAATTGAATGATTCGAACGTACGTCTTTTGGTAATTTGGATGCAGATAGACGAGGTATATCATATAGTGATAATCGACTTGACGGGAACTTGAATTTGAATTTGGGCGAGGGAATTATATGTTAAATGGATAATTAGTTTAGTTGAAAATGAACGGTATGGACATTAGTGAAATTGTTTAAAATGTTAGTAGAATTATTGAGATTTGAAGATACATTAATAAAATTAACAGTATGTGTACACATGTATACTAATGTAGAATTTCGTATATTTATAAAATTATAAAATCTACGTAGAATATTTGTATATTTAGAACATACGTAGAAAATGTCGAATATGTAGAAGATGAAAATTTGAGATATTTTAATGTATCGATATTTTTGGAATATTTATTATAATTTTTGATGCGGGTTATTGACGAAAATAGAAGCTTTTAAATAAAATTGTTCTAGCAATATCGTCGCGTTGAATAATTAATCGTCTTAAGCGACCGTTTTAAAATATGATATTTGCGAAACATTTTTATATAACGTTTGTGGATATTGTACGTCATGAGAGTAAAGATGGCATACAAGAGCCTTGTGTAAAAGAAAAAGTGTGTTTCGAAAAAAGGGATTACTTGATCCTTAACAAAATGTTTCTTGAAAAATTTCTTGAAAAGATTCTCCTTATAAACTCGAAAAAGTGATTTTACTGTAAAGCTCCTTCGATTTCTTTAGGGAACATGTTTCATACATGCGGAAGACTTTCTGGATTTCTTCGATTCTACGAAAAGTCGTGTACCGAGCGTAATCGAAGACGGTTCTGCAAAGAAATATGCAAAGGAAATCTGCATTTTTCATTTATACCATTTTGTGTCATCCTTGTTGGTGGTACATCGTAATAAATAAATATTACACCATTTCCTTACACGTGTCCGATCGCTACACCAGTTTTCTTTAGAATAACCATTTTTCAATACATTTTATCTCACGGCGTAACACCACGATTCTGAAAGCAATTTACGAGGCTATGAATTCAAACATGTGTAGTGAATGGGGAACTATATACATAGATGACGCGGAGTCTTCACTGAAATATACTTGCCCGATGTGTTAAATATTTATGAAAAATAAAACACTATAAATAAAACTTAATTTTCGTTGAAAGACAAGATAGTTCTTTATTGAGTAAATATTATCAGTATATGAGTTTTTTCTTTTCTTTTTCACAGTGCGGATACATTTTTTTCTCCTGGTAAAAAATACAATAGGATAGAGATATTTTATTGTGAATTCCAAGATCAATCGTTCCATGTACTTTTTTAACGAATCTATACATCGAGTTAGAAAGTTACGACATGAAACTTTTTATCTTCTACATTTTTCTAATATTCAATATTACACAGGATGGAAAGTACAATAAATTCTACTAAGCTGTCAAGATATTGTGACGTTGGACGCGAATAAATATAACTGTATCGATAAAGGAAGAGTGAAATGTGTGTCAGTAGAGTAGAGGAACGAGTAATATGAAAAAGGAATACAAATTCAAAAATAAAAGAATCATATCGCGTGTTTAAAAATATACGTATAAAATATCTAAAGTCAAATATTCGTTACAACATTCAATAAGCGGAACTAATCTAAAACATATAAAACATCAAAAATACCTGCTACAGTTAACGCTTTAATTACAATTATTCCATTCGATGTAAACCATCTAAATCGAATAAAACATCTCTCGGCTCCAAACTAATCTTTCGTCCATATCATATCCCAGAATAGAATTAGAGAATAGAACTGGTAGAATAGAAAATTATAATTTCCCCGAACGAATACTATCCCATCCGATTATCTTAACCAACCAACACACTTTCATCCATCTACAGCTCTGTTCTCGAAGAATCCTGAGTCACGATGGTCGCGAAGCTCAGCGAGTTCCTCCTTAGTAGCGGACGCATGCATCACCGCCATAATAAGCCGGTTTAAATCCACGGAGGCCGGGTCTCCGATGCAGAAAACGTTATGCAGATGATTCGAGGCGGCGCGCAGAGGAGACATGTGCCAGGAAGCCACGCCTGGCACTTGTGTCCCTTGTCTTCCGGGCGAGATTGAACCGTGAGCCGAATGTTTATGGGTCTGGCGTAATTACCGGCTAGGAGGTCGGCTAACGTGCCGCTGGCATCAACGTCGACAGCCAGAGGAGGTGGAGAAGCCAGCCGTGGTTATTGTTCATAAGCTCAGGCGCCATGTGTTCGAGGAATTTATGCGCTGGCTGAACTGCACCGAGAGAATATCCTCGTCGTCTCTCGTGTCTCGAGCACACCATCGTCGCGAAGAGTGTACCGCTCGGTTTCTATCTGTGTTCGTGCACGTTTGTCCGACTAAGCGAGTGCACGCCACAGTTCTGTCTCTCTGTCTTCGCCCGCACTGGATTTGTCACCGTGCACCGATAATGTTCACCGAGGTCGTGTTTACTTCTCCGGTTAACGCTCGATCCACCCTCCACTACGTAGTAACCTCCACTCTCCTTGACCCCCGCGATGAATCATGATGTCGCGTTGGATCAAGATACCCCGACCTGCTTTGTTCCCGTGTCCCTTCTCAACGGATTGCTCGGCTTTCCAGTCCTCGTTCTTGCTACGTTAACCGTGTCCCTCGGTCACGTTGCTTCATTTTTTGGCAAGTCTGCCATGGATGATTTAGGGTTTGGTCCTTTTTGTCAAGCAACTTGGATATAGCTTAAGGTTGGTGTTTGATACGATGGTAGTGGATGGTAAACATCGGGAAGTATATTTGGTCGAGGATGATCTTCGTGTAATAGAGGTCTCTCTCAAGATTTTGTGACTTTTAATTTGTACTCTTTGTGTTCTTTCAGTTAGTAGACAATAAATATGTTAGGAGGATATAGATCATAGTTTTAAATTGAATTTTTGATAGGCTGTTGAATTTTGTTTTCATGAATTGGCTTGGTGTCGGGTATTTATTGGTTGGTATAAAATACAAAGAACGTGATCCATGTAAAGTATCTTGTAAATATTAAAGGCATCCATGGATAGCATATTTTCCTAAAACACAACGAGTCTCTCGAATATTCCTTGAAATTAATGAATATAATTTATCAACCAACTTTTGGCGATGATGTATTTCTTGACAATTTCAACTACAATTAACGTAGAATACTTGAAGAACTTGAAATGCTTGTAAATCCAATTGCAAGTTGAAGCTCAATCTTAATATGCCCTGCGAATTATTTAAGAGTAATGCAAGACACGTTTGCATGAGAATCAACGTAAAGTTGCTTGCATAAATGAGATTCAATTTCAACATCTGTTTCTCAAGCGTGTCACGGAGCGCTCGCGTTCGATTCGTTGGTAGAGTGAAAGTATCTTTCCGCATCTTGTATTTCCAGCATGTCGGAAAGTAGGAGTGAACGAACGAACGAACCATCGGCACAAATAAAACCGGTAATTATGAAAGTTTAAATATTCATAGCTTTGTGAGAAACGAAAAACGCGAGACGGAGTCGGCATAAAGTTTGAAACGTGCTCGCACCAATCACCAAACTTTCCACAAACCCCCGAGCATTATTTATCAAGGAAATTCGAGAACCATGAAACGCCAAGGCCGAAAATTAACGCTGAGCCCCTTGTTTCCAGCATAATTTGTTTCCGTCGCATAGAAGTCAAACTTTTTCGCGGACGAGAAGTTGCGGAGATGGGGGCGAATAATTAAAACGTACCCTTTTTCGATAGCGACGACAACCTTAATGTTTTCACAAACGTCAAAACGAATTCGAATTAAAGAACACGATAAACGCTTTGGCAGTGTAATGTGTGCATTTAAAATTTTTTAAAATTTTTTAGTTTAAAGGTTATTCTTTCTTAGATAGCAAAATTGTTTTATTTTACTGAATTTCCCATTATGTGGATAATAAAATTTATTCTAAAGGAATATATTTGCTTCTTTGGTTTTTATGAAAAGATTTTTAACGAGATTTGCAAAAACAGTAGTTTTTAGATTAGTACTTATTTTTATTTTGATGCATATGTATATTAATATTAATATATTGCTTACATCATGGTAGTTTTGAACCATGTGACAGTTTACAGCAAAACAGCTTCGTGTTTGAAGTAACAGAGGGTTCTTCCCAGCATGATCGTTTGTCTTGTCACTTTCAAACGCGTGAAAAGAATCTAAAGAACACAGATGGAAGGACATTTTTAAGAGAAAAGGAAAACATTTTTTCCAAAGTATAATTTATCATACCCGATGAAAATAGTGTCCGTGAAGAAAACGAAAGTATTAAAATTTTTATATTATTATCAAGAAGGAAAATAATTGATGGAAAATTTCATTCTTCCTCTATCGAAAGACGTTGGACGATGAAAACAATTGAAAATACTGCAAATGTTCGCGTTCTCGCAGAAGATTAGTAGAGAATATTTATAAATTACAATTCACTTTTCTAATTTTTCGTTTAAATTCACGAACACAACACGATAGTCAATACAATATCAGTTTCTTAAAACGTAACTCAGGAAACCATTTTTCACGTCTAATATTCTAGAAATCTCTTAGAATCGAGTACGAATCAGCATTTTACTCGAAGGGTACCTAATTATCCTGTAAATTGAACCAACAAGGAAAAGAATGGTAATTAGCTCGATGCGATGCTTGTTCCACTTTTTAATGCTTCACTTTTCCTTTCGTTGCTGCTCTCGTTCCGCGAGTTATATCAACACGGGGCTCAAGCTCCATCGACGTGTCGGCTCTTGTCCTGGAGAGCACTCGTTGCGAAGTCGACGTAAAATACGGAGATAAAGCAACAACGACGCGGCTGTTGCGCGACACATGGATGAGCTAACGCATATCCGCGCAATTATTAACGTTTACATTATGTTGAATGATCCTTCTGTCGCATGGGAGTATCATGAATTTCCTAAGTAAGCGCGATCGATTTCCATTATGGTTGATTTGACTGAATGGAACACTTCTTGAAAACCTTGATAGGTGGTTACTTTTATTCTCAAAACTTAGATTATTGATTTCTCATCTAATAAATAACGCGAAAGGAAAAATTAATTGACAAGATGTAAGGGATTAACTTAGTAGTAAAATAATACAAATTTATAGTAGTTTTACATGCTGACTATACCTGAAGTACGAGGTACTATATTTTCACATTCTTATTTTAACATCTAATTTTTCTCAATTTCTCATATTCTTCGCGAATCTTTCAAAATTCTTAGCGCAATATCTGCCCTTCTCAAAATCTTTTTTAAACTCAATCTGCCTACGACCTCACTTGCGTCGTTTCCGCTAACTGCAGACGGTACAGCATTATACCTCTTACCTTTTTTATGCCAAAATCTAACCTTTCGAGCCTCTCACGAGTCATCTTTCGCCCTCTTTACGAGTCTTTCAAAGCTCCTGCCGCAATGTCCCTTCTTTAAAACGCTCCTTAAACCCCCGTCGCACAGAAACCTCTAGCACGTTCAACCCCTGAAACAATCGTCCATACTCACCGAGCCGGAATTCGCCGGGCAATCTCCGTCTGCAAAAATTAATTACACCCGATGAGATCAGATTCAGAAGGCAGCCACGTGTCCTCTGGTTCGAACGTAATTCCGTTGCACGGCCGCTGGATCTGGACCCCGGCTAACCAGACCGGACGCCAGAAAGAGGAGGGTGAAACAGCCGAGACGAGGAGAGGGATCTCCTAATCGGTATGAGAGTTTCCACCAGCCGACTCTCAATTCGTACCCGAAGCAATTCAACGAGAGCCCGCGGGAGCAACGGACTAACGCACCATGGAGGAACGAAGCGAGATAGCCGAGAATGGCGGAGATCGGAGAAGGAGAAACAGGGGAACTCGAGCGAACGACTCGAAGACAATGCAATTATTCGCAATTACCGCGTCCGTCCGCGGTTCGCGGAATTATCCCATTCTGTTTCCATTACTGGTACCGTCATTCCTGCCTATCCAACCCCCTTGCACGTAAATTCGTGTACAGGGGTGCGCGTCGATGTAAGATGACGCGTCGCGTCCTCGAAACATCGAAGAAACGATGAAATTCGTGTACACGGTGAATCGAGAGGGAATGTGAATATAATTTTAGGGTTTAGGATGCTGCAGTAGTCCTTGGGGAAGCATGGAACAAGTGGATGGTTTGCTGGAAGTAGAGTAGGTTGGTGTAGCTATGGATCATTCTGTTTTTGTTCGTTACAAAAAGGAAATTTTAGATGCGATATTGTTTTGTATGACGTAGATAGGAAAAATAAGTTTGTCAATAGGGTATATAATAAAAAGAGAGTTCGTTAAATTAATTAAATTAATTAAGAAATACAAGAAAGCATGGCGGATGGTTTGATATCTTTCGTTATACATGTAACTACATTCTTCTCGCTGGTCGCGATACTCGTTTATTTTTCCATCATCCAGCACCACTGGCAAAATATGTATCGTTTCGCATCTCGCTTTACACACACGGATACGAGTACACACAAGAATACACGCTCGATTACCTTGCTACCGAGGCGCAGACGCTGCTATGATTAGACATCACATATATTTCATGCGAAAAGGTGAAAAAGGAGTTTCGAGAATTTATGATTTCACGCCGTGGCCAGTGTTTAAGAATTCAGTATTATAATAACGAACAATAGCTTCCGTGACGCAAGTGCAATTTATTATTTATTGCTATTTATACTTGAAAATTTAATAGAGAAGCAGAGAATTACCGAATCGCGTAAAGAATCTCACTTGTAGGATTTATTCTCATTTATGAACAATGTCGTACTGAATTCGATATATCCTCAATTTCAAAACTTCAACTTTCATCGATCCAAGAATCGATGAATTCTTTTCATTCGAGAAATCAAATTGGACGGATTCTTCCTACACGCGAAAGATTACGAGACGTTGGCCCGATCGGATCAAGAGTAGCATTAGACAAAATTCTTCGTCTCCGCGTCTTCGACTATACATAAACCGAATCACGTTGATCGCTAAAAACGAAGGGAAGCGAAGGGATTCGATTACAAAGCCTTCGAGATCTCTTTTCTTTCCTTTTCATCCTCGTCGTTGGCGCGGCTCGGCTCGTTAAAGATTAACGTCGTCGGCCTGGAATCGCGTTCGTGGTTCCAAGAGCCGGAACAGGGGACAGCTAATGTAACAAAGGAAATCCGGGCGACGAGGGATGAAACTTAATTATGCGACTCTCTTTAGAACAGCAGTCATCCTATGGTTCGGTTTTTCGCCACCACGGAACCACTCGTACTGCGTTTATCGGTAAACGTTCTGCAACTCGATAGTAATAATAAATCGTGGAAATTCTATTTTACAAAAACTCTCGCAAGAGTATCCTATAAATGAAACGTGTTTTTCATACCATCCCATCGCGGCTCGAAATCAGCGAATAATTTCACCAAAGAACTCGCAACAAATTGCACCCACAATCACGCCCACCGTTTCTCCTTTCATTTACCAAACAGTACAACGCTTACACCCAAGGAATCTTTATCCCCCCAACATTCATTCTGCTCGCTATTTCTTCTTTCTACTCTCGGTCGCCAATTACCTCTTCTTTCCTCTTGCCTTTCCTCGCCTTGTCTCGTCGTTTTTTCTCCAACGACGTCTTCGACGTGTACGCATTTCTTCCTCTTTATCTTAGCCTGCCTCTTTACGGTCGTATAAATTTTCTCGATAGCCATTCTCCTTCTCCTGTTCCTTCGTTAATTTCGCCACAATCTACCATCGTTTCCGGCGTTCGTTGGACGTTTTCAACGAAACAACGACACGCATGTTAGCGTACGATCCGTAGAGTATAAGGACGCAATCTTGGTCATGGAGTCTTTCATCTGTATCACGGGCAGACCGTATTCCGGAAACGCCCCGTAATTTTCCACTTTAAGAGAAAACCTACGCTTTTTTAGACACTGTTTTATCGATGTCGTTGTCCGTGGCCGATTATGTGTCTCGAGATGGAACGATAGGGCTGTCGTATACAAGTGGCATTGACAAAAGAAGATTCAAAGGATAAGTAACACAAAGAAACGCGACGATTTTAGAAAATGAAATTATTGCAATTGACAGGAGCAACGAATGAACGTAATAGTTCAAAATAGATGATCATTGGCAGTGTAGTAAAAAATGTCTGATACAGAAATTACTGGCACCTACTACTAAAATTTTTAGAATTTTAAAAAACGTTAATGTCTTTAAATTGTTTATTTATTATGCGCGCAAATTTCTAACAGATTGTTAAAATGCTGCACTGGGGAACTAAATACAAATAATTCCACGGTTATTAAATTCAATCGTGAATCATGTCTATAGTAATATAATTTTAAGAATATCACAGAGATCAAGGTAAGAGATTGGAACCAGGTATTAGAAACGTTAAATCACAGGCGTAAAGCTGCAAGATTTAAAGTAGGTATTAGGAACAGGAGATCGCAGGAGAACCAAGGCGGGAAATTCAAATTGGGTATTAGAAACGTTAAATCGTAGAATCCAAAATGGAAAGTTTAAACCGGGTATCAAGAACGTTATTAAGTCGTAGAAATGAATTTTCTTGATTTACTTTAACTATTATGTTTATCTTGGCGTGTGTAATCGATGATTACATGAATCATAATACGAGTCTACCTAATTTCGCCATGTTGAACAATTTTCAATGCTGAACGCGATTGAAATAATCGGTAACGCATATATATATTATATATAAAATAAATATAAAATAATACAGATGTATGTTGTTTTCACAGTTACAGTAGAATAATGCTAAATTGCATAGCATATAAAAAAGCATCTTTCGTATCGCTTAAAATTTCAATCGCGTGTAAAGAAATCGGCATTTCAAGCCAAGTGATTAAGAGCTTATTTAGAATTTACTAAAAACCGTGTTCCAACGTTTAAGTTCGTCTTTTACGATCTTGCAACGAGGCCGCGTTATCGTTTTCAAAAGTGGAAGCATCGTTAACGATCAAAAGGAGAGCAGAGAAGTAAAAAGAGCTACACGAAGATTGTCTCGAAAGCTATCCGGCCACGGATCGATACTTGACCGTCGCGTCGTTCAATCGCGGCGACTTCTCGAACGATGAACGAGTGAATCGAGGGGGATATAATCGGTCGAGCTGCACGAATTAAACGGATTTTATCGGCGCGCCATTGCCGCGGTCGAGTCTTAAATTAAACTCGCTCTGTACTCCGCCATGCATCGGCGCTACAAACGAGCCGCGATTATCGTCGATCGACTGGATTACGTATTTGATGAAGCAAAAGGAGGAAGGTAATCGAACGGAATGCTTTCGGCACGAGAGATCGCCCGGAGGGAATCAAAATGCCAGGGAAATAATGATAAACGTCAAACGCGTAGCGAACGGCTATCTTCTTTCTTAATGAATCTGACGTTAGCTTGTAATTACGTTTCGATTACTTCACGGTGCTTTCCTACGAATTGGTTGATATTGCTCTTTTGTGAAAACGAGACGATTTTATGTTGAATTTTTTAAAATATTAAAGTAGCTTGAAGAGTATAAAGAGGTATTTATTTGTAACAGACGCGTTGTTTTAATAGCTGTAAATTAAGGCGCGCGATAAGTATTTAAGTGGAACGACGTTTTCTTTATCTCCTCTCAGTAGAATAAGCAAGTGGTTGGTCAGCCACTGCACGATACAACGACTACCTGCTTTATATTTATTTATCTATTGTCACTTGCGAACAAAACTCAGATATTATTTAAACTATCGTTTAATTTTTTCAAATGTGGCTTTATTAAAATCAAGAAAGATAATTGAATATTATTTTTCTGGCAAAGAAAATGAACAAATATGTGTATATCGGCAAATAAGATTAACTGTTTACGAAAGCATTTCGTAAATTCAGAAATATTTATTCGTGGTAAGTTTATTGTATCTTTTGAAACTATTGGAACTTGAATTCGACATTTATATCGATATTTTTCATGAAGTTAATGTATAATAATTTTATTTGTTTTTTTTTAGTGATATAACAAAAAACAAGAGATTTTAATAATTTACAGATATTTTCGATCATAATTAAAAAAAAGTTTGTTGTTTGCTCTCCTTTTATCTTACCTTACTCCGTTTTTTATAGAAAGTAGGGCAAACTCTTTTCTCAAGCCCGCGCAAGAAACGTGGCCGTTTCTTCGCTTTGTGTGGCACGGTTTTGTCTTCTTTAACGCTGCCGTATCTCGTTATTCCTGCTACAATTCGCGACCTCCGAAACAAAACAGCCAGCCAGAAAAAAACGCCTCGTATTTCGTTACTGTCGCTATACTTCTACCCCTTTCAACCAAGACAGTACACTGATCGCTGCTACAAAAAATGTCATCCCGTTGTAATCAAGATACGAAGACACGAAGAAAGACGATATAGCGAAAGAATGATTACGACTCTTTTATTTTATGACAAATTAACTGTTGAATGTATCGTCGTCTAATGTGTTGAAATTCTGCTCTAGCTAAGATTTAAAATTTTAATTTTAGAATATTCGAAAATGTTACTCGATTTAAATAGAATTGAGTGTTCGTAATGTAAAATTGAAGGTGAAATTTAAAATTCAAAATTCAAAATTTATAATTCACAATTTGTAGCTCGGAACAAAATTTTTATGAAATTCAACTTTCAATAACAAGCTATCGAACTGTTGATATTCGTTTGAACTATCTCACTTCGTTTTATGTACTTTAATAAAAATTCTCCGAGTCAGAAATTGAGGATAGATATTGCTATTCTTTAACGAAGGAAGTTTTAAATGAGTCGAACGTCGAATCGACTTCAAAGGTCCATATACTTTAGCGAGTTCAAACATTACGAAGTTCAAAGTTCTAATTCGCACAGAGTTCGTTAGTTTACCAAGTTCTGGCGAGTCCTTTAACGGATCCTAACTTGTTCACTTTGACGTACCAATTTGTTGTAATCGCAACGCTAACCATCGTGTCTAGACCCAACGTTTCCGTTCCAAGATCTTCTTCCTACGATGTTCTAGAACTGCCTTTTCTTCTCAAAATTTCCTATTACGAATTTTCATTATTCTATCCTGGAAAGAACGAAAAAACATATATAGAATAAACAATGCGAAAATGGTATAAAACAATTTCAACATCGAATATAAGATTACGCGATTAAGTATTATATTAGGTTGTCCGGAAAGTGTCTTTCTTTCGCAAACGTGTTTTTTACAGCAGTGCACCTTCATACAAATCCGAAAATTATATCACTAAACTCAAAAACCACGTATATATTCAACGACTAATTCATAAATATATCATTCGTACAAGACATGTATATATATGAACACACTTGTTTGAAATTCAATTACTCGCGTTAAACGTAAGAAATTCTCATCCTCGCGATATTCTATGCGAATAAATAAAGATCATATAACAAAACTTTCTTCGTTCGCCGTAAGCAATGTCATTTTGCCAATTTAAAACAGCAATTAAAGAGAAGAAAACGAATCGAAATAGATCGTCGTTTAACGATACAATACATAAGCGTAGGAAGCAAACATTTCACAATGATCCTTCATAAGCGGCTGGTAAAGTTGGAGCGCAAAAAGTGTCATCGTAACGAGAGGAAAAGAATCTTCTTCGTTAAACTCCTTCGGAGAAAGTCTGCGCTATAACTACGTGATCCTGTTGACTCCATTAATTAACCATTCGATCGCAAAGAGCCCTGCCTTCGCTTCTGACAGTTTTTCTTCGCCTGCTTCTCTTCTTCAGCAGCTCGCAGCCGTCGACATTCGCCGACATTCGCGACAGCGGATAGGGTCACTCGGAAACGAGATGTGACTCGAAATCCTTTGCCAACGTGAAACCTTCCGTAGAACGTGCGAGCCTGATGCGTTCCACGCAAGATGAACGTGTGGTTGCGCGTTACGAATGTCGAATCAACTTTTCCTGCGCTTTGATAAAGCTGGATACCACACGATTTCTTACTGCTACTACTGCTGGCTACTAAAAAGAAATCGGCTGCGTAACGATACTTTGTTATTTTGTAGATATTATAGGATTGAGATGAAGTACGTTTTCAAAGCAAGTGCTGTGACAATGATAAAGGTGGATGTTAGAAATATCAAAGTAAATGCTCGGTTTTATGATATTGACGCTACATACGCGGGAAAATCGATATAAGTAGGATAACAGTACATAAGTGAAATTTGCGAACAGATAATCAGTTACAGGTATTTAAATTGCAGGTTTGATTTTAAAGTGTTTATCCTCGTTTAGGTATTTAATGATTTATATAGGATATACGTTTTTAAGTAGACCAGAAATTATTGGTGAAAGATTTTCCTATCTTCGTTTATCTATGAATTTTGATAGGATTTTGTAAATGTAAGGAACTTGCATCTTGATTAATTTGAACTAAAATCGAAGATTTTCACGAAATGTGACGTATAATATATCTAAGGAGACACTTGATTCCTAGCTTCTAGAAACGTCATCATCGATGCTAAAAATTTACAAAAATAATGTACCTTGGTTGCTACGACAATGATAATATATTGTACGAAAAGATAAAACGAAAAGAGTGATCGATACGGAACCTCTCGTATACAAGAATATATTCTCCTTAATCTATAACATTCAAATACGACTATTGCTTCCTCTTCCATTATTTTTCATCTTCTACGACGAATAGCCATACATTATCCATAAATTTTCATCGAACGAGCTACTCGATTCCCTAATACGCTGAATGTCCCTTCGAGAAAACTCGAACAATACTTCACTCTGAACTGCACACTGTAGTCTGAAATCGCACGGATTCGATGCTCTGCGATTTATCGTAGCGTCGAGATCGTCGTTGGAATACTGATGAGCTTGCGGCGGCAAGATCCTGTACCAGGAAGATGCACACCAACAGAATTCTCGAAAATCCTCGTCTAACCATCCCGTCCATATAAACACATTCTCTGACCTGACCTCCACTGTCTGCGAGTTTAAAGCTGATTACTCTCGCTATACACTAAAGCTGGTAAAGTAAACCTGTAGATTGTCTCATAAGTTCTGTCGACTTTTCATTTTTCAGCTTTTATTGGATGTAAATTTCGAAAAGATTCACAGAATGTTATTAATCAATCGTCTGAATGGCGCCAGATTACGAAAGATTGAACTTATCAGGCCTGTAAGTATGAAACCGGAATTTGTTTATAGATGGCTCTAACTGATAATGTAGTTATCACTAAACTGCATCATTGATGCCAAAAGTCTTTATTGACATCTCACAAATATTTTTTTTCTCGCAAATATTTTCTATACTTGATTACCTTCTGTTGAAGTTGACTGATAGAGGAACGAGTGGATGAATTTGTAATAGAAAAATATATTGAGATAAGTATAGGTATAAGTATCAGTATAAATACAGTGTTACACTCTTTCAGTGTTACAATACAATAGGAAGATAGGGAGTACGTTCATATATTTATAGCAAAGGACATTACCAAAAAGTTAACCTTGATGTGTAGCTCTAGCTGAGGGCTACAAGAAACAGCAACAGAAATCTAATTATAGCTCTTTTGTTTCTAGATATTGTAACCCAAAACGAAATTTATATTCAAGAGCACAATAATATGGACCTCTCCTTATTTTGAATCTTTTTCACCAAATTCTATTTTCTTCGTAACAGCGGCCTCCAGGTGACGGATATACAAAAGAAAAGGTGTAGAGTTTATCTTGAAGTAATTACTTCAACACCTTCCAATTTTCTATAAGTGTATGCGCTGCGGTGCTGTTTTCACGAAACTTGTTCTGTGTTTTCGCTTTGACGAGCAGGATCGATCGTTTCAAATTCGTCGCGCTAATTCGACGTTTAATGAAACCTGCGTCTACTTTCGGAATCAATCAACTTTGGTAGGGGTCAGAGGCGTAGCGAGAATTAACGCGGCCCGGAATTACAGAGGAATTAAATGAAGATTAATTTTCGTTTGGGCGTTGCATGGACGCGACTTCCTGTATGATAGGGAACCGATTTTAAAGCTATAATTAACGTGGTTCCATGAAAATTTGGATGAATATTTCGTTTGATGCTATGAATGCAGTATATGTCTGACTAAACGTGGTTCTATTCTACTTGAACTCAATGTCCTATCAACTTCCCCATGAAAATAAAAGGATAATGAAAGTTTACGTGTATTTTTTGATAAATTTGACGTTGTACATCTCGACTAATTGCTATTTAATTTAATTTGTCGTTCGTCTCTATAGCCAAAAGTTTCCATCAACGTAAAAAATGAAACGAATACTGAATAGTATAATTTTCGTTATTTTTGCAACTTGCCGAGGAAAATAACAAGAGAATGGAAATACACATATTCTTGTAGCATTTCTTCCTACGCTCTCATCTACTGCAATAAAACGGAAACTTCCTCTCACCTCTCGCAACGAAACGAAAATTACAGAACAATACGCCACGTAACAAGTTGCATCGTTCTCGATCTGTGCTTAACCATTCCGCCGGCATCGTCGTTTCTCCCTTAACATTCGCGAAATTACAAAGTTACCTCAGAGCTTGAAGTAGGCGAGAGAAAAGAGAACAGACTCATGGAAAGACTTCACTGGAGGGCAGAAGGAATTCTATATTCCATGTAGCCGCATTATTTACGTGCATTGTTCTTTTTTTTATTATTATTCTTTATACTCCTTCATTATTCTTGTGAAAGCGATGAAACGAAAAACGTGTATGTGAGAAAGAAAGGGAATGAAATAACGAACATACGCTTTTATTAGAATTTTTATTACACCGAGCGATAAATTCTTGTTGGTTGAAGCTCAAATATGCAGCTTTCATGCCGAAGAACTGTCACAATTCGAAGAATTTCAATTTTCTTGCTATAACAATAATGGATGCACGTGTATGGTCATGCGTGTGTTACGCGTTTTCTCGGTGAAACTTGCAAATATTAATACATAGTTTATTACTAGAGACATATGTCGAATTTTAAAGTATTTAAAAGTTCCTCTATTTAGAAAAAATAATTCATCTTTACGATATTCAAATGTTTGAAGTCGAATGAAAAATGTTTACGAACGATACAAAAATTCTATCGATTGAATTGATTTTGAGTTATGTGCGCCTACCTTTTAAACGTAATTTGCACTCGAAGACAAACTAGAATTTAAATTTTGAAGATTGCAAATGAAATAATATCTTGCCGAATGCTAATTTTATAAACTCGAACAATGATAAAAGTTGTCATCGAGAAACACCATACTGTAATATATGTATGAGAAACCATTAAAACAGTGAGAAGAGAAAGAAGCTGTATGATATCAGGAACGATAACAACGTTGAATATTTAATTTCATGGTAATCGTTCGAAAAGCGTTTGGTGTCTCAAAGCTGTGGAGGAAAGTATACTTGAATCCGAAGATGTTTTTATTAATTGTCAAAGCTAGTGTGAAAAGAATGCCTCGTTCATCGTTTCGCACTCTGTTAGGCAAAGAACCACTTTGAACTATGGAATTAAATGTTATTCCGAAGGTCCCTTTACATTTGAAGCATCTTCCACTTTAGTTAGCATTGCTGATACCAGCAGCAATACCATCTATAAATTATAACAGTATATACAATATCAGCATAATTTAAATAATCTTCTCTAGATTTATAAAACATATTATATAAAAACATTAAGCATAATATTTAACAAATAATTCGTATGGAAATAAACGATATGATACTCTTTTGATATTTTGATACAAGTCATAAAGTGTAAAGGAGAAGAAATTTAACAACTTCACGAACTTACTTCATATATTATATATAAATTCAATAACAAACTAATAATTTCAGCTATTTATTTCTCGTTGCAGCAACAACAGCAGCAAGCGCAACAGCAAGCTCAGCAACAGCAGCAACAGCAACCGCAGCAACAGCATCAGCAGCAACAGACACAGGCTAATTCGCCAGGAGGCGGAAATGTGGGGAAAAGCAGTCCATCGCCGGGAAATTCGGCGTCCCCTGGCACTGTGACGGCGTCCAACAAGACGCAGACCGAGCCAAAACCGGTCGAATGCAATTTGTGCCATCGAAAATTCAAAAATATACCGGCACTCAATGGTCATATGAGACTCCATGGTGGTTATTTCAAGAAGGTAAACAAGTTACGCTTTCCACTATTTTCAAGTGTTTTCTTTCGTATTATTACGTGTACAGTACATTATCACAGTATCATATGTAGTATTATAGGAATATTTTCAAAGAAAGGACAATATTTTATTCTAATAAGATTGAAATATTATGATAAAGTATTAATAACGCAGATTTTCTTGGCACTGCTGCTTTTCTGCGTTTCTATTTACCGTATTCAGATTTCTAAATCGTTATTTTTGTATAAATTACATAAAAGTAATCATATAAATAAGAAACATAGTAATAATTAGTACAATGGTGTAAATGATAAAATACAATGATCTTCGACAAGGTTACAATGAAGAATTTTACGAAAGTTGCGAGCGCTATAATATAATAATTGCAGCTAATAATTTTGCAAGAGTCATCCTAGGAATCATCATAAAAATTTGCAATATTTCATATCAGAAAACAAGAATAGCGAGATAAAGTAATTGAGAGGAAGGAGTCGTTAATTCTAGTCTCGCGTTTGTTCCGCTTGCTTCATCAATTCTCCTCGAGACGGTCTCGAGATGAAAATTATACGGAATCCGGGCTTTGCTTACCTCTTCCACGAACCGCGTTTCATCCCGCGGGGGCAGAATTGAATTTTCAAGAAGAATTTCATGAAGTTTACCAAAGGCTACGGCAACCTGCAAGGTTCAGCGACATTACCATATGAATTCGCAATCCCAGAAACTCGCACGGAGAGCTTCGTGTAATCAGTTGGTGATTTCATGAAAATCTCGACGACCGAAACGCAATCAACCGGTGATTTCATGAAAATTTCGACCGGTTACGTTCTACGACGCTCCTTTCTTCGTGATACATGAGACGATAATCACTGAAAAGGAAAAAACAAGAAGTCTTCTTTTGTTAAAATGTCAAATTCCTCGTTGATATCAATTAAAACGATAGATGATCAAAAGTGGACGAAAAAATGGAATACGATGTCCAATAGAATCGAAAAGTTTATTTACAATTTCTGTTCATTTTATTACTTACATCCAGTTTCTAATAGAATCGAGAAATGTTGCTTCGTCTTTCGTTATCCATATCCGCGTAAATTCTACGATATTATCGTTCCACCGACGACGTTTTTACGTTGAATGTCGTTTCTATCGAAATGGCGAGAAAAAACTTCGGGCGAATCTTTTTCAGCGTATCCCTACAAACGACACGCCGCGCCATTCGTTAAGACATTTTTAATCAGTGAGAAGAGAAGCGACTGGGGTGGAATCAGAGAAGAGGAAGAAAGAAGGGGGCAGAATCGCTGATCTTTCTATTCCGACGACTGCAACAGCCTGCCTCTTCCTTGACCTTATTAAGAGCCTCTCTGTTCAGATTCTCTCTGCTCGCGAAGAGAAGAGAAAAAGGAAGAAAAGTATGAAATCGAGCAGATCTCGCCTCGTGATCCTATCCCTGATTTCTTCTCACTTTTTTCCTGCCTCTGAAACGATTATCGCCTGCAGATGCATCGCAAAACGAGAAAACGACAATTTCCTGCGATAGTATATTTTTGATAAGTTTCTAATTGTAAGATAATTTTATGATCGTTCGGGAAAATGTTAATATCGCATACTTGAAAACGAAAATCTTTTAGGTACGAAGATGTAAATCTTTTAAAAATAATTCATAAGTTGGAGTTTCGTAAATCTACTCCAACAATAATATTGTCCTACGTATCGTTCTACATTTTGCAAGAAATTCGTCGTTTTTTCGTAAATTCGCTTCCGTAGTAGAGCTGATTCTCGCGTCTAATTCGACGTTCCAATTCGCACAAATTTTCTTTGCGACTATCGCTTGAAACACATCTTCGATAAAAAAGTAAAAACTCAAAAGTTAGGAATCGGTCGATCGAGCAAAGACAAGAGGTAAACGAGCGCAGATCGTGAGAGAATAAAATCGAGAGATGGAATGGTAAGGCGATGATCGAATCCAAATGAACCCATTAACAAGCTCTTTGCTTGGACGGTGGCGGCTGGAGACGGAAAGATTGGGAAGCAGCCACGGTCGAAGAGGGCTGTGCAAACATTGTCTCGAGCTTTCTCCATTATGTAGATTGAATCTGAACCGGTTACCGGCTGGGTTTTCAACGGGGTCTGCTCTCGTTTCAAACTGCACCCGGAGTTTTCAACTCGCCACTCTCTCGTCCATCTCTGTACGTGTGTGTACGTTGAATCCACGCGCATTCCAGCGTATCCAAGGCTTCGCGTCCAGCCTTCCGTTCATGCACTAGCGCAGCGTCCGGATCCATTCATTTTGATCTGTGTACATACACAGATTCATATTCATGCTCGCGGCCGGGGGCCTTTATGTTCGTCGTGACCGTGTTCACGATCAAGCGTCAGAGAGGTCCACGTAGCCGTTCAGGGACACGAGGTGAACGTTCATGGTTCACGGCCGGGGAACAGAGGCGTGAGTGCATTCGGATATATTTGTAGTCGACATCTGAATACGTGGTTCGCCTGCACTTTGTCCTACGTTAATGGGTTACCACGTGGCTATTGCCTGGGGATGTTCTCCGGATCGGTGTTAGATAGCTGGCACAGGTTGCTGATTATTTCTATGTCGATTACGAATGTTTCTGTAGTCGATGTGAAAAATTGAGAGCTAGAGGAATCTTCGAAGCACGAGAACTAAGAACGATGGAATTTCCCACGAATGTTTTTCCTTCGATTAATGGATAATCTATCTTTTAGAGAGCATAAAGTAGAAGCTGTGATGAGTAGGCACGAATTATCAAATGGAGGAAAATACACGTGATCCCACACGCAAGCTGATTTTTTCATCGATTTCATATCGTTTATATTCGTGAGATAATCGAGTAAATTCTATTTATTCGTGGATTATTCTCGGTCGTTGCGCAGAAACGCGGCGTTTCCGGCAATCTGACGAAAAATGTTCAACCTCGACCTGAAACTAACTTGCCGAGCACTTTCGTATTGCTTAAAAGTCCACGTGAATCCCGTTCCTCGTGCGACGTCCCTTAAACGCTTCGGGTCCGACAATTTCCACGCATCGATGTCGATTTAACCGACATATTCCATGAAACGCGCGTCCGCATCTGGATTTTTTATTCCCTCTCTTCTTGAGAATAAAAATAACACGCTTTAATTCGGATATACCCGAATGAAAAACCGTTGAAACTACTTAGTATTATAACTCTATTTATAGTAGTGGTTCTGTTTCGTTCGATTCACCGAAAACACCATTGATTTCTACGATGGTATATGAGAGAAGCTATTCTAGGAAGCTAGTGGTAAGATTAAATATACACTGGCTGACAGAAGAATTTCGACACTTACCGTAAAAGAGTTCCATGTGTATTTGTTATGCGTTACGTAAAACGTTCTGAAATTCCATTAACATCGTAACAAGACGTGACTGTCACGATTGTATTGGTGAAATTTGCTGATCTAAACTAATCTAAACTAATGTAAAAATATACATATATAGAAGAAAGTAAATATATGAAATAATTATTATCATGCCATTGAAATGGATTTAGGTATATCAAAAATAGCAAAGCTTTACAACAGATCTTTCATAATCTCGCATACACGTGTCAAAGGATGTAATATCGCGAATGTATTTTAACATTAATTAGCTGCCGTATTTAACTTTTCTGTTGAGAAATTGGAAGGATTTATGAGATAAATTAGGAACAATCGCTGTGATTACCAATAGAAATTGGGAGCAATTTAAAGCTCGAATTAAGGATAAAGTCATTAAGAAAGGTGGATAATGATGATTTATTCGCGTTTCGCTATGGAGAAAATAATAATTATATTTTTTAATCTTTCGTTGCGAATTCGATACGTCGGAACTGTATAATTCAAGAAAATTGATGAAATTCCTCGGCTCTCCAATCTGTATGTGTCTGTTCTTTCATTATTAAACTAAAAATCCCATCGAATCCATTATATGCCGTTCCGATACTATTCATATTGAAATTCTTTTATCGTTGAACCGCATTTTTAATTAAACATCAGTAAAAATACGTTATCTGAATATTAAAGTAACTCTTATCGTGATCGATAGTAACACTCGATATTAAAAAAGGAAAAGGAGTCAGGTATCCAACTAAAAGTGATATTAATATTTATACGCGTATCCGTTCTTTACATCATCAGCACGAACTTCATATCGTATAAATCTCGTTCGTCATAACTTAACAAATTTAACAATTCGTTTATTTTTTTTTTAGGAATTCAATCATATTTTTAATCGCGCATCCGTCGTACCGTTCAATTAAAAAATTTAAATTTTGCAATAAAATCATACCGAACTTTGATTGGAAATGTTAGAAACTGTTGGGAAATGTTATGCATGTCATAAATTCAAAATTCAATCAATATGTGAATTTAGTATAGAGAAGAAGTACAAAATTTCTTACGATACAATTTTCTTATGAAATTTTGTTAATTTACCAAGTCGAAAGCGAATTGTGATATTGAACGCGATACAATCGATACAAACAAAGCTTTGTACATACAAAGTCACCGCTCGAAGTTCTTTATTTCACAAAAGTATCGGGCGATCGATTTTCTATTATTCGAACTGTATCGAACAAAGCAAAACACAAAAGTGAACAAGCAAAAAAGGGGATGAAAAAATATGCGAGCAACGAAATAAAGAACTAAAACAAGAAAAAAGAAGGCGACTCTCGAACTCACTTACAGATCGACGCAACGAAGCATCCTGTGTTCGAACTGTGTCGAGAGGGACGTGGTAAAAAAAAAAAAAAAAAAAAAAAGGGGGAAAAAAAGGGGGGAAAA
>NT_176737.1:215243-250491 GCF_000188095.3 Bombus impatiens
AAAAAAAAAAAAAAAAAAAAAAAACGGGAGCAAAAAAGGAGGGAAAAAGAGAGTACAAAAAAAGAGTCAGACGTGTGTACATTACGGCACACAAGAGAACTCGCGTTCGGGGCTGGAATCGACACGGATCGAATTGATGAGTCGGAGCCTGCGAACGTTCCGCAATCAATTCCGCGCATTAACGGCAGCCGATCAATATTCATGAAGCGAGCGCGGTACGCCACGTCAAAGACAGAGTTCAATTTCGCGGCAGGTCATATACACACATACATACATATATATAAAATACAAGAATACATAGTATATATTACTATAGTATATATATTATTATATATATTATATTATATATTACACACACATATGTATACGTGACATAATATATACTCTGTACAGAGTGTTGAAAAAGGGTATCTACGACTGAATCTACGACTTTGAGGGTTTGTAGTATTTAGAAGAGAAAATAAGAAATATTTAACTGATCGATATTTCTATCGATATTTTTGATATAAAAAGCAAAATATCCTCGTTTGGATATTCAAGTAACTCGATTTAATGGTCCACGAAAAATGCAGCCAAAGTACAAAATGTATCTATGTAATATGTGCGATATAAAAAATATAAAATGAACACCATATCTAAAAATCTATGCCATAATTTACACGCATAAGCGCAATATGAAAATTAAAAGAGGGAACATCGAACCTAAATTTAAATCTAAACATATCGAATCAAAACTTATGTACCCTATACTATAATCTCGACTTATTTTTTCATCCCCTTCGAATCACCCTCTTGGCAATCCTATCACGACTTCTAGTACGTCCCGTAGATATTCGCATACAAAGCACAGAGAAACCCAGCTACATATCGAAGTAGGAAATTGAGGAGCACGATGACGATCAGCGATTACCGGGTTCACCGTAGTTCTCCTCCACCTCGTTCTATCTTGCTCCCTCGCCATTAAGGTTTCATCAAGATGACAACGTGGACGTCGTAGCGTGCGTATCACGGTGATGCATGGTTCCTCGAAGGGGACTGGCTCTCACGTGAAACAGGACGAAGATATATAGCACATCCGACGTGGACGTATGCTAATTGCCGCCTCGGCGTCCGAAGGACTGGCACAATTAACCCTTCGTTTCATCGGGACCACTAATCTGCGAACCAATCGTACCCGATCGAAGTATCGGTCGGCGAGGGATGCGTTTCCGATTAACCGGCTGCACCCATGATAGACGAGAGGAGGATTATGGGCCGCGTGGGGAGCATTTGACGTGTGGGTTTCGAGATGCGTTTGGTTAGTTAAGATTTGTTGAGGAAACGGGGACAGTGGTGTGATCAGAGAGTCGTGGGTGTACTCGTGATTAATGGCTTTCGGTTTGATTAAGGGAATCCTCGTTGCTAAGCAAACTCTCTTTAATCTTTTAATTCATTTAATTGTTTTAATTCGATCGCCGGTATTTGGTTAGCGTAAAATTTCGTTATTTCGCACTCTGTAGCCTGTTTTCGTTGTACTTTCGCGCGTGTAGAGATTTTACTTTACTTTGCCTCGTATCACGATAATGATACTTTCCCAAGCAACGTGTCCGAAGATGTGATTCGATTGTATAGTCGTTGCAATTGGAGAATCGAAGAGTTGAAACGCGGAGTAATGCATTTGAACTGGCATCAAGAACAGTTGGCCAAGTTTTGACACTACCTTGAAGAGATCATTCGAGCGATCTTAAGTAGGGAGATATCACAGTTGATTCGTTTCTCGATTTTTATCAAACATTATGATTAATTGGTGCTAATATTCCTCACACAAATACGAAGGTTCCTCGTATGATTACCATTTCCGACATTTGTCAACGCGTTAGTATATATCCGCGACAGACGATAAGTTGTGAATGTTTCTAAGAAAATTTCGTCGAAAATCGAATGAGACGTTATTTTATGAAATTGACGTAACAAACTTCTAGGATTCTTTTATTCCCTTCATTCAGAGAACGTCTATATTGTTCCAAAAATAATCTCTCTTTGAAATGCTACTTCTTTCAGACAGAATTAGAAATTTATCTAAAGCAGAGTTACGCAGTTAGAACAACGAAGGGACTGCAGAGATATAAAAACGTTCTTGAACAAAGAAAAAAGAACCAATAATACAGACCACTATTGCTCAGTCATTTCCTCTTCCCCGTCTAGCCTTTCTTCAACTGTCATCTTTATCTTCTCCCTTCCCTTTTATAATCCTGCTTGAAACGCCTGATCTCTTCAATCTCATTCCACGGACATCCCTCTGCCTCCCCCGCCCCTTTTCCATGTTACTTTTCCACTGGATTGCTCCTCTTTCTTTACTCGCTCTCTTTCTTCCTCTTGTCGCGTTTAAGCATCGTTTAACATTCTAATCGATTTATCAATACAAGCCCTGTAAAATTAGATTTCGAATCATTCGCGAATGTTGAACTAGGTCAAATAGAATCGTGTTGCGCAACGAACTATCGGTGGATAACCAAGACTTGTAGTAGATTCATCAAATGAGCTAATTAGTAATTAGGAAAGTATATTTGCGTCGAATTTATTCCGAATCTTTGATACCGATTGATTTACCTGATTGTTTTCATTGTTTATATTATACGTATATCTCAATGTACAAAATAGTGGGACAATTGAAAGGAACGTGGACTTGTCGGGATTAACGTCAACTCATGTGTTATTTTCTTTATTTTTCTCTATTAAGTCATTCAAGTTGCAATGCATGTATATGCATATCAAAAAGAATTAAAATAATGTTTTTGATCGGAAATTTATGACGAACGATATCAAAGTTATTAGTATAAATATTATTATATTACCATATTATGGATAATATGAATATTTTTGATTGGATAAAAATCACCTAATTCCGTAAAATACAGGACAAATTTTATAACATAATTGAAATATAGGAACAATTGGTAATTTTAAGATAAATGTCTGAAAACTTCTAAAATATTAATTCTCTTAAATATTTACGATAAACAAAAGCTTTGATTTGAAATGAAATTTATAGACGCCTATTATCTCTACTTATTCTAGGATGCTGAGAATAAGAAAAGTGAGAAGAAAGAGGTCGTCGGTCCGCCTTTACAAACCGCGTCTGTCAGTGTGAGAGCGCTGATCGAGGAAAAAATCATACAGAAAAGAACGACTGGTAAGTTGTATTAGGTACTCGTATTTTAAAGCATGCCACTCGCAATAATATTTATAACTAATGTTAACATAAATTTAATAACAAGTATCGATGTTTCGTATACACCAACCTAATAAGTCCAACACAATAAACGCGAATTCCAAAGAA
Organism: Bombus impatiens; assembly: GCF_000188095.3. Classification (NCBI taxonomy): domain Eukaryota; kingdom Metazoa; phylum Arthropoda; class Insecta; order Hymenoptera; family Apidae; genus Bombus; species Bombus impatiens. The sequence goes on from NT_176737.1 coordinate 218,563, forward strand.
AGGAGGATAAGGGTAGAAATATCTTTTATTCGTGTAATTTATAGTTCTATGAAATATCGAATAATGACGTTAATATCAAACAACATGAAAATTCAAAGAGCCTGCGGAATAGAAATACGATCACGATGATTTATGTGCCTTGAAACGTATCTCGGTTGGGTTACGTCTATCTTTCTTCCTCCCAATCTCTCTCTTTATCACGATCTGTCTTCTCTACAGATACATTTCGCGAACTATCATAAGGAGCAAGACCGAGTTATATTAACTGTCGAGTTACGTTAACTTTCCCTTAGACACATTCAGGAGTCTAACGTGACATCTGGTTACAGAGAATCTGTCGCTGAGCTACTCTGTATACACTCGCGAATACTTAAGACCGGAACTAGGGCAACTTGAACGAACATGGAATTCGTTCACCAAGTGTAGCGAGAGCGTAACTACGCGTTAGAGAAGACGTTTTAATATAATCGCGATAAAGATTAGAATAATCACAGGTGAATAATACAATAACAGTTTGAATTAGTAAATTATCTTTTCTTTGCTTTATATTTATATTTCGATCTCATTTAAGCTGAGAAAATATTTAATATTCACCATGAGATTAGAAATACGTTCCTATTGGAAAACTATAATTGCACGTTGTATAACAATACGATTTGTACGAAAATGAACATAACATAACGTTCAATACAATCCACGTTATATCATATGTTATAGAAAACCATCATCATTATCATTGTAAATAATTATATACGTTATTAAAATCACGATACAGTGTAGAATGCTGGAAAAAGTGCATCGATGTTAATCTTCAAATCAATGTTCGCAGAGTCGTTTCCGTAGCAAGATATTAATCCGATCAACTTCGAACGGCAACGCTGAGAACACAAAATTCGTGAACGCGATTCCGATGATTCATGCGATTCACGGCGTATCTCAATCCAATCCCATCTCCTCTCTCTTCTTTTCTCCTTACTCTTTCGTATCTATCCATGTTTCTATGTGTCCGTGTCTCTTGTATCTATACACGTGTCTATATTTGCGTCTATGTCTATGTTTGGTCCGTGTCTACATACTACGTCTGTCCGTCTGTGAAAACCGTGTACACTTGCCAGAAGCTGGCGTGATATTCCAGCCAGCGAGAAATCGCGCCTCCTCCTCGTCGCTCTATGCACTGCCGAAGAATCGTGATTTACGAAGCGAGCACGCCAGAATATTTCTCGCATTGTCCACGTTCGAACGATAAATCAAGCTGTGCCGCGATGGTCCTGGGTGGCGTAGGGTGGCGCGAGGGTGGCCGGATGCCGCGCTTTTGTAACAAAGTGCGCGTCGTTAACGATTTATGCGCTATTTCGTCGTCGACCGCTGCCAAGTGCAACGCGAGACGAAACTGTCGTTTCTTCCGCGATGATTCTTCGTGGATCACCGGTCTCGTTCCATATTGAGATTGGTCTATTTAAACTCGCCCCTTGACGTACAGTTTTCTTCCATCTATCCGATCGTAAATGTACAATTTTAGTTTTTAGCGATATTGTTTCATTTTTAATACGATATTTCAATTTTTGATACTTCCATTTTCAATACGATAGGATGCCAAGCGCAAAGTAAAGAATAGGAGAAAACAAATGACCTTGCAAGTACGGAAACGTGTGGATTAACGCAAAAGATACGTAAAAAGTGATTGGTTAGCTGTGCCCGTGTCTCGCCTCAATTTTTGAAATAAATTTACAAGTCAGTCGATGATTGGTTTATCATCGGATTGATAAAGAATGAATTGTTGGCATTTATTTTTTGGAAAATCAACCAGTCGAGCCTATAGTGGCAGGCCACGAAATCGATCGATAAATAATTTGGTGGAATCGACCGTTCGACACTGTTCGCTTGCTGACAACGCATCGCGTCGCGTCGTCCGTCGTCGACGCATCGATGCAATTAGAGGATGGTTTCTGGTTGAGTTAGTTGTCGACGACGAAATGGCTCGATGTTTGGTCAGAGTCTCAAGAGAAACGACAGTGAACAGCATGACAACGCTTCGTTGACGTGTGAATTCAATTCGACGATTTTGAAATCTGATTTGTGATCTTTCGAAATATTTCGAAATTCATTGAAACTCTTCGGAATCTTTCTTGGAAAATATGTTGCATATTCATTTTTCGAGTTGAACGACAATTTTCAAATATTTTGCTTTCGTATGCTTCATATTTATCCTATATGTTGATAAATAGTTTTCATACAAAATCTAGGTTCTACTGTGATATTATTATATTGGAAAATTTTACTCGTTTTTTTAGTATAAAAATCCTTAATGTTCATGAACTGTTGTTAATGTCTCATGATCGAGCTACAGCTTATGGTCTGATAGAAGCCTGATATATTCTACTTATTGATAGTTCTAGCAATAAAAGCTGGAATTCTTTATTTAACTAAGAAGTAGAGATTCTTTCTAAGACGACGATAATCAGATACGATTGCTCGAAAAAATTGACTTTTGATTTAAAAAATAAGATACAGTTCTAGAATGACCAATATTAATTTTTACGTCCCTTTAATTAGTACTATCGCACGCATATATTATTCAAGTTATATTAAATACCTTTCCGTCTCCCGTTATATTATCATTAATATTCGCATAATTATTTCCTTTCTGTGTAAAAAGATTCGCTTGATCTATAAATTTACAATTCCGCGTTAATTAAAACGGTGCCTAAAAACGACATTTCCCCTTGTTTTGCTGCTTTTTAATTTCACCGGTATGCATACGTCTGACAGGAAAAACAATTGCACGTCAAAATATAATTTATTCCACTACACGTTGAAAATTCCACGTCACGGATAGAATTTCCGTTTCAATGAAGCTATTATTCCACTTCAAAGCTATCGCTCTTCGCTTAGCGCGCGCGTAGCCTTTTTCCTAACTGTCCGTTTCTACGCCACACGATTATTCATTTTAATAATCGCAACGAGGAAAAAGGAAAAGGAAAAAATCGTTCGGTTAGGAACGCGAGTTCTTTGATGAAAACACGGCACGCGTTGCAGCAAACACGATATAAATATTCATTGCGTATTTAGGGGAACTACGTATTCACCGAACAAAACATTCATAAGCAGATAAATTGATTGTAAATGAATAAGTGATCACAGGCGTGCAAACGCGCCGAAGCATGACGCTCGTAATAACGTAATAACAGAAATGATGCGAATTTTAAAACAATTTGCAACGATAATGCCAGCGTAAATACTTAAAATCCATGAAACATCGGTCATGGGGCTGTTCATTCATTAAAAATAATTCGCTCGAATGTAACATTACAGCTCGAACGATTTATTTCTTTATTTAATTTTATTTTCTATGCGAGCTCAAAATGAACAGATAGTCTTTTATAGTCTTCTCTTCCTTCTATAAACCATAATTCTATAATTAGATTTTCTGAAAATAGTATTTTTAATTCTTTAATCGCTATAACCATTTGTCAAGGTTGGGAAAAGATAATTATTTCTCACTTTTATTGACGGTATTATGCCTCGTACTGTCGAAAACGTTTAAAATTATCATCCCTTATAACACATATTTTCTATCCATTTGCCAAACTTTCGCAACGATCAGCAGATAACCACGATATTTTACCGGCTCCCCATAACCAGCGCCGTCATCTTATCGTACTTTCCATTGAATTGCAGCGATGCACCCAGCATCGAGTTATGCATCGTCAGCAGTGGCTCGTAGTCCGCCAGGATCCCCGGCAAATTCTGTGTAAATCGTCGTTTCTACTTGAAGAATTATCGTGTCGATATTACTTCCAAGTTATGTCTCGTTTTGAGCGTTTCGTCAACAATAATTTCTCGTATCACGACTACTCGTCATTAATTGAAAATCACACTCAAAAGATATAAGAATACATTTTTATGGATCTTCTGTTAGTTTTAGAAACGATACAAAAACAGACGATAAATCGTGAAAATTTCGTATCTATTTTTTATCTATTTATTTTTAATCAAAATCACAAATAACGATAAGCTATAACTTTTTGCGATATTCCAGAGTTAATGATTTGAAACAGTAAATATGCTTTTCTACGAAATAAAAATACGAGTAACGCGGCGTCAAATATATCGTTCGATAAAAACCTGCGAATTAAAAGAATACAAAAAAAGAAAAAATAAACAAATACGATCCAATCGGCGCAATTTAAATCGTTTCGATTTGCTTATTTACAATTTTATTACGTTTATTTTTAAACGTTCGATCGCCACGATTTACTCTTTTACTTCGACCATCGAGGTTTCTCGTGCGAAGACCTTGAAAAAATATCGACCACTCGACTTTTCCGCATGCTTTCCTCCGATATAGCGAAAGCCGCAACGATTTCCTCGCGGAGAAGTAAAAACAACATCGAAGGGCCCCTTGGACTGCGAACAATCTGCTTTTACCGCGATCAATGATTGGCAATTTGCAAAAATCCCCGGCGGTTTCGCCCGCGCGGATTTACGTCGTTACGTGACCGTACAAATGCGCGGCCATCAAATGGATTTGCGGTCCACATAACGTTATGCGTAGAAGCGCCGACTGAAAAATGTAACGAGGCTCCATCGTCGAGCACTGCGTGAATTTCGGCGGGTTAATATGAAACATTGATTTATCGATCAGCTGCCTCTGTAAGCTTTATTCTGTATCTATATGCACGTTTGTGTAAACGTTCGTTAAAATACAAAAAATGTTTCACATTTAAAAATAACAATTATGTATTCTTCGATTGGAATATCATCTGTTTTAATTAGAATTTACTTTCGATTGTAATATTATTTTTCAAATGTAATTTGGTACCTGGTTTTTATTATTTCCTCGTTTAAGAGTAATTTAGCGTCGTTTCATTGCACCGCTTAATTCAGCGTTTCCTCGTGTGGTAAAGGTAGCGAAAGAAAATAGAAAAAAAAAGCCAGAAAATTTCGTCGAAATGTTGTTGGTACTACGCACGACAAATTGCACGGAGATCGATCGCCTTCGTTACAATTTCCATCTCCATTGGTCGAACAAAAGCGTTTACAACGATTTCAATTTACCCCCAGAGGGAAGAAAAACAATAGTCAAAGACGGATATTAATTTCTTCCGGTTGATTTATTGGCCGCGTGGGCTATGTCGACAATGAGCAAAAACGTCGAGCAACTCGCGGTTTCTGGTGTATAACGTAAGGTAAAAAACCGAGAGGAAGTGAAACTCACGGGCTCGTAGCCAGAACGAGGGCCAAATATTCATGGAATATCGTCGTAGAAAAGTTTCCTCTCGCCCTACACAACTGCACGCTCTCGACGTATCCCATTTCCTTCTCGCGCCTCGGCCAGGATATGCGCGCATTTATATCTGTCGGGTTTCGTTGCTGTCGTAAACGACGTTCCTCGTCTCGAAATGTATTTTTCAACGAGCCCCGCGTCGTGTCTCCGCGGATGCATCGGCTGTCAATGCTGATCGCACTCGAGGAATTGATGGAAAACCTACGGTATTACAACGGGGAAATTGTTTCCTGTTAATTCGTTACTCGTAGAGGTTGTTTATGTGCGACGTCTGATCACACACTCGCGTATTCTACTGATCGATTTTATAAAGGTGCCCTATAGGATACGAATATCTAGGAATTAGGTTGTTCTGCAAGTTTATAGCGTTTTCCATGTATTTTGATATGTATTGCTATAATTTTCACTAAATTGGATCGTTTACGAATGGATTGTTAACAATTACAAGATTCTAATTTTGTCACCAACTCTTACGCAATACAATATTTTGATCAAAATTATGGCAACAATACATGTTGTTCTAATTAGGAAATATACATATGCACTGTGGAAACTAGATCGTAGATAATATATAGTTTATCGGTGTTGATGACAGATGATGATGAAATAACCGTAATTAGAATTAGCATGACACGATTAAGTAACCTATATACTGAACCTTGCCTAGCGTGACTTTAATGACTATAACGTTGATTTATGTAAATTCGTATTTTCAGCAATGTTTGATATCCAAAAGATTCAATTTTGTTATTATATATTTGTTTTAGATAATCAATCTTCAATAGCGGTATGTAACTGTGTTAATAAAAATCTGGTCCATTATCTATAATTTTCCAATTGAATTACATCCTGTAATGAACGAGCACGTATATAAATTGATAGGCTCGTATATAAATTTGTTTAAAAAGCCGATATATTTTCTATTAAAGAAATAAGCTTCGAAACGAGATTTCTACTTCTAATTGGCTGGCCGTTCAGTGGAATATTCTACCGAATAAGTCTTCTACAGATAAATGAATTTTATTTTGAATTTTCATTTTTTCAGAAATAAAAAGAATAGTATTTATATGAATACGTATTTTAAATGAGGATCATGTGATCATTAAGTACCACGTTCTGCAGATACTTCAAAAATATAGGATATATACACGTAGAGAAGTTAATGCTTTCGAGCAACGTATTGTTCGTAAAATATGAAACTTCCCTGTTTTCACTTTGTTTTTCCTGCCGATTTGTTGGAATATCTTATTCATTTTCGCTATTATGCGTTCAATTCATTATTGAAGTATGCGTATACTGATTCACGGGTTTTTGATTGCCGAGTAATTTCAGAGTTTATATGCTTTTAATCATTCGCATCGAATTTGCCAATAAATATTAAACGATATTCCACACCGAAAAAACGACAAAATCATATTAGTACGTTCGTTTCGTAGTAATCAACGAAGAATTTAAAAACGCAAATTAAAGTGTACTTTTAAATTACAAGAATCTTTTCTACTTAATGCTTTGAAGTAAAAGTTCCCTAAAAAATATATATCTCTACATATGTGTTCTATCTACTTGGAAATGACGAAATGTTTTCGAGTTCGAGATAAATACGAGCGTCCCGCTCTTTGACAGAGACACGTTAATAAAACCATTTCCCTTCGTCGGAAGATTATTCCCTTTTCCAGCTTGTACGGTCGTGAAAAGGCGAATTAAAGAACGCACAAATGGATGGAATCGGCGCTCGTTTAAGAAGATCACAGATCTTATAATTTATTCCCCATAAACTGAAACGCTCTTAGAAAGTGCGTTCGCTTAACTGGTAGTACGATTAATTCATATTAACGTCATTATAAGAGAGAATATGTACGGTTGAGACGAGCCAGGGAGAACGGATCGTTCCGCTGCATTCGCTGATCTTCTCCCCTCATTTTCTCCCTTCTCGTTTCTTCAATTAGTCGTTTAAAAAGATCTCGGCAAAGAAGAAGCCGTTCTCGAAGAACGTCACTGCAGTTCTCTCTTGTTAAGCCGTTATTTATGTAAAATTGTATGCCTGTTCGTGTTTGTAGCTATCCAATGTCTGCTGGAAGATTATATATTGGTATATTCTACTTACAAACGATATTTTGTGCGTATAGGTCTGTAATATAGTTTAACTTGGAAAGTTTTAATTGATCGTAATATATTTCTTTTTCATATCGATTATCACTCTGTTATGTGTCATTAGAGAAAATATTTAGTATGATAATTTTCATATAATTTTCAAAGTAAACGTCGTACTATAAAATTAGATAAAAATACTTTGATATCGCCGGATCGTTTACAAACTACATTCTAACACAGTTATAACGTTGTCGTTCTTAAATGCTCTACTAGCAGGAAAATTTTCTTTTAATAATTCCAAATTGATGATCGATGCTTAGTATTTTCATCGTTAAAGATATATTTAATTGGAAACGAGTTGATATTAATTTTAAGAGCCGTGCACGGCACAGTCCGCAAGGTACTTCAATTAACTAATAAAATATGTTCGTTCGTAGAATCGACAGGGTACAGTTCCGTTTCGAGAAGCATGCGCCGTGATCCCACGTTTTATCGACGAAAATTCACGCAAGTTACACGCAAACACACACGCCGATCTCCGGGAAATTAAACTGCAATGATAAAGTAAATAATTCGGTTTATTTGAATTGGAATTTATCGAAGTATCGTTTAATGATAACTGAAAAGCGGACTAAAGGTTTTCTCAAACTTATTGCATTAACTGCATCCAAATAAGATTAATATTTGTACTACAATAGACATTTTAATTCCTTTTAGTCCTTCGTGTATTGATTTGAAATACATATAATCATCAAACTAATTTAATCATATACTCTTTTTTTATAAGTCGGTAAGTTTAAGTTTCAATGATATTAGAGTGAAGTCACGTGTAATACGAGAAAAAGAAATACAGGAGAAATTTGATTGCAGAGCAAAAGCTGTATTTATGTAACATGAATAAACGTTAGGAAATTCGATACAATCCATATGGTATTAGTTCGATTAATAACCATTCGTAATAATTTAATGCGTCAAATAATGAATTATAGGAGATTTTAATCTATCACTGAAAATATGAAGAAAAAGTAATATTCAATTTTTGTATTTAATATTCCTGCACTTCCATATTAATCAAATGTAAAAGATATAATATTGAAAACGATATAAATAAAGCAAACATCATATTATAAAATAGTTGAAACATACGAGAATATTTTAGAAATACAGGATATATATGTTATTATCGTTTAATCTGCTAACATTTCTCACAACAAATTTCATATCGTAGAAAGGAAATCTCTTACAAAAATTATTGCCTCGAATACACAGAAATAAAGCGAACAGTTATTTCAAGAAAATATTCTTTCATATTTCAGCAGCAGATACGAGCACAAATCAACAGCCTCGTACGAATGCAACGGTTTTTACCACGCAAGCCGACGGTGCGTCGCAGATTTCCGGTAAAACGAGCTTCGCGGTACCAGCACCGCCTCCTTTGGCCACTGCGGAAAAGGTCCGCAGACTTTCGGATGGCGAGCACTTCCGGCAGCCCAATGTCACGGTTTCCGGACACGCCACCGTACAGAAGCAACTGCAGGAAGCACAAACACAGGCTCAGGCGCAGGCGCTGGCCGACATGATCTTGAAGGTGCACTTCTGTTCTTTGATTCAAGATTTATCTACGTTTTTATATCATTCCTAAGTGTCTTATGGATAGCTGTATATTTAGAAATTTAGAAATTATATGTTTCCAAAATATAGCTGGCAATTTATAACGTTTCGTGTAGCGTAATAGATGTACATTTTGATTTTATAAGAAGAAATATTTAATCTTCCAGGGCACTACCAAAATGGCTGTGAAGAGGACGACTTCCGATCCCGGGCAAAGATTGCACCTGACGTATCAGACATCGGTTCAATCGACCACCAATCCGCAGCAGCAGCAACAGCAGCAGCAGCAGCAACAACAACAACAGCAGCAGCAACAGCAGCAGCAGCAGCAACAGGCGCAGCAACAACAACAGCAGCAAAATAACCAACCTCAAGCTCAGCCTACAGTTACAGACAGTTTCTCAATGACAGGTTATTCCGAAGACGGTGGCTATTTTAGCCCAAGTCTTCAAGACGAGGTGTTCCAGCAAGTCACCGCAGTTCCTGACAGCGTTCTGCTTCATGCAACACAATTGGATTCTCTTCAGGTGAGTGTTTCTTTTTTCTAGTTTGTTTCTGTTACCTGACCTATCTTGTCTCTTGTTATTCTCTGTCTTTCTGACCTCTGTCGTATAATCAGGCGATGAATCAATCGATGATAATTTATCAAATTTATGTAAAAATAAAAGTTTTTTGAACGTTTCTGCTCGCCTATGAAATATTGACTTCTTTTCCTTTTTGACATTTCAATAAATAACATTTGTCTATAGAAAACTGATACTCTAAGAAAACTATATTTGTACAATCTTGAACGATCAATCTGTAACTGTTTAATAAGATTATAAACCTAGCGAACCATTTTTACCAACTAGAAATCATGATCCAAAATTCAAAAATCGCATAGCAAAACTCAACTTTGTTGAATTTGACGATACCTAACTTTAACGATAATTAAAACATTCAGTTGCTATTACATTTCCATAGTAAACCTCCGTAATAACCCTCAAATTCCCCACACACACACACTCAGAATAATAACTTCATTGTTATGCACACGTTCTCGTTCGTTCATCCCCGAATGCTTCGCACGCACAACTTTCGCCTCGCAACTGCCATCCACCGAAAAGTACATGGCAAGAATATTGCTAAAAGCGACGACGCGCGAACGGATATGAGAATCCGCGTTTTCGTCGCTTGTGTCAAAACAGAATATATCCAAGATCCTTTGATGGGCTAATTACACCTGGCGCTCCGTTCTTCGTTCCGTGTCAAGCGTCGAAGACGCTTTAGTTTCAATTACGCGACGGGGCAAGGGGCCGCCTCTCTCTCCGGGCGCAGAATTTAATAAGGCGAATTATCTAAGTAGTTGGCACCAACTGCACCGACGATGACGTCGACGATGCTTTGTGCCGTTTGGAAAGCACCGTTTCCGTCTATGTCCTCCACCTATCCATCGGATATCTTGCACGCCCTCCCTTTCTCCCTCTTCGTCGTGTTTCTCTCGTCTTCGAGGAGACTCATTAACGTCTGACCTATGAAATTCCACCGTAATGGCTGCATTCATTGACGTGCCATTGAAACGCTTTTATTCCGCGAATTTTTCATCCCCAATCCCTTGGAAAATTCAATTTTTGACGAGAACTTCTGAATGAGGATTGGTGTCCTAGGTGGAACTTGGGACAATGTTACTTTATGAATAAGAATTTCTATAGTTTATCGGTTTGATCGATTTAAACGTTTCGGCGGATTTTTATGAAATTATTTCAATACACTCTAGAAAGTATTAAACACGAATCGCAGTATGAAATTTGAGAGCAATCAAAAAATCGTGTCATCGTATAATAATCGTCTAACGAATTATTAATAATTCTAATATACCAAACCATTCAGTTTCAGACAACGAGCCTGTTACAAGAACAACCTGCCGAGCAGTTACAAGACATCACCCTGGAGGACCGATACCCATCTCAGCACACCGTGAATCCCGACTTACAAGCACTGGTCAACTCGCCGTTACCAGACTCGCTAGCCGAATTCAGTACTTATGGTGCCCAATATACAGAAAGCCCGCACACGTTACCAACTCAGTCTCCCCTGCCATCGCCTTTAACGAGACACGACAGTCCAAGTTTCACATATCCAACACCACCAGCGAGCCAAGAAGGCCTTTTAACCGGAAGCTTCCCTCTATTGAGTCCTCAAGAGGACCCGGAGAGCGTGAGACAAGTATCGTCGCCCTTATCAGCGGCTTTTTACGCGACCACGATGTCCTCCGCGGCGGCGGTGGAGGAAGCTCTGAGTGAAGTATTACCAGCTGAATCCGAAGCAGACGCTGATCTATACGGATCCGGTTCACCGAATCCGCATTCTCCACTGCCAAGCCCTTTGTCGGCGACCCCGGCACCGTCGCCACTGTCCTCGTTACCGCCGTCCTCGGTCTCGTCACCAGGACCAGTGTCGTTCACGGGCACCAGCTTCCCTGTGTCGCCACATCACGCTCTCCAGAATCAGATGATGCCCAACTCGGAGGACCCACTACTGTCATCCACTCCGAAGGACTTCACGACAGCCAGCCGTAGGCGATTCGAGTTTCAATCGTACAAGTTCATCACCAGCCAAAACTTGGTCGATTTTGGACTGGGTAATGGTAGCCTAGCTGGTATCGTGGTAGATAACAACGGGGAGTTCAAGCTGATTCAGACGGCTGGATTGCAAAAGACGAACGTGCTGGTGCAGACGAGCTCTCTGAGCCCGGCGTTGACTTTCAAGAAAGAGATGCGGCTGACGACTCCGAAGATGGAACCTGTCACTGTGAATCTCGGCTTAAACGTGCAGACTAACCATCAGTACAACGCTGGCCAGTTCAATCAACAGCAAGTGGTGAATCCGACGAAATTTCTTATACAAACGAATGTGGCTAAGAATAATAATATGAGACAGAAAACGGTCAGTGGAAACTTGCCTATTCCGGTGGAGCAGATCAAGGAAGAGCTTCTGGACGAGGATGTTTTCCTTAATCCTAGTAACGTACCAACTGGCAGTCCTGTTAGACAGTGCAGAAAAAGGCCTCGTATGGATGGAGGATTGTACGCGAATGCGTCACACTCGTATCCGTCGAGATTGAGGAAGGCCTGCGATCGACATTGGGATAGTAGCTACACGCCTCCACCGATTTTGGATCCTTCTAGACCTGGACCTGGACTGTACGCCAGGCTGCATCAGTATGAAAGAGATTCTGACTTCAGTTCGGATGATTCGCAAGGGAACGATGGACCTCCGCCGAGAATTAATATCGGGACGAGGTACCAAGCGACGATACCGCCGGTTGGAAGTGACGGGGATAGAGGAAAGGGCGAGCCTGAGGCTGATCATCTGCTCTGGGATCCTGGTATAAATAACGTGCTGACAGACAATGAACGTAAGTAATTGCGGCCTTTAAAAGTTATTGGATTTGGTTTATGAGAGACTTGGGTTTATTGAGAGTTTTTTTATGAGAGAGAAATGAGATAAATGTTTTTTTCTTTTCCTGTTTTCTTCTTTCTGACGAAATGGATATGAGATATAATATCTGCAATTATAGGTATTTAGCTAGAGAACTTTATTGGGAATTTCCAAGCTTTTACGAATATGTGTACATATGTAAAAATGTTTTGATCCTTTTTTAATTAAATTTTTTATGATCCACGGTTTTTCAAATTGAAGATTTTTGTACCTTCTTTCCTCCGAGTCTCTCGTTTGTATTAGAGGCTTAATGTCAATGAACGATACTATCTCTGGCTTGTATATATACATTCTTGAATTAAGAGGGAATTGGTTATATAAACGATGGTTATGTGAACGATCGTACAGTGTATCTCTCATCAAAAGTATCATTTTGTATATAGAATGTGATTATGCAACCGCACATTACATACGCAATAATTTCGTAAGAAACGCAGTTGTAATAATTATTATTTTCCATAAAGTTAACTCGAAGCAAATAATCGATATTCGTTGATTAATGTTTCCCAATGTTTCTATGTGGCATCGCAGGGAATGCATTAAAAGAATAAGTAGATTACTTTATCCATAAACGTAGATTGTAATAAAACAGACGAGAATAATACGTAAAACGTTTGCAATATCGTCACGCTACAGATACACAAATTACATTTAGTTTACGCTTTCACGCCAGAGAATGCGTTGTTTCCGCGCGAACGAATTTGTATCTGAAGCAAAAAACTTTTGTTTTTGCAGTGGAAATGTACCTACAATTTGCATGCTGCGCTGCGGTACCAGGTGGAGGAAGGAACAAAGAATACGCGCTTCATCTGCTGCACATGTGCAAAGGAAATATTCATGTACGATTCTTTCAGTTTAATTCCTTTATTCCATTTCCACCATCCTTAAAATTCCTATACCATCTCTTTTCGCTTTTCTTTTTCTCTTGATATAATTTTGAGCAATGTATTATCGTAGTCGAAGACAAAAAGGTTAACAAAATTGTATATAACCAGTGTCTTAATTTTCACGTATTGCATACATTTCGTAATTTTATCCACTGGGGTTGTTTATACAAAATACATGAAATATCAAGGATTATTAAAAAATGATATCTTTCCCTTGAACTCGATCTGTGCTATTCTGTCTCTGCTATCTTCTATGTACATACGAAATCACTCTCATTGTCTATATTCCATACTTTATATTTTCCTTCGTTTTCAAGTTTCTCATCAATTACATATAGCTCCAAATTATATCAAATTGAACGTCTGATCGTTCGCTTTTTGTTATGGTTTGAAACATTTCAATTAACTCACAACCAGTATCGAATAGATTTATGTCTTCCTGTTCTAAAGCAAAGAAATATCATCATCTTTAATACATCTTTGTATTTCCATATTTCATTATCATTTATTCTCTTGCATGCACAGAAATCAGCACATTCTCTAACATTACTAATACGTAACTATTTTATTTTATTTGAATTGTTTAACTTCTATTTAATCATTTTCATAAACTTATCTCAACTTCGTAATACTCTTATTATGAAACTTTTCCAAATACAGAAAGCTAGGATTTCTCATCTTCTCGATGTCTCTCTTTTATTAAATTCTTTCATTAATAGTATCAACGTGGTTCGTTGTTCGTTTCTAGGAAGCAATGTTAAAGCTGATGAGACCGACGCCTCCGTTGCCAGCGGAACATCCGTTGCTGAGTTACGAGTGCCACGAGACCGACCGATGGACGTCGCAGGAAATGGACGCATTCTACCAGGGCCTGTTGAAGTACAACAAGGACTTCTCTGCGATCTCGCGAGACGTGGGTGGCAAGTCCGCGAAACAATGCGTGCAATTCTATTATCTGTGGAAGAGGCTGTGCCCGGACGAATACAGGAGACTGCGTGTTCGTCACGGTAAACCAAAGATTAAGACAGAGAGCAAGGATTACAAGGACACCAGGGAGCTTCGCGACGCCATCGCGTCGGTCACGGAGATGGACTTCAGCGAAGACAAATCTGTTCTTCACCGCACTCTGGTAAGTTCGATCGAGATTCGAATAACATTATCGTTAAATCACGGATGCTTATGCTTTTAAGGAATATTTAAGTATACAGACAAAGAATTCACTTGCAATATTAATGTGATTTTAAAGTATAGAAAATTATCCTTATACTTATATCCTATAAGGATCGAAGACTGTTAAATTATCGCGTTTCTAAATATCGTGATATTTGTATTTAACATTTATCTGTATGGAGTTTGATTTTTCGTTTCACGTAGAACTTGTTCTTCAGTTACAGACAAACGAGAGAGAAAACTCGGCTACTCTGACCACTAGCGACGGAGAGCTGAGATTATTCGCATACGACTGCCCCGATGTGAGTACCGTTACTTTATATCAACCTCTATGTATTCTATCTTTTACCTACAAGCTTTATTTGATACAATGAGACCGAGTAACTCCAAACGATAACAAATATTACGATTTTAATAAATAAAGTATTAGAGTAACAGAGTTTGTTAGCTGCTGAATATAACTTAATGTCACCGCTTCTTTTTGATTAGGAATATATGATACAATATCGAGCATTTTAATATTCTTTTATATATGTATATCTTTTTTTTTTTAACAACAAGCATAGATCGATCGTTAAATGTCTAGACGATTATCGAGACTATTAAATGTATCTTTCATGAAACTTGTATTATTTTTCTATTTTTTTTTTTAATTATTAATTATTAAACTAACTACTCGTCGAGTATTGAATACGAATCGTTCAAATGTACTCCTAAATTATTATTAACGTATTATTTATAGCAAATATTGTTACTACGCTAAATAGCACATTTTTAAAAACGGCATTTTTATTAAAAGAATATACCCGAAAATACTGGAAATTTGAAAGATGTAACTCGGATACATAATATGTGACCGAAAATCTACAAAAATTCACAATGATCGATTCGTATTCGATTTGTACGTACAGCGCGTGACCACTCGACACGCGTAGATAACGCGTGAACGTTTAAGTGTCGCATGTGACTTGTTGTTGGACCTGTCGTTTCTACTTTTCTCTCACGCTTTCTTCTCACAAGGTACGAGCGCGTTGTGCGTTGCGTTAAAACCAAACACGTTTTGTGCGTTTACTTATCTCTGTCCGTCGTCGTCGTCGTCGTCATCGTCGTCGTCGTCGTCGTACGTGTTGTTGTTTGTTTGTGTTGTTTATTTTGGCTTTGTGTTTCTTTGTGTTGTCAGAGCTTTAGCGGAAGTGTAACAGTAACGATGGCCGGAAGCACCCAAACCGCCCAAACCGGCAATACCGGCCACGCCACAGTCAACACCAACTCACAAACTCACACTAGTTCTGAGCAACAACTACCCGTGCCCACCCCACTTCACTACCCCTGCAAGATTTGCGGGAAGTAAGTCTCCAATCTCTAATCTAAACAAAAAATTAAGTCCATTTCGAATAAAATGACCAACGGCTAGCCACTGACACAAGCGAATTAATTAACACGACGGGTTACGAGCGGCAAGTATCGGCGCAAGCACAACTATAGAGAACACCTTTGCTTCTTTTTAGAGGGCGAGAGAAACAGGCCGAGAAAGAAAGAGAGCCTTCTTGCATTAAATTATCTCGTCTTCTTCCCTTCTTTTTTTATCTCCAACCACGTAGCGTTTCTCAGTGCTCGTTTTTGTAGAGATTCGAATTTCGGTTACGTGTCGTATACTCAACGGAGAGTTCGCGAATAACAGGGATATTTTATTAATAGTAGTTCTATAAGGGATGTCACTTAATATTATAATTAAATAATTAAAAGAGAGAGAGAGATTAGATTTATTATTTACAGGAAAAAGAATCTTTGGGATTTAGAGTGAATTCTTGGATTGAACGGTTTTTGAAAAATTGTTATGACGTTAAAGTTGCGAAATAAGTGTTTAGAAAATAGAAGTTGATCGAAAGATGATTCGAAGAAGCCAAAGATATCCTTGGTATTCATTAGCACTCTGTACTACAAACATATTTTCACAAAAAAACTCATTACGATACTTGTATCCTACTTGCTGCTAGATACTGTTAATGCCGCTTTTTAATAGGTGTTTTACTTACTATATATTAACGTAGGACAATAATTATGCAATATGCTATTGCAGCAAGTTTGATATGTTCAATGAAAACGCATTATTCTCTGTATAATATACTCAAATAAATTGCTTGGTACGTATCTTTTCAACAATCATAGGTATCTTGCGGCAAATTTATTAAAACGGCATTGTTAATCGTCTCTGTCCTCTACTTTTGATTCCTTTTGTCTTGAGATTTATTAATTTGTTTCAAAATCTGCTTGCAAAGCTCTGTGCATAATTGCATAATGAAATCGATGTATCTGCCTGAACGTATACGTTTTAAATCTAGAATTGAATTGCAATGTTGCAAAATATTGCAAAAATGTTACAAAAGCGTCGATGTACATATAAAGTAGAGAAAATAGTGGAAAATTTCTAACGATACGTAACACCATATACGACTATGATACGTAAATCAAATTTTCCTTCTTTTTCTTTTCCATCGTACGGAAATGCATTGTGAAAAAATATTGTACATCCGTATCTCCTTGCTCGATATAATTTTTTTATAAATTTGTTATTCGCCTCATTAAATTACGTTTACGTTGCTGTCACTTACATTCCTTTCTCTGTTAAACCAGCATTTCGATCTCGTTCATTTGAATTGCAATCGTTCCAATACGGTTACACGTCGCACGTCAAGGTGAATAATTCCGGCAATAAATATTTAGAATGCTTGCATTACCATGGAATCGATAATTAATGTTGCAGCGCATCATACGCATGATCTGTCATTAATTAGCTCAATGTTCATACATCGTTGTCGTCACGATCGTCATGAATACCGAACACGTCGTTGAAAATACGTTCGACAAGAATAACAAATACTCAAAATCATCGAAATTATACACCAATTTGTCAAAGAAAAAGAAGATTACAAAAACAAAATGAAAGATCCCCTTTCGATACGATACTATTAATGTTACCCACGTCTCAATAGCTTCGATTTCTTTCATACGCATAGTCTGTGTGTTATGTACCGCCCCCAGGCATCGTGTTTACATTTACCTATTTACAGTCTAATCCCTTCAAACATAATTCCGATAGTAAATCGTCGATTGAACTAACGCGATCGTTCAATTTGTCTTTGCAGAGTTTTCAACAAAGTGAAAAGCAGAAGCGCACACATGAAATCTCACAGGCCGGTACCCTCGCCCGATTCAACGGGACAGGAATCTAAAAGGCCTGCACAGCAGCAATCGAAGGTGCAGCAATCCCAACAACAACGTCAGCAGCAACAACCACAGCAACAACAATCGCAGCAGCAACAGCAGCAGCAGCAACAACAATCAAGCAGCGTTTCATCGCAGGCCCAAGACTTCAATCAGCAACAACTGCCTCCCAGCAATAGTGACACCGGCGCTCAGAATCAAGCGCATTTATGGCACAACCCAACCCGGCTCAGACCACCATAGGACGATGCCCAGCCGGTTCAACTAAAGTTACCTTAACGAAGGCTGTAACGGTACGGTAGGAAAGTATTTTACGGTCGCGCTACGTTAATAGGCAGGCACTACTAAGAGAAACTAAAACTAGAAAACAATAAATCACGATCGTCGAAGGATCGTCGATGGCACGACGAAAACGGGTAAAAAGTCAGTGACTCCAGTGTCAATCTACAGAGAAAGAAAGAGAGAGAGAGAGAGAGAGAGAGTCGTGTCTCGAAACCTCCTACACAGAGGCAAAACGTTAACTGACGTTCTAGGCGAGTTATAAATGAGAAACGGACACTTCCATATGATAGATAATATAGTTCCAAGAACAATGAAAAGAAAGAAACAGATGAAATAAAGAAAACGAGAAATACCTCTTGTACGCGCTATGGACTTGAGCGAAACGAAATGACGCGTGTTCTCTACCAGACCAGCCATACCATAAGTTATACGTACGCGGTCACACATAGGTGCGGAACACGTGCATCGGAGGATGAAGCTATCCCGAGGCTATACCTCTATCCTTTGTTAGTAACAACAGACTTCGAAAGAAACCGTTAGAAGCAAAAACAAATGGCATAAGTACGATCAGAATGGAAATTCTAATTTTTGAAAAAGAATCTAGATACCGAAAATGACGAAACGAGGATAGAGATATCGCGTGGGTGTTATACTTCGCAGCCGTAGTCGAAGCTCTGTTCAACGAGGAGACAGGGTAACGGAAGTCCCCCATTTCGTGTCAAACGAGGGATGGACGAAACATCGCGACGGTCCAGCAACGGCAGCGGTCAACAGCGATCGGTTGGATTTGTCTATGGGATAATAATCGAACGTGCAAGCTTTCCGTCTGTTTTATCGATCATTTTCGTTTTGTCGATTAACAAAAGAGGATGTTGGAGACGCGTGAAAACGTCATCGACGAACCAAATGGCCTACAGGAAAGATCGTGTCCTACACGAGCGACACACTGGCTGGTGTTTTTAAGTATTTCCTTTTTTTCTTTTTTTTTTTAAAGTAGCAATCTAGCAGAGGTTAAAACCTGACTGGATGAGTCAGGATAAGGGAATTAGCCACGATTCAGTGCGATGTAACGCGTTGAACGATTATTCGCAGTTTTCGATGTACCTATTATGGCTATATGCACGTGAAATGTTCCCAGGATTGTGCCACAAGACATTAACTGTTACCTGTTGCCTCTTTGTCATTTTTTAAACATTTTAGATTAATTTTAATCGTCTTTTCTTCACTATCTACTCTTCATTACTTCTTTTATTTTCTTTTTTTTTTTGGTTTATCGTAGACGAGATCGGCTTACGAATCGAATCGTTTAACCTGCGATTAGAAGAATCTTTTCTTTCGGATATTTTTCAACGAGATTCGAATGGAAAACAAGACGATTAGAATAAAGAAAGGTCTAAATCGAAGTGTAAAGCTAATTGGTTAAATATAACATGAACGTAGCGTAATATAAGATGAACTTAATCTAAAATTGATCTTGTTTTTAAAAACGCACGAAAGGTAACGATCTTATAAACGGTTCGCGAGCACATCCCGTCCTTCTAAAATTAATACGACTTGTTGCACGTTCGCTCTAGTTCTACTTAGTTTAAATTTACATTTAGCGTATTTAAATGTCGATAAGTAAAGCGATCAATCGTCAAGAGAAAACGTTCGTAGATTTGTTGAAGCTCCCCAAGATTTTTGTTACCTCTGTTACTTAATATATATAATATATATATTAACTATATTTGTCAGAATAAATTTTAATATATATTATATATATATACATATTATACATATGTATAAACAGATCGATGTAATTTGAAGATGACTCGTAGCCTAGGCGAGATATAGTCCTCTATAGAAGAAAAAAAAAAAGATTAAGAAAGAGAGACACGTTGTTCAAGTTTCACTTCGGGCCGCGATCGATCGTGCGATCGCGATCGAACTGTAACATAAATTAATTATACATACAGCCATGAATACATTATATATACACGCATCGAACGCAGACACGTGGCAGAGAGCGTTTATTTAAATAAATCGAGATGCGAACAAAAGAAAAAGTAAGAGATAAGAAAAAGAAAGAAGAAACAGACGGATTATTATTCGACTAATAATGATCGCGTTAGATCACCACTCTATGTGTACATAATTCGTGTACATGTCTGTACATAATTCTAAACGTCAGTGTCTGTATGTACAATTCGAATGAATTTTAACGCAAAAAAAAATACGTAGGTTATAGGTTTTAGGTTGTTTTAGGAGGGATCTATATTATAAATAAAGTATATATACTTGGCTTGATTTTCTACCTTACTAGGGACTACGAGGCGAGACCCTCGAGCCAATGACGGTGAATCGCCTGGATACAAGTTTCGCAAATTTTTATCCTTTCGTTTTAACGGAATTCAACGATGTTCCTGTATGTAAGGTGCCTTAAATGATCGTTTGCGTTAATTTTATAAATTGTTACCGCGGTGTTGACAATGCGTTGTCTCGCCCTTTATGTTTCGAAACTTTATCCGATAGGTAGTACAAATGTAATTTAATTAAAGAATAATTACGTTAGCGATTATTTAGCAATTATATCGTTTAATTAATATTTACGTCGGCGTACGAAATTCGGCCTGAACGGCAGAAATTCGATATGTTGCTTGTTTTTAGTTACGTTGTATTACGTTGTTTGCTTGTTTTAAATGTATATATAGGAACATCGTTCCCGGCGAAATTTTACAAGCAAAGATATACGAGAAACAAATATACGAGAAAAGCTACACGTGGCGTTGACACGTACTCGAGCTACGTTTCACGATACGTGTGAACGCTAAAACGTATACATGTGTATCCATTGGTCGACGTCACTCGAGAGATTGTCGTTCAGATTTGTCCGCCGATCGTAGCTGCTCTAATTCTACCTTTAAAGATATTGTTATTGTTAACACTCTTCTTCTTATTAACTTTTACCATTAAAAGGAATTAAAAAACCACGATATACATTTTAACTTTTTAAACTTTTCACGTGTAAAAAGGGGAAAAAAGCGAAAAAAAGAGATGCAAGTGACTGAGGATGCTTTTAAAGAATCTGCCAAGTTTTAAACGAAAACAAAAGGGGAGAAAGGAAGAGAAAAGTGAATGAAAGAAAGGATGGCTTGACATTTTCCAATGTTGCTTTTTTTAGTCTGAAAAATACGCGAGGAAAGAATATCGTTACGAACAACGTACAAACACGTTTCGAAACAGAAGGAGAGAAAGATCTAGGAGAAAGGAGAGATACTTCCGTTTGACGTTCCGCATTCGAGCAGATTCGTTGGATTTTAAGCTTACGAGAGAATCGTCTGTCCTTTATGCGTGTGTGTCTTGTGTTTCTTCCATGTTTTCCCTTTCCAACCCTTCTCAACCCCCTGATCCACCGACGAAAATGAAATCAAGAAAGAAATGTGTAACGCGCTGTTCAAACGACAAACGTTCCGGCCACGCACCATTCGTTCATTTACAGACAAGAATTGCGTATCGATAGAAAAAGAGAAAAAAGAAAAAAAAAGGCGTATGGCCAAGGGCACCGTTCTATCTATTTAAAGAAAGAAAATCATCTCTCGAAAAAAGAGAAAACCGCTGATAAATAACGAATCCTTGTTTCCTAGATACCTAAATATCGTTCCACAGACACGCAACGAACGGATCGTTTTCGTTTGAGAGAAATATTTTTATCACGTTGACCACATTTGATAGCAATGAAGAATAAATAAATCGAAGCAGTATTTTATCGTTCAAACGTTCGACGCGTGTACTTATTTTCGAATCTTAAATCGCGAATATCACGGATACTTACGGCCCATGGGTATACCTCTTTTACGACCATAGAAGAACACACGATTTTGTAAACTCTGAGTGAACGGCCTCCAGTAAAGAAGGAAAGGAAGAGAGAGAGAGAAAGAAAGAAAAAGAAATAAGTCGAATAAGATGCGTAATCCTAGAAATCTATAATTAACTATACTAACTAAGATCCTAGGTGATTCGAGTATTTAAACATAAGTTCATTTAAGGTGTAAAAGTGTTATATATGTGAATCCCGACCGCAGGTCCGGCTCATAAGTCGAAATGCAACAAAATTAGCAGACATATCATTTAAGACAATACACTTGTTACAGAAACTACGTTTCTACTAATGTAATTCTTATTATATGTACGTAATCTAACTCTTAATCAGATTTAGAATCGATTCGAGGTGAAACACGACGTAGTTAGTGATTAAAAAAAAAAAAAAATAGAAAGAAAGAAAGAAAGAAGAAGTCGAGGAAAGGGAAAAGAAGAAGAAAGTGTTGGAATTATTACACAGCAGCGAGATCAAATCCAGAGATCACGATCGTTAGTTGTTAAAACACAACCGAATTAATTATTTCGATAATTTCGTAGTTAAATAATTCTTATTAAATTGCGTTACGAATTTAAGAAAAAACAAAGTGATTATGTACTTAAAATTTAGTTAGCTTTTAATCAGCCTTCTTGGGTAAGATTATGTGTACTTAATAAAATGTAATTATTCTACGTTCTTTCTCCTGTAACGAGAAAGTTCCAAGCTTGGCCACACTCTCTGGATTTGTTTGGCAAATGTAAACGCAAGAGGCAATTCTGGAGGCTGATTACTCAGAATTTTGAGGAAAGGTACGATAAAACGAAGCAATGAAACAGTAACGAATATATGCATGAATTGTACAAACGAGTCCCTCCACGTCACAGAAAAAAAGAATGATATATATATATCTATATGGAGAATATATATATAACAAAAAAAAAAAAATGATAAATATGTGATGTATTTAAATGGTATGTGGTATATGGTATTACATATTTGTACATAGGCGGACCCGTGCCATCAATTAGTGAGTTGTACCGATATTGTACTGCCATTAGTCGAGTTAGCGGATAACATCGAGTGAATGGAGATAGATTGACGACGAAACGGATTACGTTCATCGTATGAAATTTTTGTTTCTACCGGCAAAATCGTACAGCCGAACGAAAAGCGTAGCAGATTCGAATTCGGAGATTAATTTTATTATATTTAATTCTATGTGACTATCCAGACCGAGTGAAATTGATTTTGAGCAAAAATCTTATTTAAACACGACCTGAAAAGTTTTGTTTAATTTTTATCGAGCACGAAATTGTTACGCAATTTATTTAATATCGTACTAGACGTTATCGATTATATTTATCTAAGTGTTAAAAAAAAAAAAATGTATAGTTTAAATTATTTCACAATGCGCTGATTAATTTTGAAACTTCGACGAAGTACAAAATTATTTAACGATATTTTAATATATATTATGTTTGTAGTTAATTTAAATCATTAAGCAGACCAAGGCAACGTAGTGTCTTCGAGTCTATCGTTACCATTGTTCATCGTGAATGTGATTGATTTTCATTAGTCGAATTTTATTTAATAATTTATTAACACACTATAACTCGTATGTCTGCGAAAAGAAAAAGATATGTCTCATATCGTCGATAAATCAAATCGAAGGAATGGCGAGGTGACGTTGCGAAATATATTGGTACAACTCGGCGAAGAAAGTGTAGCGTGGTTATACACCTGAGGAATGTGCTCAAAATACTGTATTAAAATGAAAAAAAAGTCTACTAAATGATCATCATCGTTTATGCAAGAAAAAAAAACTACTCTTAAACAAGTGAAAAGTTATTTATTGGATTATATTGATATCGTAATCTATCGTCCTCTTACCTATTACCTACTTTAATATCTATCTCTATACGCCAGCATGGTTCTTTATACTCTTCTATTTGATGTTAATACTATTCTCTATTATAACTTTTACTACGACGGAGAAACAAAAAACGAAATGTATTGTTAATAGTGTTTTTAAATGTATTCGAAGCATGGTCAGCTGTAGGTGAGCCACGGATACGTAATGTCGCGTTTCACATGAGAACTGATCGATTCGATCCTAAATGCACGAAGATAACGGAACAAGAAAAAAAAATAAGAGAAGAAAGAAATAGAAAAAAAGAAACAAAAGGGAAAGAAATAAATTCGTAGAACGCGAGGCATTGGGAATCTTTGATCTCGTTCAGACAAAACCATCGTCGTCTCTCTGTCTTTTTTGCCTGACAACTTTGTGAGATTAGATTCGTTCGATTTTTCGAACCCTTCGATTATTCGATTTTCGTTCGTCCGATACGAACAATCTTTCGATTTCATGTTCAAAGATCCCTTGTTCTAGACAGCCCTTATCTTTGATCCCTTTTTGCTGTCGTGAAAACATCGCGAATATATAGAAAGCGTGAGAACGGCACGGTCCAGAGTATTCATGTGACACGGACATTTTTATCGCACGGTTATTATCGCAATAATTATTACGATAGAGTGAAAGAAGAAACGTGTGCTCGGTAGCAATATCGGTGTGGACGCGTGTCCGCGCTGTCGTTGTTTTTTCCACTTCTCTGCTCAACTAGTTCTTACCTGTAAGGTGTAGCTGTATACATTAAAATATCCTCGTCACGGTTAGTCTTTTAAACGAAACGATAAAAAGAAAAGAAGGAAAAGGAAAAAAAACACCGTTCTCTCTCCGACTCTTGTATTGTCTTTTGCTCAAAACTCGCGTGAAAGAAAGAATATCGAGGAAGCCGATTTTGAGGCTACGCCGGGAAAAGCGCAGACGAACCTCTCGTAACTCTACAACAAATAAACAAAGAAATAAAGAACAAAAATTTGCAATGATATCGCTCAAAAGTTGGTGCCATAAGCAATATGGACAATATATTATTAATTGTGTTAGATGACGTATGCGCTAACTACAGCTGGCCGAGTGAGGGATTCCACTTTAAGGGATTTGCAGACGAAACGTCTCGTGATCGTCCCTCGTGAGCAACATTTTTACTATCCTTACTTATCAAGTATCTAAATAAACTTAAACATTGCTTTTCAACCTTTCTTCGTCAAATTTCTCATTAATATAGTATAGACTAGTTGGACTAATTCTATAAATTCTTCCATTTGAACGATTCCTTTTTGACTGCGCTTTCACGCAGTTCCACATTCTATACTATGCAATCAGCTCATGAGAAACGATAGCGTGGCTTTCCACACATTTACACACAGTTCAGTCAATTTGAAGCGCGATGTGGTACCGAGTCGTCGACGAAAACGATGGAAAATCGATTCGAAGGCCTATTAAACTAGCTTTCCTCTCCGATCTACGAGGACAGAGGAACGAAAGACCCCATAGGAGGCATGAAAACCCCTCGACACGCGACTCCACCACATTGGTCTTCGGCCAACAAAGACGGCACAAACGTCGCAGCTGATCCTCTGAAACCGAATGCGCGCGTCTGTGACTCTTCGTCGATCCTTTAAATAAACGAAAACCGGAGGAGCGTCGATTTTGTCCAGTTACGCATGGCCTCGTGAAAATTTCGAATCGATCACTGTGTTAGGTATAATACCTCTTTAGTCTGTCGATAGCCACGATGTAACCGCTTGCTTTTCGTCGTTTTAACGAAGTTTTAACGAAGTCTTTGACCGAGGTGCTACGACGCCCTTGCGCGAATTGTGAATATTTAAACAAGCTTATAAAGAGATGGATCAACGAGAGTTTATAGACGCGCACGTTTCTGATTTTAACGTCAGTCGACAAAAATCGAGGAGCTCAAGGTCCGGCCAAAGCAACGACGCAAACTGAAAGCAGAAAGAAGGATTCCATCGATGACGGGAGAAACGATGAGATAAACACGTTGATGTGTGTTAGTTAGGCTTAGCCGGAGTGACGAGCTTCTATGCATCAGTATTACGTTCGAAGAGCGATACTAATATACATTGGTCTAGTGATTATACATTATATTGCGTACATACGATTTTATTTAATATACACATATATATATATATACATATTGGATATGAAAGGGCGATATTATTATTATTAACTATTAATTATTATTAATTATTATATAGATATGTGGGGATATATATACTTATATATATATATTTGTATATATAAATACTTATACATGTATAAATATATATATTCGTATATATATATTTATATATATATGGGCGCCGATTATGTGCAGGGAGTAGGCAGCGACCACGCGCTTTGCGATAGGTCGCGGTTTAAATCTCGATGTTGTTCGTTCAAATGAAACAAAATAAAATAGAAAAGGGGAAGAGTAAAAAGGAAACAACAGCTCGCGCTTCGGAATCGTGAGCGATGGGACTTCGGTACGCGATAAAAGGAAACACAGATGGAACGGGCAGATTTTTGGAAAACGAGGGAAGCAGTTGCTTGCTTCGGTTGTTCAGTTTTTTCAACAATGTAAAACTCCCAACAGAGTCATCGAATATACAGGAAAACGATCTTGGCAAATTGTGAGTCGACTTGTCGCGATCGTGTTCGTTTAAATCCTTATCGATATACTTCGATATATTTGCAACGACATTTTGCAGTGAAACGATCGTCGATCCTTTACAAGGCAATCGTCGAACCGTCGATCAACTTATACATCAAATTCTTGACAAAATTGATTCAGTTTTCGATCATTGCACGTGAACCAATCGCGATCGAAGTTCGACTGCACTATTGAAGCACGATCGATCGATCGAATTTGAAACACCGATCCGCCTGTTGCAGAAATTCCACGATTCACGTGTCTCGAGATGAGTCGACGAAATTGTTCACGGATTAGCTGAACGAAACTTCAGTTTTTCCTCGATCGACCGATCCGGATGTTTGTCCTTTCGATGATATTGAGCAAAACTTACCGAAAACCCTGGCTCACGAGTGCACCAGAGTATTAAAAAAGATCGGTATAACCGTGGAATAATACCGCTGCGGGAAATTCAAGACAAGCGTGAAAGAGAAAGAAAGAAATGATGTTTTAATACTCAGATGTAATGTATAATCTAACCGTCGTTTATAAATGGATATGGATGATGAGCAATGGATATATGAAATAAATAAATAAATATATGTATATATATATTATATATTAGATATATGTTATATGTATAATATATAATATATGATATATATACGTAATATATGTATATAATATATATTAAAACTGCATTGCACACGTAGTATATATATATGTATGTGGCGATATATATGTATATATATACATACATATGGACTATTTTCTTCTATTGATATTGTGAGTAATTGCTGCGTGTTATTTCCATCATACGTCGCAAGGCACTCTGCAACCGACGACGAGACGCGAAATGAACGATTTTAGTCGATATTAACGTCATTGTTGCTAATTTAGCGGTTAGTAGACGAATCGATGTGATGTAGCGCTAAATGGAACTTCATTTGAATGTACATTTCTCGAGAAAAGACCGTAGCTAATCGTTATTCGTGCATCTATTCGAAAACTTTCGTATGAGGAGGAACGAAATATTAGTATGGTAAATAGTATATAGAATTTTTTATATGATGTAAATGTTCTTTGGAGTTACGACTTACTACCATTGTTTCTAATTAAAATTGTTACAGAAATAATCTTACATACGTGTAGCGAATTAAAAGGATTCCTAAGGAAGAAGGATATTTAATTTTCCGTGAGTTATTGTGTATAACTTAAGGAGCAACGAAACGTAATACAGATGATTATTCTATCATTATATTTTTCTATGACTTTTTCAATTTACTTCGATATATTCGATTCTGTTTTTATTATTCGTCAACTTACAATTACTTAATTTTAAACACCTAAAATATTTCATTAATTTATCAGTCGATTAATTTATTCGCTATTGACGTCTTACGAAACTCGATTTAATAAACAAGAAAATGTTGGTACTTTCAGTGTGGAATAGATATATTATAACAATATTTTTCAATTGTAAACACATTGTAAATAGTAACTAGCGGTAGTGAATCGAGTCAGCTGCTTCTCGATTACAATGAACATAATCGATGTCTCGCGTCGTTCGTCTCGTGTATGCGGTGCGTCCTGCGCAAGCTATCCCAACACCGAGCTACACCAAAAGCAAGCGACTAACGAAAGAAATTAAAAAAGAATGAAGAAAAAAGAATAAAAATATGTACGATGTGTAAGCCAAGTGCCTTGTGTTCTGGTAACTAATCATTGATTTTTAACTATGATATTAGAGGAAGTGAGAAAACGAGAGAACGAACGAGAGAAAGAGACACCGAGGAGAAGCAAAAAGAACGGGAGAACGAAATCAAAGGTTTTTGATATCAGTTCGAAGGAAAAGTGAAGCGTGTTCTTCGATAGGATAAGAATACACTTTTTCTCCTCTTTTTATACGATCTTAAATGATCGTTGCTCCGTACTATATCTGCTCCTCGAATAATTTCAGTCACGTTAATTTCGGTAATTTCATTGCAGATTTAACGACTCGTCGATTTTATCAATAATAACTTTCACAACGATTTTAACGATCGTAGAAAGAGCAAAGAAACAAGACAATTTCTGAAATGCGAATTGGTATTTTTTATAATACAAAGACGCACAGTATTTAAAAGATGGAATAGAAAGTATATTCGAGTAATCGAATAATCAAAACGCACAATCGTCCGCGTTTTACAGCGACGTTTCTCTTCGATACTTGTTTTCATTGCTCCGAGTGTTTTACTGGGAAAAAAGATTCTTAACAATGTTTTATTAATTCTGACGTATCGTAACGATGTGCCAAAGCACGGAGGTATTGCCATCGTGCATAAGAATCTAGTTTTACGTTTCTTCCGTCTGATTATGCGTAATGAAGAGAAAAACGTTCGTTTTGATTGCTCAGTTTCTCTCTACTTCCACTGCCTGAAAAAAAATTGATCTCAAGTTTACGAATAGCGAAATGTCGTTAACTCTGCAACGTGTCTTCGTTGTCGGAATTTTTTACCCTTCGTAGCGTATGTGCCTATGTTAGCGAAAGAGTTAATTGCTCCAAACAAGTCTTCGAGTTAATCCATTCTGCACTAAGCCTTACCTCTATCAAAATGATTATTTCGTATGATTCTCTTGTCAAATTTATTCAGCGAGATATACAATAGAAATTTAGTTTAAACGTTAATATGGTATCACGTTATCATGCAAGAGACGCTCGAAGTTTCGTCGACATACTCAGAAACCTCGACCGACTCCCTCGATTAGCTAGAATCTTCCTTCTAACGCTTGAGATAAAAGCTATGCTTTTAACGCTGTTTAATACCGCGAGCGTTTTCACGAAAGTTGGCCAGAAGCGAGGCGAGTGTCGGATATCGTATCGCGTTGGCAGCTGATTTCGCGAACGGAAGTAAGAAGAGGGAAAGGGATGGAAAACTCGACGACGAAATTGATCATCGAGCTGTTGTTAGGCTTAGAAGATAGAATCGCTTGTGCCGCAGTGCATTCTGGGCCCATCCCATGCCAAATCCTCGGTTAGCAGAAATGAAAAGGAAACGGCGACTAAACTAAATAAAAGAAGTAAATAAAGAAATAAAATGTGGACATTTTCATTCGTAGCAAAAATCGTTTGGTGTTGCGATAGACGGCGAAGGTGTCAGAGCAGAATGGAATACGAGTGTTGCGTCATCGTGTGTATGTATGTATATGTGTATACCGTGTGTTATACGAGAAATACGAAAGAAAGAAAAGAGATGCGAGAACAAAGCAAAAGAAAAGAACTAGGGAAGGAAATGCAGCGAGTGTTCCGATTGCGCGTGCACGTACGTACGCCGTTTCTTACCGGCGACTCTATACTTAATGTAATAATCTTTTTAACTATGACGAGGAACGAAATATTAGCTATGTCTAAAAGGAATTGATGTACATAGTAGATCTCGGTAGATAGCAAATGTGTCGTGGCCGAGGGAGTTCTGCATTCATGACGCGCTTAAACGGAATCGTGTTTAATATTTCTTTCTCCAGGAGAAAGAACAAATCGTTCTGCGACGATATTAGTACGTAACGAGGGAAACGAATTATACGAGAGCGTTCGAATAAAATTCGAGGACGTTTCATAGAAAGTGTAACGGCGATTGCTGCCTCATGGATGCATTGAATCGGATGAGAAACCCCTTTAAGCAGACAATCCTTTGTTAGTTAGTCCTTAAATACGCGCGTGCTGTGTCCCTGTGTATGAATGAAATGTATGGAAAGTATTAATTCGTAAGGAGCCGAAATAATTGCGCCTATTTGCCATCTGTAGCCCTATACTCTCCCCTCGTCCCTCTTTCTTATATTTTCTCATTCTTTAGATAGATACGAGTGTACTTAATTCCTAGAGAAAGCGGATACGATGCACGCTACTTTTTATTGGTTGAATGGATGAGTAATTTAGACGTTTTTTAAGTGTAAAAGGAAAAAAGAATAAGATTTTTAAACGATAGCGTATGTCGAATTGGAGAATCAAATTGAATCACGTGCCAATAAAGAGTTTTCTCGAAGTATGTTATAACGTATCTTCGTATCCGCTTGTTACATAGTACGTCGATCTTGCGAAGAGTTTTCTTCTTCCTCTTAAAACTCTTGTAGGCATTGGCTTATTTTACGAGCTTCGATACCGAGGACGATTGTATAATAGGAATAGTAGGTTGGAAAAATTCTTAAGGAAAAGTCGAGAAACGAACAGTCAACAGTCGTTTCGCAGCGTCTTCGCGACTCGCATGTTTTAGGAGAATTTCAATTTTACTCGAGAGAATACGAAATATTTTTTAACGTTTACGTTCTTTTGAATAGATTTAAGATTATGATCCGGTAATTATCGCCAGTGGCGAAACCGAAAGTTAGATAGAATTAAACAAAATTCGATCTTTAATAATCGGAGCATGGTTTGGAGAAAACGAAACGACTCGGAACTTGTAAAAAGATCACGAAGCAATGGTTCGATGTCTAGTCTAACCATGAACAACAGAGTATTGTGTCTTCGATGATAATTTCTGTAACTGCGATGGATTCTGAAAGGCTTGAAGATGAAGACGATGTCTTTATCAAAATCGACACAGAATAATTTATTTATTTGGAGTGCATCGCGATGTATAGAATTCTAAGCCGATACCTAAGTTTACAATAGAAAAATTTTATTTGATATATTCCGATAAAGTATCAAAGATTTTATCGCAATCGAATTATTGTAAAATGTTTAACCTTGTCGCTATGTCAGTCGCTATTAGAAAAATATACACGCTTATACGTACGGGAATATCTGTATAAGTAAATTATTTTATTAAAAGCAAATTGTCATCAAATTTCATTTGCGATCGTATCCTGCCAGCTAAACATTAATATCCGAAGTCAGTACGTTAAACGCAAATATCAAAAATAAATTTTCAAATTTTAAATTCCTATTTCGTTGAGTGACTATTATAGCAATGAAAGGTATCTATTCTAATCAAAATATTCATTTTTGACGGTTATCAAAACTGGTACGAGAAATGTTTCAAAATTTCTTTCGCTGATACCTCGCCAAAGTTCTCTATAAAGAAACAAGAAACTATTTGCACTGTGCGAAAAATCAAAAACAACGAAGATCAAACAGAAACGCGAAATTATTTGAGAAATGAGATCGTAACGCTTAACAATAAATACCGTGCCAAATATCGTCGTTGTAATCAAAAGACGCATCATCTCAGTCGGTGTAGTAAATCAAAAAGAGGAAAGAAACACTGCTGCGATAAAATTAGGAAAAATTCTCGGGTATGTCGTTCCGTGAATCTTCCGTTCCTCCCCAATAAGTTACGTCGTCGAGGCTGAATCGACTCTCGTTCCTTTTCCACTCGTCTCTACGTACGCGTTATAGTACGTTTTAGCGCAAATGTGTTAGTGCAAATGTGGTGAATCGTAGCCCGCGAGCGACGAACGTGTAGTATGCAATAATATACTGTATAAAGAGTCTGGATTTTATATGTGTCGTGAGCAACGGTGTGCAAGAAGGTGCACGAAATCCTTTCGATCCTC